>NC_088889.1:18357443-18660852 GCF_037157495.1 Lathamus discolor | reverse complement strand
AAATCTGGAATGCTGATCTCCTTACCCTCTTGACTTAGTTACAAAATACACTGATATGTTCTAGTTCAGGTCAGGTGTTCAACACTGATTTTTGAAAAAAGCTGTTGTGCAAATCAGTAACAGGAACATCCAGGACAGAGGGAGCTAATTACATTTCAATTTCACATTGGTAGTTGTAAATTGTTTCTGTATCCTTTAAACTTCCAGTTGAATGAATTTTATTTACATTTCAGTCCCTGAGGTAGAAGGGGAAACAGACAGCATCAGTGCCCTGTGCTCTCAGATCACCAGTGCTTTCAGCGCACCATCAGAAGATCCTTTCTCTTCGGCCCCCATGACAAAACCAGTGACAGTAGTTGCACCACAGTCTCCTGCCTTTCAAGGTTTGTGATTTCTTTGTGTGCCGTGATCATGCTTGATGAGGCTTGAGTGCACATAACATTGCTTTCCAGTAACATGTGATCTTAATTTTTTGTGCAAGTCCTGTTATCAGTATTTTGGGGGAGTGCATCGTGCTTTATTCATCTTGTCTGTTTAGTTTGCCTGTGTTTTTGTTTTTAACAAAAAGTTTGTGCACCTACCACACGATAGTTACCTGTAAAAGGGACTGGCTTTGATATAATGGTTATTTTAACATCCTTCCTCCTGAACTGCAAAAACCTTACTTGACTGTGTGTCACAGGAACCAAATCCCACAAGGGAAGAGATTTTGTGCCACCACATGATTACTCTTTTTCACACAAACTCTTAGATAAGTTGTGGAGAAATGCCAACTATACAACTTATAGCAGCCGCTAATCTTCATTTCACTGATATGCTTTTATACAAATTGTGTGAAAAAAGAACCTGTCCTTGTTAAATGCAGTTATTGTTACTTTGCATCTACAATCTGCTCTTCTTTTGAATGTAAAATTAATCATGCAGTAACTCCTGGTGAGCTGTATCTATTCTCTATAAAAACAACAAATTTAACCTCACTTGGTCATCAGAACTCAAGGTCTCACCAAATACATAAAATCCACCATCCCACAGTTCTGTTTACAAGCCTTGGCTTGGTGAAATGGAAATTACTGACTTCATTAACTGTCAGTCCAATTTGGCTAATTTACACAAACTGCTGTCATGTGGAAGTGTCTAAAGTTGTTGTATGTTGATACATATGACATGGCCACTAATATTCCAGTCACGTGCATGCCTTGCATGAATTAATTGCACTGATGTTGTCTGCTCCCATTTTAGTTAATGGCACTGCCTCTGCCTTCTGTGTGCTTGCTGCTAAACCATCCCAAGCTGCTGTAGTGTCCACAGCTATGCCAGTTCGTGAAACCAATCCTTGGGCTCATGCTCCTGCTGCTAATACTGGAGCTGCAGCCATGGTCACTGGTAAGACTGGAACTAGATCCGGTGCATTGCTATGAGAACTTGGATCAAAAGCATAATTGAGCCCTTGAGGCAATTGTCAATGGCACTTAATGGCAAGTGGAAGGAACAGTAACAAAAGCCGGAAGTAGTAGCCTTTTGCACGAGTGGATGGAGGGAAGCGATGAACTCGCTGGTTCTGGGTCTGTAAGCTGGACTGATTCTTTCTGTGGCAGCATTTTAGAAAAATCCAGTGATTAAAAAGGAAGTAATGAAATAGTGTGCGTTTGGGGAGGAAGGGGAAAGAATCTGTGCACATCCAAAATAATTTGTGTGTGTTCTTCCCACTGACATATGTAATGAGAGATTAAGTTGGTTGGTTAAAGGCTTTAGAGGTTCATTTCTTCTGCTGAGTAAGTTTAGATAGATAGATAGATAGCACTTTAAATGGTTGTCACTGTGTGGACACGCATGCTAGAAGGCTGCAGTCACACCAGCATCCCTTTCTGGTGTAAGCTCAGCTCGGAAAGAGAAACTTTGCAAGTGAAGTAGTAGGTTCTGCTTGGCCTTGCAAGAGTACCAGATCCATTTTCAGTAAGTCTTCCCCCATAAGAGAGAGTTGCTGAGCTCTGCCTCCAACAGTTGCCACTGTAAAAACAGAAGTAAACTGATCTTGAGGTGCTGTTTAACTGGATGAGGCTGACTGCAGATTACTGAGGAGTAAGAGGTTTCTACTCCCAAACACCAAAAAACACGAGTTACAGATCTGTCTCTAGCATTGCTTTTCTCAGCACATTGGAAAGCTAGCAAAGCCATATGGGAGGGAAACAGCAGTTGAAATTCCAAGGAGAAGGAAAGGCAGAATTCACCTGGTGGGAGAGTTTTGAAACTGGCAGGAATGGAAATGATGGTGATTTTATTTTTTTATTATTTTTTTTTTAATCATTGAAGATAAGTGGGTTAAAATCGGCTGGTTTTATAGAAGAGAAGTCTAAAATGCTAAGTGTTGAACATTGCAAAAGAGTTTGAAAGATTAACAGCCTGAGTTATATATGAAGAGAGTAAAGGAAGAGCGAGTGGAGATGGAGGAAGAATATAAAGGAGTCACAGTTAGTACAGTTTATATATATAGTCATTTGGTTAGATGTATTGCCTTCAGTGTTCGTGTATATTGTAGTGAGTACTCAGACTTCAGAGTGTATAGGACAGACAAATAAATGCTGTCTTTAACTCCCTGTACCATCGCATTACTGTCCTTTAGAGGGTAAAGCCTTAATTTAGGAAACAGAGCAAATGAACCTTAGTCTCTTAGTTTTGTGTTCTAACAGTCACCCAGTCCCGAGCTGTACATCCAGAAACTGATACTCCCCAGTTAGAGGAGTTAGTCATTATGGCCCATATCACTGCCACAAAGTCAGGAGTGCAGGCAGAAGCTCTCCAGCATACCCTAAAGTCTCAAGATGTCTGCTGTGAAGGAAAAAAAAGTAAAAGCCTTCATTTTAGTGAAGCAGCTCTTCTGTATACCCCTTCTTGACCAAAGTCTTCTTGTAACAAAGGAGTACAGTGGATACATAAAGATGCTTCCAGTGTTGGTAGCAGTCTTTCAGGTGTGAAGGGAGGAAGCCTATCTGTCCTTGTACACATCCTCCAGCCTTTCTGACTGAGAAAAGGATGAGGAGGGGACATATTAGTGACTTTCCCCATGCTTTCCTTCCCAGGCGCTGAATGGAGCAGCACCTCCTCAGGTGCAGCCTCACCAAGTCTCTTCCAAGGAAATCACAGACGTACTCCCTCAGAGGCAGACCGCTGGTTGGAAGAGGTCTCAAAGACTGTCAGAGCCCAACAGCAGCCAGCCCCAGCCCCTGCCCCTGCTCCACAGCCACTACTCCAGCCTCCTCCGGCACCTTCCCAGCCAGCACCAGCCTTCCCAGTCAGCACCTTCATTGCACCTCAGCCTGTGCCGGTTGGTGTGGTACCACCCATGCAGCCAGCGTTTATTCCAGCTCAACCCTATGCTGTAGCAAATGGGATGACCTATGCAGCCCCAAGTGTACCTGTGGTCGGAATCACACCTTCGCAGATGGTAGCCAACGTCTTTGGTACTGCAAGCCACACTCCAGCAGCCCATCCACATCAGTCCCCCAGTCTTGTCAAACAGCAGACATTCCCTCAGTATGAAAGCAGCAGCGCTACGGCCAGTGCTACAGCCAGTGCTACAGCCAGCCCTTTCTTCAACCCACCCGCACAGCACAACGGCTCTGCCGCTTTCAATGGAGTCGATGGTGGCAAATGGGCTGCAGAGGACAAGCATTCGCAGCCTCCTGCGGCTGCTCCGCAGGTAGACCCATTTGAAGCACAGTGGGCAGCACTAGAGGGCAAGGCAAAGCAGCGCACTAATCCCTCTCCAACTAACCCCTTCTCAAGTGATTTACAGAAGACATTTGAGATTGAACTTTAAGCAGTCCTTGGGAGGGGGATGGATAAATTGTACATTAGGATAGAAGGATAAAGGGAGCAGAGGGGGCCTGTTCATGATCAGTTTGCTTTGATAATCCCAAAGGTCCCTTCAAACAAAAATGGGTTAGAAAGAGGGAGCAGTTATGAGGAGGATCTAAGCATACCATGAATTTAATGTGCAGTTCTTTAAAAGGAATCCTGGAGCCACCCCAGTCTGCATTCCCTCCTCACTTGGAAAGCTGGAAGTCAAACAGAGCAAAGGCAGGCACCCAGCCCCAACACCTGCTCTGCAGAAACATCCATCATCTCACAGAAAGGAAGGCCCCTTTTGTACTGGGGTCCTTCTGATGCCCTGCAAGTCCTGGACATTCCCCCTCAGGGAACAACAGGGTGGGGTGGGGGTGGGTGGGAGATTGTCACCTGCTTAACAAAAGCCAGGTTTGTGGAAAAAGTTGAGCTTCCATTTTGAGTAACAAAGTGAATATTATATGTAAAGAATAAAGTAAAGCCAAAATCTTTATTTTTATGCATTTAGAATATTTTAAATAGTTGGATATTAAAAGCTGTATGAGTTGTAAGTAATCTTGCCAAAGGTTAAAAAAGAAGGGGGTTGGATGTAAGAAATTGTATATAAGATTGATTTATCTCTGATTCTTATTGTAAGTAATATTGGGGGGTGGAAAAAGGGGCTTTAGCTTGTTCTTGTATCTGTTCATTGTAAGTAGCATATTGCAACAACAATCATGACCAGTAAGTCATTATATCGTAGTTTTAAAGAAAGAAAATTAAAGAACAGTATTGTCATGGTTTGAAAACCAAAAACCATGGGGAAAATTTACTGTTTTTTATCTGAATCGGGCTACATATTATATATAGTATGGGTTTTTTCCTTTCATGTATTGCTGCAGTTTCTTTGTCTAAATCTATCGGTTCTAACACTACTGTGACAACTTACTGTAACCATATCTACATCCTGGGGCTGCCTGGGAACCATTTTATGTTTGTCTGTCAATAGATCTTAGGGTTTTTTAACTTTGGTTTTATTTTTTCTTCCCCACTGATTTGTGAAACCTTGTGGTTAAGGCTGCAGCTGGTCCAGGTTCTGCCTCTGGTGACTTGTGAAAACCATCTCATTTTAACTTTACTTTTAAACTTTGGCCTTACAAGCAAATGTAAGTTATATATATTTGTACTGATGATTTATAATCTGCTTTAACAGAAATAAATGTTGGTGGTAGAAGCACTGTCTGTGAAAGCTTTATTTCCCAGACCCACTCAGTTGTCCACATTTGCCCTTCTGGGTATTTTCTGTGTTTACTAGGTGAATGGCAAAGCTCTCCTTGTCAACCTAGAAGCTTAATCATTGTACCTTAACACCTCTTCTGTTTTTACACCATGTTAGGTTACCTTGAACTTTAAGACTGAACTTGCAAATAACCTGGTGAACTATTTAAAGCTCTGAAAGAGAGGGCTTTACTGAAAACATCAGATTCTGGGTCTGCATCACTGTGTTTTCTAACTGAATATTTATAGAGACAAATACGAAGATACATTCAAAAAGGGGTGAAAGGAAAATTCACTTTTTCTTTCCCCTGATACTAAAATGAGTGAAGACCCTATGAGCCATATGCAAAGACAATGTATTTTACACTCCTTTCCTGTTCTTCCAGTGAGCTGGTATCTACCTTGCTATAGTGGGACTGGTGCTTACTGCATTCTTATGTGCACCATGTCAGTTTAGACACAAGGAAAACTCAGACTTGACTGATAACCTGAAGGAGAAGAAATGCTCCCTTTGTTTGGCCCTAGCATTTGAGCTTGCCAGTAGTTTCCATTTCCAGGCCAGTACAGTGATTCTCAGTGTAATGTGGTCTAGAAAACTGAGACTCCTTTTCTTTACAGATTCTCACCTGTTTTCAGTACGATATGAATAGTCATGACCAACACTCCCTGTGGTGTTAGAGTACCAGTGCTTTTTAAAAAAAACACACAACCAAATATTTGTAGACATTTATACTAGGAAAGAAACACTGTATAGCTTACTCTATTTGTTCCCTATCTTTCACAGCCATGCCCAAAGATGGGCTGAAAATAGCCCAGGATAACTACACCCTTCCCCTGTCCTGGAGATAACAGCGAAGGGGATGGGACCTTCCTACAATCCATTGTTTAGGGAAGAAGATGGACATCTTGATTCTCAAAAAAAGTAAACAGTCAGTTAGGCAGTTAAGTGCCTGACTGTTACACAGAGGGGAAAAGCATAAAGTCAAATAGAAGAAATGCAAAAAGAGCCTTTAGTTAACTATTACAGCGATGGCATGTACATAAAGCGGTGAGTTGCATATCTTCCACTACATCCTTAATAGCACAGTTATCAGCTGGAAGGAGGTCGAAGTAAACACTCATTAACCAAAGCATCTTCAATGTCAAAGTCCTGCCCATCAGCATACAGTGGACTGTTAAAGCCCTTGTGAGCCTTGAGAAAGCATTCCCTGGACACATCCTGAGTAACCATACTGCTTAAAGGGAAGCTGACCACACAGGATATTTAAATATTCTAAAAATAGAGCCTCTGGTGTGGAAAGGGATTTTATAGATGTGACTGCTTATTTTGGAATGAAAGGGTTCTGATACAACCGCAGTTAACTTCTAACCATGCTCCTGAGCAGGTCCAGACCTTGAGCACCCTCTGTGCCTGCCACAAGTGAACTGGGAGGGCTCCACAAAGACTGGAATTCACACAGTCTGTGATTGATTAGTCTCTGGTCTCAAAAGGCAAAGTCATGCTATACACAAAAATATCACATACACACAAAAAGATGCTGGGCTGAGATATTAAATGCAAAATTATGTACAAAGACAACTGGAAATCCTCAGGACCATCTTATTGTTCTATAGCTGATATTGTCAGCATCAAACCTTACTTACACTGTAGCACCTGTGAATTAAAGCAGAGGACGTTTTCCCTAATCAAATTAGAGAGTCTTAACTGTATAATCAGTATTTTTGTCTTTTTTAGCAAGCAGACTCTTACAAGGCCACAGAAACACCCAACCCCCAATAGCTGCATGACCGTCACCTCGCTCCTTTACTGGATTGCTTTTAGACTTTGCAGTTTGCTCACATCTTAAAGCAGTGTGTCCAGCCCTGAAGCCACACCTGTGCTGAATGAAGAGAGTGCAATCATGAGGTTAGTAATTCTTATTTTTAGGTGTATCTGAACTGATTTACTGGATTTAGAGTTCACACCAGCTTTAGGTGGTCAAGCCTGGCAAGGCAATTTTCAAGCTGTAAAAAAAGGCTTTTGCTCAAAAACAATCCCATTTTAAGATACTGAACACATCCAGCGGCCTTTCCTGTTCTACCAAATCATGATATAATCTCACCTCCCCACTCACACTTTCAGTGCCTCATATGCATGCTCTCTGCCACTCAGCCTTTGTCTTGAAACAAAGGATGCTTTTCAGCTACAGTTGCTCTGCATCTGGAAGTCCTCACTTGCTAGCCCACAGCAGCAGCAATCAGCCCAGGCCCCATGCGTGAGCCAGGCTTGCCTGGACTTACCTGAGACTAGAACGGATCACTGGGAGCTTTATTCTGGCACGCCAAATACCCCTAACACATATTTCTTTCTATGCGTATATTATTCAACTCCCCAAGCTGAAACTCAGTGCAGCGCTACCACTGAGCCCAGCTTTGCAGTAAATTCAAGAGCATAATTCTGGTTCTGAAAGTAAAATCAACCCTAAAATTATAGAATCATAGAATAGTTAGGGTTAGAAAGGACCTTAAGATCATCTAGTTTTTACCTGCTGAGCCTTCCTATGGCGAGTGATATTTAAACTGCAGCATCTCAAAACAGATATAACCATATTGGTATATTCATCTGAATTAACCCTAACATTCAGGAAGGGTTCAAAAATATACTTCTATTTTGTCTTAAGGCTTTTTGTGAAGCACTGCTCCTGCATTACACTCCAAAGCTGATTACAGGCAAGTAGAAGCCAAACTGACCCAACTAGAAATTTGTCTAAGGTCTGCTGGCATAAAACAACTCCAGTAACATGGCATCCCTAGAGCCAGTAATCTCAAAGGACCTGAACACTAGTTTGCTATGCATCAAGCTGTTTCTCATGGGCAGAGTCCTTTGCATTTAGATGGAAAGTGCTCCGCATTACAAATGCTCATTGCTCATTAGTGATTTGGTTAGAACAGTTCAGACCCATCTTCAAACACTTCGGAGCTTATTTTCTTTAAGAGCACTTCTCTATTGCTTGCATGAAGAATTGTTCTCTCCCTCTTTTATGCTGGTTATGGGCCTTTTCTAAAGTCACAGCATCCTTATGTTCCCAACAGCATCTTGTTCTGTGAATGAAAGCAACTACTCTTAAGTGAAGAAATGGATTAGCTACAGCAAGCCATATGGCAGGAAAAAGAGAAGTTTACAATAAACTTGAGGGTGGTGGCTCTCCCACCTTTGAACAGTCACACTCCCTGCCCGCTGTTCAATTCACCCTCTTGAGCTTTTCCAGTCTGGCAGAGCTCCCAGAACAGTTTGATGCAGGAAGAGGACAGAGTTCAGATGTGCAGCCTCGCAATCGGTCACCTGTATTTGATATGGCCGCAGGGTGTCTATCACCCGTGGTGACGAGGAGGGCTGGCCCGTGGTTGGGAGCGAGAGCAGCTAGCGCAGCAGAAGCTGGAGTAGTACTCGTTGCTGCAGAGCTGGGCCTGCAGGATCAGGTCACAGTTGGCAAGGTGGGGCTGGTCCACGCACTCACTGCTCAGGTCCACAATGCGATTCACAGTAGCTGCAGCCAAGCAAAAGGTGGAGAATCTGTACGTACACCGCCAGAGCTTATCCTCAGGTTTCATTTCCCATGGCATGCTCCTGCTTTCTCCACCCTGCCAGTTCTAAGGGTGTTGTTTTAAATTTAGTCCAACATCAAGGATGTTGAGAGAAACTGACACCTCTGATGAGATACAGGAGGAGAACGCAGTTTCTGGGGCTGATCTCCTGAGGAGAAACCACTCTACACCCTGTATAAAGCCAGCTGGATGGCATCCAGAGTCCAAATACTAATCCTGCAGCCAACTTCTTGGTCAACCAACTATGACATTTAGGCCTTGGGAAGTTAATTAAGCTCCCAGCACCCTCATGCATGTGTGTTGGGGTGAAGCGTTTCTGCTGTCCTGCTTTTCTGCCCAGGGAAAGCAGGGCTCCATGGGAAGCACAGCCCAGCAGCTCCTGCTGCTCCCCAAAGCCCGAGGCCAGTGGCGGATGGGCACGTCAATGGGCAGACTTATAATAGCATCAAGAGGCAGTCACTATGCTAGGAGAAGGGGGGGGGGCAGGTTGTACTCACAGCTAGGCTGGCTCCTCAGCACCTTCACCTCTGTGCTGGCACTGGCAGAGTTGCTGCTGCTATAGGCGCTGCATGTGTAGGATCCCTCATCAGCCTCTTGAACATTGCTGATGATCAGGCTTCCATCCTGGGACAGGTGGATGTGGTGCCCATCTGCCCGCATGGGGACCCCGTTCCTGTGGTGAAAACCGTTTTGTGTCACTACTCGCACCCACGTGGCCAGAGGAGCTCTCTGCAGTTTGGGAGCTGAGGCTCTGTGGAAGGAGGGAATTTTTACAAATTCAGCAGGAAGGGAGAAAAATCCTTTTGCCGTGACGCGGCAATTCAGTTGGATATTTACACGAGCCCAAGCGGCTCTGCGTCCATTGGCCACTGGCTGTGTGGGAGGCAGCTGGCTGTGTGCTCCGTGTAAAGACATTGCCCTTTCCTCTATCACACATTTTTGAGGCTTGAGGAGCTAAGAGCAAATCCAGGGTGCCTTTCCTCTCTCCAGGTTGTGGTCTGGCAATGCTTATTTGGCTGGCATTGATAGCGGCTCGTATTGCTTGAGGAACATATGGGGTAGTGAGCAATGTGCCCTCTTTCTTCTTCCTTAAAAGCTTGCTTTTAAAATAATACATTTAAAATACCAGCACGATTATGTCTGTTCTGTTCCTCCTGGAATACTCCGTGCCCAGCAGCAAAACTGCCTGAATTATGGACTCCTAGTTACCAAGGAAATGAAATTTGTTTCACTGAAAAGGGTTTCACTCAGGCTCTGAAACTTGCATCATTTTGCTAACTCAAATACCAAACTTCTATATGGAAGAAAAGCTCTTTGTGAGATGGCCCACTTCAGTCCTATCCCATGGCGATTTAAACAATTACCAATCCATCTCTCTGGATCCTTTGCAACAGGGCTCCAAAACAAAGCTGGTTATTTTCAAATAGGGGAAAGAAACCCCTGACCATACACTTGCACAAATTCAGTTTCCGTGTAAACCACCAAGAGAAGAGGACACAGCTTTGCCTTTGCCTTTGTTAGAACACTTTAAAATCTCCTTTGCTCCCACTTGACAGTAGAGAGAGAGAGCTATTGCAGCAGGGAACTGGGAGAAGAGTCACTGTTACTGTGGGGGCTAAAATGTTTGCTCGGGTTAGGCAGAGGGAGTTTTACAAAGATCAACTAAAGGTCTCCCTCTGATTACTCATTTTAGTATTTGCTATTGTAATATCTCCAGCTTTCCAACACGGAGCCCTTCCAAACTCCATGAAAGCTTAGCTTAGCATCTGCTTTTCTCCTCGTTTGGCTGGAACATGAGCCTGGTGGCTCCACAGGCATCTTTCCCAGGATTTGGGGGTAACAGCCAAGTTGTTTGGGAAAGCGTAGGTGATGCTAAGTTAGGGCTGAGAACCATGAGTCTCTCCCTTGCCTAGCAACATCTTGTATTATTGTTTGGAGAGTAAGTGATGAGGCTTCAGAAGAAAAGGAAGGAGAAGTTCTGTCTCATTTTTGCTCACCTGGACCACCTTATATTCACGTTGTTGCCAGTCACTGTGCAGTGGAGCTGAGCAGTGCCTCCCTCAGGTACCGTGATGCTCGGCAGAAGACCAGTGATCCTCAGCTCTCCTAGACCAGAAGGAAAAATCATCGCTAACAGAAAGACAATGCCAGGCAGTAGGAGCATTCCCTCATGGGAAAAGTCCAACATATGCTATGATAAGCTACAAACCCCTAGGCCTTAAAATAACAGGTTCGGAGCTATGATGCTGTTGCTATAGGGAATGTGGATTTCCTAAGGGCTTTGGCCCAAGCAAGCGCACGTAGCAGTGGCCTCAAAGAGCTTTTCCCTCCAGCTGGATACAAGCACATCACATGCACAAAAGAACCATCTCCATAGTTCCTCTTGCTCCTGTATGCAGGAAGAAGTAATTTTGGGACCCGTGCCCTAGAAACAAAACCCTGAGAGTCATTCTTACTGTACTATTAGTTCCTCTTCCCAGCTGCCTGGAGCACCATGGTCTACTAGACACACACAGATTACCACTGGGTAACACAACTCACTCTTCCCTTTACCTCAAGCTGCCTGTTAACCATTAGGTAAGAAGCCAAGAGGCATGGCCAGAAAACAAAACCATCTTCGCCTACCCTCCCTGTTTCCCACTTGTGTGCATACACGTGTGTGTGCAAACATGCCGTGCATGCCTCCACACATCCCATACCGAGAGGTCTGAACAGGACCTGGTGCTGTTCCTGGTCACGTCCATTTGAGGCAATGCAGGTAAAGAAGCCGACATCTTCAGAGCTGACCCGGCTGATGACCAGGTCCCCATCTGACTGCTGCCTGTGTCTGGGGAACAAAATAAGAAAGCTCCTCAGCCTGTGCTTGGGTCACGATGAGACTCCAGACACCAGAGCTGAAGCTAAGCAGCTTCCACAACTTTGTACTAATACAGAGTGAAGGTCTAGCAGCAGCTCAGTTCTCAAATCCCAGCACTAGTGTTGGGATTAGACTCTGGGGAAGTTTGCTGCTGGAGCGGGGTTTTGGGAGCAGAGAGTGAGGGGAGCTGTAGGACAGCAACACCAGTAGCTGTGGAAGCTCACTGCAAGCACCCTGATCTCTCTCTTCGCCGTGGACCTCTGTCCTGGCTCATGTGCCAGCTGGTTTTTGGCAGATTTGCCTGCTGTGTGTTCTATTCCTGCTCATCTTGTAGATGAACATATTTCAGCTTTGGCTCACTTGTAGATGCTGTATCACAGCTGTTCACTCAAGGGTTCAATGCAGACTTTGATCTGTGAATGAGGCTAGGGCAGTCAAGCAGTATGGTCTGGCTCTAGCGGGGAAGCTGGCCAGCACAAAGCTGGATGGGCCCTAGCTGCATGGCCAGGAGCTCCATTCTGCCAGGGAGGAGTCAGGGCAGGCAATGTAGGAGGAGGCTTTCCTCCACATGAACCTGCCTGTGGGAATGGTGAAGCTGCTGGGGAGCTCACCTGGGAGAGGAGAGGGGCTGCCCGTCTTTCTGCCATTCAATGGTAAGAGCCGGTGATGCTTCCACTGTGCAGGGCAGTCTGACTCTCTCCCCGATGTTGGCCTCCACTACTGAGGGTTCGCTATTGTTCATCCTCAACCTGAAAAGTCCACCAGCACAACAGAAGCTGCACAAACTCCCTTGTTTGGCATTTGACCTTCAGCACAAGGCTTTTTCAATCACAAGCCTTCTGTTTTGCCTCCAATGGGAAAGGGCAGTCTCTGTACTCCTGTCAGAGCTCTGGTACTTGCCATTGCTAGCATTCACTCACAACATTCAGAAAAGAGCAGTCTCCATCTAACCCTGCTCCAGTTCAGCACAACTTGGTACTGCACTCCTGTCAGCCAGCTTAACCCTTAGAGACAGCAGCCCTGTTTTTTATAGCACCCCCCGGATAATAGCCCAGGAAGCATTAGCAACACGAACACATGGCAAATGGCACAAAGTCCTGAACCAAGCAAGCTTCCCCCAAGGTGCTTAAATGGCACACAAAATTGAGCAGGTATTTTTGGGGGAGTGTGAAGAGCCCACTGCAATCACCTGACTGCACACAAAGCCCAGGAGCTGGACATCCACTTCACGCAGCAGAAAGGCTGAGGTCAGGCTCTGGCACCACCCACCTCCTTGTGAGCTTTGTTCTCTTACAGCTACAGGTAAACACCATCTTGGAAGGGAACTAAACCGTGATGTTCCCGGGGTGAAATAAAACATCATCTCCCGCACCCCCTTCTCTGACCTGAATTCTTGATCTCAAAAAACAAAGAACATTAATTGAATGAATCACTTCTTTCTGCTTTTAGGCAGAAGCAGCTAAAGAGACTGCTGGGGAGTTCAACAAATTGACTGGGTTTTAAGCTGTAAACTCAAAAGAAGGGAAGGATCAGATCATGGTTCCATTAACCCAGAGCCCCAACATGCTGCATTTAGAGCAAAACCAGTTTGTGCCCTTTTATTTCTGTGGGGCCTAGAAACACCAAAAAACCATGCAAGAAGCCATAAAACACACCATCCAGTATGTGAAGAGAGTTTTGAGTCAAACTGGTTTGTTCACAAAATATGTAAAATAAACAGATGGGGACTCAAGTAATGAGCTTTTTTAATCCATTTCTTGCCTATTCTGTGCTAGTTAAGCAGTTCTTATTTGCTTTGCTTGTTTTCCAGAATAGGTTTCTAGTTCTGCCTACACCAACTTGACCAGCTAAGGATGCTGGCCCTGATAGTTCTACTTTTGCTTGAACCAGGTCCTTTGCTGTCAGCCTCCCTGCACATCTTTGCTCAGAACATGCTTCTTTCAAGAGACGCTTGGGGAGGACAGAAGGTAGCTTGCGGCTGGGATCTTCTCCCCTTCCTGTTGTCAGCAGTTCAGTACTGCTTGCTTCCCAACCGTGCCCCAGAAGAGCTGACCCAGGACCTTTCCAATCTTCAGCTTTTCTACATGAAGAGACACCATATGGTTCCTCAGCTGGGCATGGTGGACAAACTGTTGCTGTATGTGCACTTACCTGTATGTGAATTGCTGATGCACAGAGGAACCGGCTGCCTGTACAACCTTCCTGCCTCTGGATAGCTCTGGATGCTGATGATTTTCCTTGTGAAGGACCTGACCTCTCTCAACCTCTGCCATAGCAGCGCTCTGGTACTCTATTCAAAATAAAATGCCATCTGTGACTAAAATGACACTTCTTGCTGTGACCTCTTGCATAGGGTTTCTATGAGCTTGGGAGAGCTTGCTGAACTGAAGCCAAAGAGCCCTTCAGCCATCTGTTTTCTGGCTGACTAGTGCAGTAAACCTGCACTGTCTGCTAATGACAGTCACAGACCTACAGGCAAGCAGTTTTAGACTCCTTTCTCTCTTCTGTCGAACATGTTGCAACATCCCTTAGGCCACAATGCTTTCTGCTCCATGTGCCGCTGCTGTGACAAAGCATACTTTAGAGACTGAAAACTACAGTAAGCTTTGCTGGCCCATCTTTTGAGACTGTTTTTTCATATTGTTTCTGTTTTTCTTTCTTAAACAAGGCACATTTTTCAGAACAGGGAATTGTTTGTTACCCAGCAGGACCTGTCTGGGCCAAACACAAAACAGAAATGCACTGGCACAAGCAGCTATGGCAAAGCGGTCACATTGCAATGTGAGATGGAGGGCCCAGGAAAATACAGGAAGCCTTTCTTCTGGGGTTTCCTTTCTGGGATCAGGATGCAGCTGATGGCTCTCAGGGAGGAAGACATGCTCACTGTGCTGGAAATGGGCAGCTTACAGGCAAGTCACAACTGCAGTTGTTGGGTGGCACTGCTGGGGGGCAAGTGCTTTGAGGCTTGAGGCTTATGGCTTTGTCAAGAGACAACACAAAAAGAAGCCCTGCTGCCTCTACACTCCCTTGTGGCACCCCTCCAGTGGAGGAGACCGACTGCTTTGACAGCTCATGGGACACCACTGCCATGGAGGGAACAACACTGCTAGAACAGTGTGGCAGTGGAGGAAGTCTGCTCCTATAGCTGGCTTTATTGCTCCTGTTGTCAATAACCATTAACAGAGAGCCCTGAGCTACCTCTGTAGCTGTAAGTGGAAGATAAGTCACCTATGATCTGTAACTGAATCTGTCGGGTCTCCGTCCTCCCGTCAGAAATGAGGCATGTGTAAGTCCCGGCATCCTCCGGCTTGACAAGGCTGATCACTAAGGAGCTGTCAGACTGGTAGGTGTGCCTGCAAGAGGAGCAAGGATTAACGGGCTCTGCCTGGCCAGGGCAGCATCAGCCTAAGACAGAGCAGCTCTTCATGCTGATCGTACATAAGCCATCACTGCGTAGTGCCCTCCCCAGGTTAGAGAAAAACAAAACCTTGTTGACTACCGAGGGGTCAGGGGAAATAACTGCAACAGAAAGCAGGTCAGGAATAGAAAGGAAACTGAGATGGAAAAACAGGGAACTGCTTTCAGCAACCCCTCTCCATGAGCAGGCAAACTGCCCTTTCAGGCAGGAGCTTGAGTCCCAGCAATCATCTGCAAATAAAAAAGAGTAACTGGGCTTTTCTTAACTGTGGCT
This sequence comes from Lathamus discolor, assembly GCF_037157495.1. Lineage (NCBI taxonomy): Eukaryota > Metazoa > Chordata > Aves > Psittaciformes > Psittacidae > Lathamus > Lathamus discolor. The sequence goes on along the minus strand of NC_088889.1, from coordinate 18,645,619 downwards.
TTCTTAACACAATGTGACTGTCTGGCTCCAACCCGTTTCTGGAAACAGACTTCCCAGGAAAAACAGGCTTTCAAAATAGTTAAAAAAAATTAAATCTTAGATGGGAGTGCCAGAAACTTCCATCCAGAGGAACTCTGAGTTACTTGGAGCCCATCTGCTCTCCAACGAAGTGAGCTGAGCTCACCTGCCAGAGGAGACCGGTCGGCCGTCCTTCATCCACTCTACTCTGGAGAAGGGGGACATGCCTGCCTTGCAGATCAGCTGGACGTTTTGCCCCACAGCTACTGTCACAAGAGAGGGGCTGGCTTCTTCCAGGATGGTTCTGAAAAAGAAAGAGATCCCTTTGGCACCACTGCTGCTCTCCTCTCCTCTGAGTCCTCTAATGCAACTCTGGATGAATCACAACCACACGGCAAAGCAGGACTGGCTAGTTATTCATCTCAGAGCAGGTGCAACAGAAGCCCTACCCTACATGGCAAAAGCTGCTCTGAACAGAGCAAATGCTACAATATCTGCGGGAAGAGTCCTGCAACCCCTCTGATCTGAAGAAACCAGGTTCAGCTCAGCAGACAGACACAGATCCAGTGCAGATACATTCAGATCTTGCTTTACACACTCCTGATTTTCAGGGTACGTTGTCTGGATCCTGACCCAGACTCTGCATTTGAAAAGTCTTCCCTAGAACAACCTACTGCTGCTCCATGCAGTGCTGAGGTAAAGGCTCTGAAGTCAGAGTCAGCTAAATTTGTTGGTCAGAACAAGAGAAACCTATGGATTCTCATTTACAGTGTAAGAATGCTTCCCAAAGACCCCAGGATCCTGCAGTCTTTTCACACACCATACTTCCAGTGCAAATAAAGGGACAGCAGGTATCTCCACAGCCTGAATAACCTGATTTACCAAAGGGCCAAATGCACAAAACCAGTTCTATGATTCTACATATAGCCAGCTCCTTGCACGGTGTTCCTAGTGAGCTGGTCCCAGCTGGTGCAACACTTCCACTCCAGAGGAAGCTGCACTGGTGCTTCATAAAGAGCTGGCAGAACAGGAAAAGAAATATAATAAACACATCATCACCTGTGCAGAGCCCGCACTGGGAAGGCGTCTGCAGGCGCGTGGTACCCAAATCCCTCTGTGGTGGAAACATCTGCTCCAAAAGCCTTCTGCCACTGCCTGCCTTCCTGGGGCAGCTCCTGCTGGCCCCTGCTCCTCTGCCTTTCTGAGGGCCCAGGTACTGCTGTTTCCCACAAGTGCCGCAGGCTCAGGCTGTCCAGTCTGCTTTGCTGGGTGCTCCAGCGCTGGCTCTCCACCTCACCGGTCCTTGGCAAAGACTCTGCCAGCACCTCAGTTCTCCGACTGTCCTGTCTGCGTCTGTCTTGCATGGGGGGTGAAGCTCTTCCTTCTTGGCTGTGACTTGCAGACTCTCTCAGGGTTGGCTGCTGCTGACCCCGAGCATCCCCTGTACGAGAACGGGAGCCGGTGCGCTGGTGTTGCAGGGCTCCTGTGCCAGAAGAGGACTGGTGCTCCAGAGGACTGACCCCCGCAGAGCTGTGGCACACTCTCATGCACTCCTCCTCTGAAGCAAAACTGTTTTTATTGCCATGACAACCTCCATACCAAAACCGGTTGCACTTGCCAACAACAGCCACAAAGTACCAGCGCGTGGTCCAGTTTGAGCAGGGGCCGTGGGCACTGGGCAGCAGGCATGTTACAGAATATGCTATCAAAAACAGCAGAACAGAGGGAGATGTGAGGGTCACAAAGCACAAAGGTCCAGGTGCTTCAAGCCACCTATCCTGATGATCTGATGGGCCTTGTGGGCAGAGGGCAGGTGGGAAAATAAGACACCCAAGTTTGGCACCCAGCCCTGTTTTGAAATTAGGCAGCTGCTCACATGTTTCCTTCTGCCCCAGTTCTGCCACTGGTGGAAGGAAAACCAGCCTCAGAGACATTTCTAAATCTAGATACTAGATGGATGCTTTATGGTCTTTCTTGGGGAATCCTGCAGCTACAAGGTTGGCTCTGGGACTTCCTGTCCTGCAAGGGGCGTGTGGCTACTGTTTGCACATTTCCAGCCCACAAAGCAAATGGATTCAACCCAGTTATGAAGCCTCATGCATTACAGAATACCCCTCCACACATTGATATAAAAAGGACCACAGCCCAGAGAGTCCACAAACAGAGCCCTGGGCTCTTGAGTCACAGGTATTACAGCCACATGCTGACAAACACTGAATGCAGGGCCCAGGGAGGTCCTTTGCCAAGCTGTGGCTGAGCAGGGAGGATCCAGAGAGCTTACCCTTTCCCCAGGGCAGCCCCACAGGGCTTGCCACAAAGCAATCTCTGTGCTGCAGCAAAACAGCAAGGCGATGCAGCAGCAATGTGCCTGCAGAGGATACAGCTGGGAACTAAAGGAGCAGAGATGCTCTTGCCCAGCAGCTTTAGTGCCCTGGTAGTACAGCAGGCGCTGTATTGAACTCTGCTGGTTAAAAGCATCCACATAGCCCTGAGCAACACCTCCATCCTTAGGTGTATTTCTCATTCCAGCCCTGTCCATGGGCTGCCTGGAGGCTGGGCACAGCTCTGATTCCTTAGATTCCTACTTCTCTCAAACCCCTGTAACCAACGTGGAGCACTCCAGGCTGCACCAGTGTGTCTTTTCAAGGGCAAACAGCTCCCCAGGAGTCCCACAGGTTGACTGAGATCACACAAACACAATTCTGTCCAATTACCAGCAGAGGACAACAAGAATTTCTGCAGTGGCTGACAGAACTGAACCACCTGGCTGCTTTCCTACACTTCCCCCAAGTTTCCCCTGCCCCAGGCACCAGGCAGAGTATCTTTTTGAAAAGATAGTTTACTACATTTTACAGAGAGCAGAGCTTCCACGGATTCTGTAGGACTCTTCCCATGTTTCTAAGCCAAGAAGCTAAAGTATCACTTACGGTAGCTGGGCCTATTGAGACATCCTTCCCCTTGAGGACCTGAAGCTGAAGCAATATTGTCAAAACAGCAGCCGTACATGGAACCGCGGCACTCACCCGAGGGGTGCTGCTGGGACAAGGCTTGGCTTGCCTTAGAGATAGGAATTGAAAGCCAAAAGTTATCATGCATACATGAAGACAGTAGCACATGCAAGGCACCATGTCCAAGCTGTCGGCTGCAGAAGGCCAGCTGTTAGAGGAACCTCTATCTGCTTGTTTGCCTCCTAGAGGCCTCCATGCTGGGAAGGGGTGGGAAACGTGGCTGTCAGCCACGGAGCCAGGGCTGCACTTCTCTGCGAGACAGACCTAAGTAGCCCAGCTGCAGGCCAGGTTATTTTAGCTGGCCCCACCGAGCACCCCAAGCTGTAAGAGAAATCACCTCCCTGACAATTTTGCCCTCAATTAATCTGTAGAGTTGACAAAAGGAATTAATAGCGGCCATGTTCTTCCCATTTTTTCCTCCTAGAAACTGGATGGCAAGATTCTGTCCAACAGAAATTTGATTGCTCAGGATTATCCAATCAGTCTTACACAGGATGGTCATCTACTTCCCAGGCATCTCCCAACCTCCCACTCTGTCCCCTGCTTACAGAGGATCATAGGTGGATGCCCCAGACTGCACAAGGGCAAAGTTGGTAAAAGGGCTACATGCCATGCATGGAGTACTGGTTCTCTACTGGCAGAGATGAAGCACAGCAGAAACCCACAGTGTGAGCCACTGGAGTAAAATCTGAATCTTCATATCTGATAGGCTAAAACACAAAGAGTTTTTGTACTTACTGTTGGAGTGGGCACAGTAGGCTGATTTCTGCTTCCTTGAACATCATGGGAATATTGCGGGCATCCCATGTTGTTAGGACCCTGGGCAGCTGATACTCCATCAGGACAGCATCCATACCTATGGGAAAAGGCAGACGGACTGCAGCAGTACCCGACTTGCCCAGCTCAAGTAAAGGCAAAATTTCAGCAAGCCCCCAGGGAAGCCAATGCCTCCCTGCTCACGCATATCTATTCCAGTTACCTGTTCTGGTGACAGGTGCTGAAGGGGCAACCTCTCCCCAAAGGGCCTGAGGCTGGAGTGTGCCCATCTGGACAGCAGCCATGTGGGCTCTGATGACAGTGCTGAGAGCCAGTCCCTGCAGTGAGGCCCTGAGAGAAGCTGAGCTGATGGGAGCCCAAGGAGTGCGACTGGGATTCCCAGCGAACAGGCAACAAGTTGATGCCACGGTCCTTGGGGGATGGGATGTGGTGATTTCCAGAAGTACCATGGTTCATGGAGCTCCCAGGGAGCATCCTTTCATCACCAGGATCTGGGGAGAGAACTCCTTACAGCATACAGGTGAGCATAAAAATCCTGTCAGTTTTCTTCAGTTCTCACTTGCCCAAGGCTACAGGGCAGGCTTTTCTGCATCAGAATGCACCTGAATGTGCCTTCTGCCAGCCACACCCCCTTCCCCCAGTCTTTGCTCACTGCGCTGAGCATTCTTTCTGCTGTCCCATGAGAAACCACCTAACACATTACTGTGGTCCCATCACATCATCCTTTCTTATTCCTAGGATCTGCTTTGGGCAGCATTTCTCTCAGCCAGCACTGAAGTCATGCTGCCAGAACCTGGCATCTATATATACTATACAGAGTCTTCTGCACGGACAGATTCAAATACTGATCACTACCTGTGCAAAAGAATCTACACATTGTCCCTGACTCCTTGAATTTCTAGAAGTCCATGAAAAGAATAAGAGAAATGAAGAAAAGCAGGAACCTTCCCCAACCACAGCCTATTTCAGGTCCACCATCATCAAAAACTCAAACTAACAAAATTCTTCCACACCTGTGGCAGGGCTGTTTGGGTTGTAACGTGTCAGCAAGGACTGGCGAGTGACATCATATCCCATAGTGTCCTGCATACTGGGGACCTCTGCAAAGAGAGATGTACACAAAATGAGTGCAGGTAGTCCAGCCATATGTTCTAATAATTGCAAATGCATTCAGGAATCAACAGGAGACTAAAGTTGATGAAAATGTTTCTTTCTTCTGGAACAGCTGCTGAGCAGCAATTGGATTCAATTGGATTGTCAGGACATTGACCTGCAATGGGCAGGCAGACAAATGTCAGCGTTTCAGCTCTGGCATGAAGGCTAGACGCAGACGGCAAGCAAAATCTTCTAAGCAGTTGTGTCCTTTATAGCTGCTCCACACAAGGAGGAGACCTGGATATAGTTTTTAGTTACTGAGCCTGCCCAGGTTGTCATCCTTCATGACTGGGACTCCTGGGGACAGTGTGCAGCACACACTGCGACAGAGCCATCAGAGAACACTGAATTCGAAATGGACACGCATCAATGTTGTCTTACATTTCAACAGCACAGGTACTGGGACCCTGGTTATGTGCTCAAAATATAAATGCCCAGGCAGGCAAGAAGCTGAGAACATGAGTTGGTGCAGAGCTGGGTATTTCTACTCCTAAACAAAAGCATCTCAAGAAAAGCGAGGTGTGCAGCAGTACCACTCACGCTGTGGCAGGTAGCAGGGCTGCATGTTGCAGCTACCCAGGGTGGCTGGTTTCTGTGGCTGGATGGCTTTGCATGTCTCAGGACTGTAGAATTTGGAGTCGCCGTCAGCGCAGATCACTTGGCGTGTCCGGATGCCTGAATTGCAGCTCTTGGAACACTTGGGCACAGAGACAAGGCAGGTGAGCAGGCAGCAGAGGCTGAATGCAGAACCCCCCCAGACCAGAACAGTGGAACAGCTGCATGACTGGCTGCAGGCTGAGCACAGCATCCTCCACCAACACACAGCAAACAATATTTCAGCTGGATCCATCTGAACAATTAGAAAACCATACTTTAAACCATTTTACCAAATGCTGCACCCAGCCCCGAAGCATGAGGCTCTGAGCTGTGCTCAGCCTGTAACATCCGGATGAGCTGCTGTTGCACACAATAGTGTGGCAGTGAGCTGGAGTGAACTCCTTCAGCCTGGCCTGAAGGCATCTGAATACTATGGGGATCCGCCAGCTGTGAGAAGGTCAGTTTTGAACTATGCTTTCAAGAACAACAGTTTACTATGGGAAAGCAAACTGCTGGCTTTCTTGTAAGCAGCTACCTAGAGTTCCTCCCAGTGAAAGCTGCAGATGAAGAGGGAGCAATGAGCAGCACCTCAGGCAATGGGAGAGGATGAGGTGTCTGTGTAAGCCAACTGTTGATGGCAAGCTCTACAAACAATGGGAGAGTATTCCTCTCTCTCATTCAGATGCACATAGGAGCCCTTCCGATATCAGAAAGACAGGGTCCAACAAAGATCGGATTAAGTCATGCAAGTTCTTTAGCTGTTATTAAAACTTGGCCTATATTTCATGGGCCAAGAGATGTAACATGTTTTAACTCAGAACAAGCTGAGTCTGGCTAGCACAGAAGGGGAAAAGTGTGTTTGAAAGTCACCTGATGCATTTGATCTACCCCTATCTCCTTCCCGCAGCACTTTGCCCAGGTTGAACACAGTCTGGCTTCCTCCACAAAGACAAGAGTAATCCAGCTGAAGCACCGTTCAGCTGAACTATTACAAAAATGTACCTTGAGCCATATCACCGTGCTCAATGATCAGTCCTGAAGCCTGGTCATGGTTACGCAAAGAGCTGTTCTGCTGTTCACAGCAATGGAGTGAAGAATTGGGAATCAGCAGCAAGGGTGGATTATTGTTTCAACTTATTGGCTGCATTTTGCCACTGTCACTGAAACTATAATCCCCCCCATCAGAAGGGTTTATTTTTGTAGCAGCTGCACACAAAGCAGGCGGCAGATTAACTGGAGCATTACTAGTGCCAGTTACAACGCAGATGTGAGCCAAGGGACAGCTGAGGAAGCAGTACATGCTCTCAGCCTCAGCCAGTGTGCAGACTGCACGGATCAAAGCCTGTTTGCAAGGAGACAGCAATACAATCGGTTATTTCTGAACTGTGGAAGTGTGATGCTCACCAGACCCCACTCTCCAACGTGCCAGCCAACTTCTTGGATGCAGTTCTCCTTCAGGCAGGGCTGGGTGGCCGATGGCTTTGGCTCCATTAGGCAAGCGAAGTCCTGAGCCTGAGAGCCCTGCTGTGTTCTGCAGGTGACAGTCCGGGTCTGGACCCCTTCCCCACAGCTAGCTGAGCACTGCAGAAAGGGGCCAAACAATTACAAGGAAGCACCTGGTTTCCACTTGCACTTCCAGGCTGTGCTCCCTAACATTAGGGCAGAGCACCATTCTGAGATTGCCTGAAACAGTCAACCATCATTAAAATCATCTTCAGGACGGGAGTTAGCAGAGTAGTGGTTTATGCTATAGAACAGACAATAAGGCGTGGTGGATAGGGTCGGGGGGATCTGGAGCTCACTGAATGATTTTGGCCTAGTCATATCATTTACTTTGATCTGTACCAGAGAAGACATGGAGAATGATTTTGGAAAAGAAAAAGAGTATCAATACTGCAGAATACACCAAGAATAATAAATGGCAGGAAATACCTGGAACCTCATGTTATCTACTTTTGGTTACAATCAGATCAAGGTAAATAATTAAAGGGAAGATATAAAGATTAGGTTTTTGTATTGCTCATGTCTTCTGCCTGAAGACCTGTGCTCCATTTTTATGGTGTGCAGCTGTGACACAACTTCTGTACTAGCAACTGGCTTGTGACCTTTTCAATGCCCTCTTAAATTCACAGTGATGTTTCTTGGAATCCAGCCTACTTTTCCATGAATTACCAAGGTCTTTTACAGACTGCATTAACTTGGGGACAGTCTGAATTACTTTAGATGAGCTTCCCAGCTGAGTTCCAGCCACTCATTTACTAGAGTGACCTTTTATCTCTGAAAGTATATGAAACAGTTGCTTTTGAGAACCCTGGCATGAATAACTTAGAGATCAGTTTATAAGAACAGGACACATGGTGCCTTCCCTGAACAGCACCCTTACTACAAAACCCTGAAGTCATCTCAGGATCCACACTTCACATCCCACAATGAGGGGGGAGGTAAAAAAAGAATTTACAGTCTATGTATATATATATATATACACATATATGAGTCTATGCGATACAGTCTGTACCAAGCCCCAAAGCTGCATTTTATTCTGCTGCACCACCCAAGGTACCACCACGAGATCATTAAGTCAAATGTTGCAAGCATGCACACCTTCCTTTAAAGAGGAAAATTCTCTTGTGCCTTAGGGATTGGGTAGAGACTACCTTTACTTTCTAAGCCCTTGGAATGTAAGATGCCTCCTAAATGCCTGGCTGGCAGCACTGCACACGCACAGTTTGAACAGTTTCCTCTCCTGGAGATATAAAAGCACAAAAGGCATCAAAAACGCACGACACAGCTGTGTCTGGAGAAGCCCTGCATGGACACGCAGCAAACAGCTGGTCACCAGTGTTTCAAGAGTATCTTGCTTACCAACTGTTGTGATTGCAGTACTGCTGCCCAGGGCTAGTAATGCTGAAGCTGCAACATGCATGGAAATAAACAGCACAGACAGTAGCCATGAGCTCTTGTTTTATGGAGGAGGGAGTTCACTGTGCATCATCAGCTGCTGAACAGCAGCTCTCATGCCTGCCCTCTGCCTTCACCAGGCCTGACTCAGAAGCTCAGCCAGTGCCATGTCTGGTGGATCTGGTAAAAATACAGGAGTGGGGAAAGGACTGGCAGACCAGAGAAGAGAGAACATGCAATAAGATGACCAGAGGTGCAGGGGCATGCACAGGTTTGAGGAACACGTATGTGTTTATAGGAGGACATAGCTGCTAGCCAGAGGCAAGTCTGTTGGAGGATTGCAGGGACAAGTCCCATACCCCTGCACACCACTTATCCAGGGACACACACTTTTTACAGTCCCAGAAAAGGAGCCTGGCTGTTTATGCCCAAGCTTTGGCAGGTCTTCCAAAGTGCCAAGGGCAGTTACCTACACACACACACACAGACTCACCTCTGACCAGGGCCCCGTGCTCCAGGTCGCACATTGCCTCATGTTGCAGGGCTGACTGCTGTGAGGCTGCTGTGCGAAGGCCATGCACTCGGCGTTATCCACCACCCCTTGGGAGCTCTGACCGTCGAATGCCACACAGTAGACAGAGCGAGTCTGGGTGCCCCCACCACAGGTAGCCGAGCAGGGTCCCCACTCCCCTGTTTTCCACCTGCAGGTCACAGAATCAAGCAAAACAGAAACATAAGCCCAGCTAAACCCCTCGGAAACACAGGGGAGATCAGTGCCATGTCCCTGTTGTAATCAGACAAGGAAAAATTCCCTTTGCAGAACAGAGTCAGAGGAGAGTTCCCATTTGACCGAGTGCTACCCAGCTTAATTGGCAATGCAGAGCCTGAGTCCCGCTTCAGAGACAAATCCCCAGTACAAAACACTTGCTTCTTTGGAAGCGCAGAGCTCTCCCAGAGGGGGAAGGTATTTCTCCCTGGCTTTTGGTATCCTGATGCCTGCAAAAAAATCACGCCTGGAATGGAACATCAAAGAAAAAGAAAGAAAAAACCACAGCAACAATCCAGATCAGTTAAAAGAAAAGCAACACACATGAGGCTAACCACCCGTGACACTCCTGCCACTATCAGAAACAGTAAAATCAAGCCAAGACCTCACTCTGCCTGCAAGCCATGCCAGACACTCTCAGAAGTGCTGGTGAACTTTTCCCTGACAGCCAGTAGAAAGCTGGTTTATTCCTCCCATCAGCCAAATTCTCTAACAGCAGCACATTCAAAAACTCCCAAAACATTACAGATTTTGTCCCGTGTTTGGTTGCTGAAGCTGCCACAGAAATGATACACCCTTGCTAAGGAAGGAGAGACGTCCACAAAATCTGTTTGGATGCTAAAATCCCTGCCCTCGTGCATTTCCATGTCTCAGTGCTGCCTAGGTAGCTGGGAGCACACCTTACATGGCCTGAATTCAGGGACAACTTTTTGTTGAATTCCAGGTCCAGCTCGCTGTGCAGTCAAAAAGCACTGGTGGCAGAGGGGGAGCATCATGGAGATGTGCTTGTCAGCTGCGATCTCCCCTTGCAGCTGGGTGAGCCCCAGCCGCAGAGTGATGGCAATTCATGTTTTCTCCCTGAGCCTTCCAGCTGCTTACCTGCTCTGCCCTCACCACCCGTCCACTGAGTTTCACCCAGACAATTCACAACTCAGCCGTGTTCATCTCCTTAAGATACACTTCCTTCTTGCTAAAGATGCAACAGCAGCACAAAAACGAATGGCCTTTGCTATAAAATAAGATGTTCCCATTGGAATGGGAACATCTACAGCAAGTAGAAGCCACTCAGAGCAGTACGGTTTCAGGGCTCAAAACAAATGCTTTGATCAAGATTTTTCAGAAACTCCACAGGGAATAACCCCCTCCTGCCAAACTGAATTCTACCTCTTGTAAAGTGAATGTACAGTTTTAGAAACTAACTAGGAACATTCATCTACAGCTTCATTCAATTTCTTCTCTTGACACTTGTTTCATTTCCTTTGCAAGACAAGGTCAGCTGTAAGCCTGGGACCCTTGTCAGAGGGCAAAGAATTGCAAGTCCTGCACGATTTAGCATCTTACTGGGGGATAACTGTTTTCTTTTGATCTTTTTTACTTATCATACCTCATGGTACATAAGTATTGCATCTGTCACGTCCTCATACTCATCTCAGTTTATAGGGACTTTCCTGCTTGCTATAGGCCCCATGCCGAAGAAAGAAGAGCTTTTTAGAAACCCTGAAGTCTTTGCTATGGCATGCTGGCGTCCTGGCCAATGTTTACGTTGCCCAGTCCATCATGCTCTCTCTTCCTTTCTATTCTTTAATTTATCTTGACAACTCAAAAATTAACACCCCTTCACCTCTTTACCTTGATTCCAGAAAAAAACCCACAACCCAACAGTTATCAGGATAAGCGTCCAAAAGCTGTGAAGAAACTGTCCCCTTCTGAGAACCACAAGAATCAAGTTACCAGCAGCACACACAAACACCTAAGCAAGGCTGCCATCCAGCACCCTCCACCGTCATTTGCACTGCCAAGAATCCAAAGCAAAGCACCACCCACTGCTACCACCAGTGCCAAAGAGGAAAGCTCCCCCATCTTTGCCGGGCAGCTAGGTGGAGAGCAGAAGAGGGCAGCTGCCTTCTTGTACTCTCTGTAGCCTCCTTCTTGTTACCTCTTTATCTGAGAGCTCCGTGCTCCACTGTGACTCCAGGCTTGCGGCAGATAGATGTAAGAAGTCCTTTATACACAGAACAAAGGATTTAAAGAATTTAAAACAAGTACCTACAGACTGCCACGTATTCAGAAATGCTCCCAGGTTTCCAAGTGCCCCCTCACCCACAACAGTACTCACAGGCTTCCACTGCACGCACCAGATACAGCTGGTTGCAGCTCTGGATGCCCATGTGAGAGGCAAGTGAAGCCAACTGTAAAGCTGTATCAGCAAGGGTGGAAAAGGTTGGGTAAAGGGGTTTGATAATGCTGGTGAATGAAAAGATTCCAGGATTCATCCCTTTCTTAGAGCAAGGACACTGGAAATGCAGAAATGACATAAAATGACACCAGCTCTGACCTCCTACTGTTTTTGCAGGCTCCAGTTGAAGAGAACTATCCTGGGTTCAGCAGCAGCAGTCATTTTTCTCCTTCTCAGTAGCTGGTGCAGTGCTGTGGTTTTGACTTTCAGCCTGAGAACAGCGCTGATAACACCAATGTTTTTAGTTGCTGCTCGGTAATGTTTACTCTGACCAAGGACTTTCTGAGCCTCATGCTCTGCCAGGGAAGAGGGGAAGCCAGGAGGAAGCAGAGACAGGACACCTGACCCAAACTAGCCAAAGAGGTATTCCATACCACAGCACGTCATGTCCAGTACATAAACTGGAGGCAGTTACCTGGAAGGGCTTCGTCACTGCTCGGGTTGGGCTGGGTATCAGTCAGCGGGTGGTGAGCGGTTGTATTCTCTTCCCTTGTTATTTCCCTTACCGTTATTATCATTGGTGGTAGCAGTAGTGGTTTGTGTTATACCTTAGTTACTGGACTGCTCTTATCTCAACTCGTGGGAGTTACGTTCTTTTCATTCTCTTCCCCATCCCTCTGGGAGCAGGGGGAGGAAGAAAGTGGGCAGTGAGCGAGTGGCTGTGTGGTTCTCTGGGTTGCCAGCTGGGCTTAAACCACGACAAGGACAAAACCCAGAGAATCTGCTTCTTATCTCCTATGTGGGCTAGAAGACTGTCCTCCACAATCCTACTCTGGACAGCAAATTTAACTGGTCCATAAAATGAACATAGGATGTATTTAGCCCTTTCCTTGTGCACACAGAAAGAAAGTGTTAAGCGCTCATCACAGTGTTATCATCACCAGCCTTGTCTTAGGCTTTCTCTGATTCTATGATATTTTCTATGATTCTGTGATTCTCTAAGAAGTGAAACAGTTCCTTAGAGAGAAGCACACTGGAGGCCAGGAGAAGTGGAGAAGTGAGAGGGTAATTCTATTTCCTGATACCAAAAGCACCTCAGGAAGAAGTTAGAGTCAGGAAGAAGAAAGAAAATCTTACCGTTTTGTCTGGGGACAAGTCTGATGGCCACATGTCCGGTTATTGTCTGGTTGTGGTTTATTCCTGCACATATAGTCTGGATAAATTTCATTGTCTATGGTACAAAACACCAAGCGGTACTGGAAACCTAAAGGAGAAGCAAACGAGTACCCTGATCAACATAGGCCACCCAGAACCAGGTCTGCAATGTGCTGGTGTGGCAAGACAAGTTTCTAAAGCAGTGCAGAAACCACACCTGCTCCAGCGATCCTGGAAAGAGAGGTCCGTGCAGATCTTGGTTTTTCACTATATGTACAAATGATGCCTCCCCAACTCCTTGCAGGAGTCCTCTGGAAGGGCAAGAGAGCCAGAACAGTTCTGCGTAGCTGAGGAGCATTTTCCTGTTATTTTATAGATTTATACTCACGAGGGAAGCACCATATCCAGGATTTCAACAAGAAACCCTGCATGATGTGTGCAGCATATAGCAGCAGAGCTGGGGGCCCCATGTTAGACCCAGGTCAGTCTTGTGAAGACTGGATACAGGAGAAAACTCTTTATGCTTCCTACAGGATAAGAGTGCCCAGGCAAAGACAATATCAGCACCTACAGCCACAACATGGCAAAAACTATTGAAATGCCCATTAGCATGTAAGACCAGAAAAGGCTGATAGGGACTCTATTTATGAGTCAGCTGGAGAGATTTGTTTTACTGGGTTTTTTTTTTGTTTTGGTTTTGGTTTGGGGTTTGTTTGTTGTTTTGTTTGCTTGTTTGGATGGTTTTTTGTGGGGTTTTTTTGGTTGTGGGATTTTTGTTGTTGGGGGTTTTTTTGGGGGGTTTTCTGTTGTTGCTTTGGGTTTTTTTTTTTTGGTTGGTTGGTTTTGGTGGGGTTTTTTGTTTGTTTTTAGATTAAAATCCTTAACTTTATTAATGGAAAAGGTGATGACGTGATTCAGTTATGTAGGCCAGGTCAGTTTGGAGAGGACGCCTCAAGCGGTTGAAAAAGCCTGAGAAGGACATAAAGAACTGAAGAAAAATGAACCAAACCAAAACAGATCCTAGTAACAAGTCTATGGATTAGGGCAATGAAAGTAAGACAAGACAAGGCATGGGAGGCAGTACTGTGGTGACTCCATGCGTGACCTTCCCTTGACCAAATCTTATTTGCCACCCGCAGATACCTGCGCTGTCTGCCAGCAGGAGACACACTGCTGGGAAGCAGCTGCAGAGGGCAGCACGCTGTCTTCAGTGCGGCAGCCAGCCCCAGAGACCTCGTCCTGTCTCCTTACCTCCTCCGCATTCAGAGCTGCACTCACTCCAGGAGCTGTAGCTCCAGCTGTAGCCCAAGGCCTGTCCTTGCACAGGCAGGTAGTACTCATACTGTACCCCCGGGTTTGGCTCCTGGCTGATGAGCTGCAAGAGCATGTGAGAAAGTCAGGGAACAGCAACAGCACTTTCCCCTTCACAGCACTTCTCACATATGCCTGAGGGGTCAAGCTGACCTGCACCCCTCCCACTCCAGGAACACTTATTCTCTACACTGTATTTAATCCTCGCCTTCTAGGATACTCTAGAGAGCATTATTTTTCAGAGAAGGGTGCATTCCATTCTCTCAGCTTCAGGAGATCCAGCCGTGCCTGTAACAGTAAGCGTCCTTACCTGGCCTAAAGAACATAACAAGCAGTGCCCTAGAGCCTGTCCCTGCCCCAGTACCATTTGGTTCTGACTCGCTTCCCTTGAAGTCAGAACCCAAGGGAATAGGCAGGAAGACACCAATACGCTTCGCCCTTCTCCTTTCTGGGCAACAGAACCAGCGCAGAAAATACTGCTGCTTCTGTAAGAAGACCACCTTGGTCTATATCTTGGGGGCATACAGCTCTGTAAGACTCCTGGGGGCTCCATCACTTCTCCAGTCTCCAGTCCTATGTAGTCCCCACCAATGCACTCCCACTGCACAAAGCAAGGGCTGCTATGCAACCAGAGAGCAAAAGTATCAGCGGGGGCAAGCACAGCTGCTTACCTCAATGATGAGGGGCTCTGTGGTGGGACCTTGTGCATGGAGGAGCTCTGGGGCCAGGTCACCCTCCGAGCCACGGTCATAGTGCATAACCGTGCTAGCTACCTGCAGAGCTCGGCTGAAGTCGATTGTCCAGTGCCCATTCAGGTAATACTCCCCTTGCACGTTCTTGACAGCTGCACAAATCCATGTGCCAGAGAAGAAAAGGCAGCAAATTAACATCCCTATAACCTGCAACTTGGCTTCAGGTGCCATGAGGCAGAGCCTGCTCTAGACTTCCAGGGTACTGGCACTCCAGAGCTCTCAGCTCTGCCATTTGAACTCCAGCTCCTTCACACCAGTACTGCAACCCTTTAAGAGTGTGACCATCTAATGAGGCAGCATCTACCAACACAGCAAAAGTTCACATATCGAAAGAGGACCATAAGAACTCCACAGGGATGCTCCTGTTTCCACTGAACCCTGTGTCACAGGTGTAGCAATAAGGTGACCATCATCCTGCAACCATGCATCCCCTGTAAGGCTCTTGTGCCAGAAGCTGCTCCACACTCAGAGAGTGGTTCTTGCCAGCTTTACTGCAGACCAAACACATTTTTTTCGCTGCACAGCCAAATGTCTCCAGTACATTCCAGCCCTGTCTCTGGTTTCCTTGTGCCTCAATAGTAATTGAGGCACAGCCTATGTCATCCTCTGTCCTGTTTGCTGTTAAGGTGAGGGATTCACAGCACACTGCCTTGACACCTCTATCCTGTTCATCAGATATTCTGTTCAGAAAATAAAGCCTTTGGTGCTGCATTGAGTTTTGTACAAAGGCGAACATCACCAGCCAGATTTGTCCAAAGCACAGGGCAATGGAAAAGTCAGAAAGCAGAACAGTATTTGCTTTCTTCACTGGAATTTTCTCAGCCCTGCCCAGAAAGCTAGGTGAGGACATTTCTACCTTCTTTTTGCACTCTGCAGCATGACCAGAATTTGAGACTGTACAAATAGCCAAAACGTATCTATGGGGAAAAGAAGCCCATCCCAAACTTATGTGTGGCAGCAGTTCTTAGGATTTACAATCACCAAGCAAAGAGCAGTACTCATAGTCAAATTTTGCTGTATCAGCTAAACTCCTAATTTTAATGCAATGGCTGGAATCCAAATGGGCTGAAACACAAGTTCTGACATCAGTCTTACCAAGGAAGTTCCTGCTGGGCTTAACCTCCTTAATTCGGATGCTTGTGGCTCCCACAGGGATTATGAAGATTTGATTGTAACCTGAAAAAGACCAGAAGGGCATTATTCAGTATCCGTGGATGCCACACAGTCACTCTTCAGTGCCAAAGATGCTCACTGTTTCACTGGTGCCTGAACAGCTGAATGAGCTTTATGATGGTGGCCTGAAGCTTTTCAGCTGTCTGTTTATCAGCATTCTCTTAGCTTCACCCTACAGTGTCCACAGGTCAGCCCATGTGTAAAAAGTTCTAATTACACCTCAGAAAAGTAAGCACAGGGGTCAGTGCAAACTCCATTTTTCAGGTTTTATAATCTTTGGACTTTCAGCGAGCATCATATTGGAGCTCAAACAGAGAGAGATCTGACCACAACTGTAGTTCTTATCTCGACACTTTCCAAAATTGGTCAGATGCAAAAGATGCAGTCCATTTTCTAGCCTTGCACTAATCCTGGCGGGGCCATCAAGACTGGAGAGGGAGGCAGCCTTATGAAGGCAGTATATAGCTATGTTGATATGGCACACTTATAGCACCTGCTGAAGACTGACCAGGGAAAGACACCAGCAGCACAGCAAGTGCTTCAATCTGTACGGAGGCTAAGGAAGTGATTCTCAGGATAAGGCCATCAGTACATATTCTGATGCTAAAGCAGCTAAAGAGCTACATGCTATACAGACATTTCAAATGAACACCTAAGCCTGCCTACAACAATCCTGTGATCAGGTGTCCCCACCAGCTTTTGTAGCAGTTGCCTTTAGGTTTATCTCTCTCCTCCTCACCTGCCCAAACCACCTAGAGCACCTGTACCTTTGGGAAGGCTGGGCACATCAAAAGTGCCCTTCACACCATAGCAAGTGCTGCCATCTCCTCCACACTGAAGGCACTTGTCCTCCTTCTTGGCAGATTCCAGCATGTTATCACAGCCAACAGCCTGCAAGCACAGAAGCATTGATATGAATAAATAGTAAAGACAGAGGAAATAAAAAATGGCCAAATGCTGGACTGATCTAATGAGAAAGCCTGAATCTAGGGAGTCTGGGAAAGTCAGGATAAGGCAAGGAAGGAGCTGTCAGAGAAAGGATAGGCTTAGCATCTTCTACTTCACATTCAGAGACAGATAGATAAATGCTGTCCACATGCTCCTCAGAACCTTGGTAATGGAATGATTCTCCTTTTCGGATGCTATTATGAAAGATCAAGTAGAACAAAGGGAAGCAACAGAAAGATCGACAGACCCAACGGTAAAGGAAGGAAATAACAACATAACTAACCTGGCAAACTCCTTCTACACAAATATCCCTCTTGCCAGGTTCACAGGTAGTCCCATCTACCACTGCTTCCTTGTGCCTGTAGTAGAAGCTTTCTCCCTTGGGGATACAGTTTAACTCACACTTATTAGGTGCTAGTAGGAGAGAAGAAAACAAACATTGTGTAGCATGGCTAACGCATCAGGAGCTTGGTTTTAGATCACAGGAGCAGAAACATAACTCATATTAGGTGGCAGATTTTGAACAAATTTCTGGGTCACAGACTGCTGGGGCTGGAAAAATGCCCTGGTAGAGCCCCAGTGTATAGAGCCATTTCCTTGCTCATCTTGACTAGCCAGTGGTGGAGGAGGGATGTTGGGCCAGATGGATATTCTGTTATACTCCTTAGCAGGACTGTTCTTAAGCTCCTTTAAAGCACAGTGCTTTCAAGAATGAGAACATGTGCTGTTACAGAACACACAGAATCACAGAATCCCAGAATCCCAAGGGTTGGAAGGGACCTAAAAAGATCATCTAGTCCAACCCCCCTGCAAGAGCAGGGTAACCTACAGTACATCACACAGGAACTTGTCCAGGCGGGCCTTGAATATCTCCAGTGTAGGAGACTCCACAACCCCCCTGGGCAGCCTGTTCCAGTGCTCTGTCACTCTTACAGTAAAGAAGTTCTTCCTGATGTTAACGTGGAACTTCCTATGTTCCAGTTTACACCCATTGCCCCTTGTCCTATCACTGGATATCACTGAAAAAAGCCTAGCTCCATCATCCTGACACCTACCCTTCACATATTTGTAAACATTGATGAGGTCACCCCTCAGTCTCCTCTTTTGCAAGCTAAAGAGACCCAGCTCCCTCAGCCTCTCCTCATAAGGGAGATGTTCCACTCCCTTAATCATCTTTGTGGCTCTGCGCTGGACTCCTTCAAGCAATTCCCTGTCCTTCTTGAACAGAGGGGCCCAGAACTGGACGCAATATTCCAGATGCGGCCTCACCAAGGCTGAGTAGAGGGGGAGGAGAACCTCTCTTGACCTACTAACCACTCCCTTTCTAATGCACCCTAAGATGCCATTTGCCTTCTTGGCCACAAGAGCACATTGCTGGCTCATGGTCATCCTCCTATCCACCAGGACCCCCAGGTCCCTTTCCCCTTCACTACTTTCCAGCAGGTCAACCACCAACCTGTACTGGTACATGGGGTTGTTCTTCCCCAGATGCAAGACTCTACACGTTACCTTTACAGCTAACAAACAAAATCTATCTCGAAATCCCTCGTGATTTCTTAAACAACTATGAATAACAACATACCAAAGCTCAGAACGA
This sequence comes from Lathamus discolor, assembly GCF_037157495.1. Lineage (NCBI taxonomy): Eukaryota > Metazoa > Chordata > Aves > Psittaciformes > Psittacidae > Lathamus > Lathamus discolor. The sequence continues at coordinate 18,627,288 of NC_088889.1, read as the reverse complement.
GGACCTCTGGTTCCTACACCTGCCCTCTGAGCAGATTCTTCAAGAAAGCATGAGCCAACAGGAAGAGATGTCATATTTCCTGAAGCACTCATTAACTATATGCATTTGATTCTCCTGTGCCGTGCTAATATTCTTTCCCAATATTGAAAAATATAGCATAGCTTCTGCTTCTCTGATACTTTAGGACTCATCTGCAACAGCTTTCTTAAGTTTCTGAAAGAATGGCTATTAGAAGAGACAACTACGCAACGCTGCAATGGGAGCTGTCTCTCAGCCTGTGCATCCAGTGTCTGCAAGAGGAACGTTTTGTAGCTGGCAACAAGATTTTTCCTATGCAAGCCTCTGCCCCCCCAGTAAGAGTACTACAATCAAAAACATTACAATCACTTCAAAACATACTGCTGATAGTTAAGGATAAAGTGTAACCCTACACTTTTATCATTACCTCCGTAATACGGAAGCCACTTGTATTTCTTTCCTTGGAATTCTTTCCCATCGAACTCTGCGCACTGCTCTGCCCGGAAATCCCGGGAGCCTTCTGGGCAGCTCTGTTTCGAGAGAAAAAGTTCATATTGGGCCATCATAAAAAGGAGAAAAGTTAAATGCACAACAAAAACAGGTATCTTATTGCATTGCTCCCATATAAGATCAGCGGCATAAATTCAATATGCTTTTGAAGGGTACTGTTGATGAACTGCATTCACCAGCGATGCCAGAGAAAGAGAAACTAATAATGACATATTACTTCTGAGCAAGAGTGATGTTTGTCTGGGGAGAAGGAGCAACAGGCAAGCAAAAACAAAGAAGAGGACAAGCAGAACACTACCTGAATGTTGCATGACCGGTAACTTCGAGCTGGTCCAACACAACTGGAAGAAACTTCTGCCCTGAAAGACAGAAAACCAACATGAAGCCCTCTGAAGAATAGACACACTAAAAATCACCTCATGGCAGACATTAGATATCACCTTCACACCAAACATATCACCCTCACACAGTTTCCTGAAACAGCAAAACAACTACAATGCGTTACTTTTCCACCAAAGTAAGCCAGCATCTCCTAGTGCCATTTTCTGCTATGGCTTGGGTTTTGGCATGAATGAGACACACACCATGAACAATTGCAATATAGCTCTTCAGGGTAATGTTTCGATTAAATAATGGAAATGGAGCTTTTAGTCCTTTGTCCACCAGCAAGCAGTCAAGGTGCCAATACCCAAGCCAGAAACATGAGCAGTAGGAGGTTAGTGGCCAATACAGGATAGGTATGCACATCACCTAACGTGCTGCTTACATGAAGATTGACAGAAAGAGGTAAATATACCTATGGAAAGTGTATAACACTGTCATTCCAGTCAAATTACAATGGGTTTAAACTTAGATCTAAAGAAGAAGTTCTTTACTGTAAGGGTGGTGAGGCACTGGAATGGGTTGCCCAGGGAAGTAATGAACGCTCCATCCCTGGTGGCGTTCAAGGCCAGGTTGGACAGAGTCTTGGGTGCTGCGGCTTAGTGTGTGATGTCCCTGCCCATGGCGGGGGAGTTGAACTAGATGATCTTAAGGTCCTTTCCAACCCAAACTATTGTATGATTCTATGATTACTGCAGGTGAGAATCACAGAGAATTACAGATACAGAGGAAATTGATCTGAAACATCAACCAGTGTCTAATATCTCCCGAAATGGAGAGCAGGCCTGCAGGAATTCTGGCAGGTGTATACCATAACAAGTAGCCTTCACAAGAGACCTTTCTTTATTCTGTGTGGGAAGAAGCAGTGCTCTTCTGGATTCTTCTACTGAAAATCCTGCTCTCATTTCTCTAAACATAAAGAGAGGCTGTTCTTTTCAGGATATTATTAAGAGTCTGGCTTCCCCCCTCCCCATTTTCTTTGTTTTTATCCATAACAGGATCTCTAAGGTCCATTAATCCCAAGAGGTGCAGTCCCAGTAATCATCCTCACTGCATCTAACCCAGCTGCAAATGAGGCGGCACAGTGTTAATGTTGCTTGAGTCAACCCCACTCTTACATTTCTTCTGGGACAATTTAGTTTCCTGGGAATCATTACCCTAAGAAAATCTTGGCACAGTCACTGGATCTTGGGAGAGAAACTTACTACTCTGGGCTGTTCTTCCTCTCCCACAGGCTTGCCACACTAGACCTGCTTGAACAGCTGCTGCCATACAAATCCCCTGATTGCACAGCCTCGGATCTCACAGAGAGACCACTCTGCTCTAGCAAAGGAGCTGAAGCAAGGATGTGTTGAAGAGAGCACTACTCAAAACAATTATGATGAGACTGAAGCTGAGGATCATCTCCAAGTGTACTCAGGTGACTTATTCCCCTGAATCCCCCCCTGGAATCAAACACTAGGTCATTTTTGTTATTCATATGTATAGGTACGTTATTGCAGGAGCTCAGAAAAAACACATTTAAAGAAAACAAAAAGAAGTTAGCCCTCACCTTTGGGAGTAGCAGCGCCGTTGCCGGAAGCTAACTCCACCACCACAGCTCCGACTGCACTTGCCCCATTCACCCCAGCTCCCCCAGACATCAATCTGCCGTTTCATCAAGTGGCCCTGTAAATAAAACCCCACAGACATAGCAAACAGTGATGGCAACATGGGAAAAAAGCCATGAAAATGAAGCAGAACTCCAATGTGTTCTTTTGCTGGGCTGTATTCCTCATATGAAAACTGGCAGAGAATACTACATCAGAAAATCAAGCCTCAAATATTTCAAGAGTATTGGCTTCCTGAAGCCATATAGCACATCCAGCTTTTTAATCTTCCTTAAACTGTTACCGTTTGCCTATTCATAGAATCTCAACTCCTCTGAATAACCACCTGAACAAGGATAACATCACCCTCTCAGCAAGGCAGCAAAGGGACTATGAACACTGTCACTCCACACCAGATCAATGGAGCCACTTACTCCCAAATGCTGGGCTCCAAGACAGATACTTAAGAGAAGTAAAGAAATCAGTAAAGAACCCTCCGGAACACACTTTTTACTGCAACAAAATGCTATACATGGAACTCTTTTCTCTCTACCCAACTGTATCTAATGATGAGGTCAAGGTCTGCACCATCATTAGCTACAGCCTTAATTAATTTTGTGTTTAGAAAGTATGCATGCATACTGGCATTAGAAGAAATGATAGTACAGACAAGAAGTTACAAATGCAATGGAATCAACCAAAATAACATTGTTTCAGCAGCATGTGAAATATCATATTTTCAGGAAAAAAAGGCCTACTGCAGCTGATGAGATCCACCTACAGCAGGACATGGGGGTTTAGCAGAAACAAAATAGCAATATTCTGAGGAAAAAGAATAATCCCAAGAAGCAATAGGATTAATGTTGCCTAGGAAAAGAAGGTAAATGCAGGTCAGGGAGTGATACTGGGAAAAGACGGTTTGCTGTGCAGCTGCACCTGCAGGGCAGTTTGCGTATATATTACACAACTGAGAACATAATGCATACCACTTGGGCACTTTAACATTTGGGGTACTGAAGAGTGGGCAGGTAGAGAAACAAAAAGCAAAAGAATACTGATATGTAGTCTAATTCCCTTCCATGTGCACAGTATCCCACCAGACCTACACAACGAAACCATGGGTCTGAGTGCCAATCCATCCTTTAGTTTTACACAGCTCCTTTTGACTTGCACACAGCATCCCTTGTTCCCATCCTCTATGTTTCCCAGTCTGTGCTCTGTTTCCATTCTTTCCTGTTGTCCCTCATGCATCCTCATGTAAACTATTCCCTGACTGTCACTCAGCTGGTAAATGGGTTTTCCGCTGGAGTGGAGGAATAGCCTTGAAATGGAGAATTTCACCATAGCAGGGATATTAAACCACTCCAGTCACTTTCCAAGGCCTACAGAGAAGGGACAAGCTCCTCACTTTAAAAGACTAATTTTCACTTCAGTTAACTGGTAACTGCTTTTACATAAGACATCCAGGTCTCTCCTAGAAATAGGAGCTAGCCTAATACATTATCCAGTGAATCCAACTCAGTCAAGATGCATGAGTTAATCCTCCCTTGTAACTTAAACAGGTTTTGTAATTTTCTACACATGGTCCCTGCCTGATTGTACGCTCCCAAGTTCCAGTCTTGTTTCTTTCACAGAATAATTTCCTGTTGTTGGCAGAGCACCAGGCACAGATACTAGCTGATCATGTTTATGCACTTATTACCTAATTATCCACAACTACTTAGCAGAGTCATCCCAAATTCTTCCTGACTACTATCTATATTGCTCTAATGTGAAACACTTTCTTCCTAGCCCATGCTGTATAATTTGCTTCACAAAAGTTTTGTGCAATTCTTTCTAATACCTCTGCAACCAAAATCCTTCAGGACAAGTTTTCTGGTTCAGACAAACTCTGCCTTCCCCCTGCTCACTCAACGGCGCTACCCAGGTCACAGCCACTTCTACATACCTTCCTCTGCCAAGTCAACATCTCCCTGACCCCTTGCCAAACCCTTCTCCCATTCTTCCATTCCAGGTATTGAGCTCAGTGTTTGTTTGCCTCATTCTCACTTGCCTTTCTGGAAGTAATCCCATGAACAGTGTTTCAGCTTTCAGCAAGGCATCTTATTTTCCCAAGTTTTTATTTCAATCACCTAATTCCTCCCCCTGTAATCCCCCCTGCCTTACTCTCTAAAGAATGAAACATGCTACCACTCTGTTTCCCTGCAGTCTTATTCCTCTGTATCAACTGACTGATTCAGGATCAGTATTAGCTCACCCTGGAAACAAGGGACCTTTCAGTCAGCATAAGGAAGAAGAAAACATGTAGATAAAAATCCAAAGAAAGGGCATTTGAAAGTCAGATTACTGGAAGGCAATTAGGATAGAAAGCCCTTCCCTGACACACACACCAACCTGATAAATATTCCAATATCCCTACTACAGAAGTAGCATTCTTTATTCCTCCCATAGAGAGTAAATCTACAGGGACTCTGTTGTGAGGCTTATGCATCTGCAGAGTGCAGGAACAATCATTTTCTCAGTATCACTCCATTTGTGTATACCCGAAAAGGAGCATCAGCCAGAACAATCCTCCCAAGGCCTTATAATATTAGAGAAACATTTTAATAGGGGCCCAACTCCCACATTCAGAAATCTGTGCAGTGTCCTCATTATTCAGAGCCGCATGCATGTGTATACGAGCAAATACAAAGCTGCATATTTATAGTAAATAAGAAATCTATTTTTACATCGGCTGATAACAGCATGCTTTTAGGTGCTGTCAGCTAGTTTCTGTTCCAAAAGCCTCTTTCTGCTCTCTTCAGACTCTGGAATGCTTTCATCTGTTGTCAGCCAGGACAACTAAATCCTGGTCCCTCCTGGACTGCAGAACTAAAACTTTACAAATTTCATCACTGTTACCAATTCACTGGTTTCCATCCCTGCCTCACTTCAGCCTAACATGCATACAAGAACACAATTCCTTTATCTGCATTAAGTATATATTTTAATGTTTCAGGAAAAGACAGAAAATGCATGCAACCATCTTAGTTGACTTCTAAAAACTCCAGAAAGGACTGTCACTAATGCCCAACATCTCTGTCTAGTTTTATTGCCTGCTAAGACAACAGAAACACACACATATTGATGGTGCAAGTGACACCTGGCACCACATGCTCTCAGGGTTCATTGCTCTCCCCTATTCTTCCTCCTCCTCCCCGCCCTCTGCTCCTGGAGGGACGGGAAGGAGAATCAAAAGAACGTAACTCCCACGGGTAGAGATAAGAGCAGTCCAGTAACTAAGGTATAGCACAAACCACTGCTGCTACCACCAATAATAATAACGATAAGGGAAATAACAAGGGAAGAGAATATAAAACTAAAAGGGGAAAGGGAAAATAAAACAATAAACACAAGTGATGCACAATACAATTGCTCACCACCTGCTGACTGATACCCAGCACGACCTGAGCAGTGACCTTGGCCTTCTGGGTGACTCCCCCCAGTTTCTATACTGGGCATGACGTGCTGTGGTATGGAATACCCCTTTGGCTAGTTTGGGTCAGGTGTCCTGTCTCTGCTTCTTCCTGGCTTCCCATGCCCCTCCTCCCCACCCTGACATCTGCTGGAGCGATGGTACAGCCCAGCACAAGCAATCCAGGAGATTCCTCGATTGTGTGGAAGACAACTTCCTTCTGCAAGTAATAGAGGAGCCGACAAGGAGAGGTGCCATGCTTGACCTCGTGCTCACCAACAGGGAAGGGCTGGCTGGAAATGTGCAGCTCCAGGGCAGCCTTGGTTGCAGCGATCATGAGATGGTCGAGTTTGAGATCCTCAGGACAGTGAGAAGAGCGTGCAGCAAGCTCACTGCTCTGGACTTCAAAAGAGCAGACTTTGGCCTCTTCAGGAACCTGCTTAGTAAGGTTCCATGGATATAGCCCTGGAGGGCAGGGGGGCCCAACACTGCTGGTTGATATTCAAGGATCACCTGCTACAAGCTCAGGAGTGCTGCATCCCAGCTAGAAGGAAATGCAGCAGGAGGGCCAGGAGACCTCCTTGGATGGATAAGGAGCTGCTAAGGACAACTCAAAGGAGAAAAGAGGCTTATAAAAGGTGGAAGCAAGGACAGGCGGCCTGGGAAGAATACAGGGATGTTGTCCGGGAAGTTAGGGACCAGGTTAGGAAGGTTAAGGCCCAGTTACAATTAAACTTGGCTAGTGATGTTAAGGATAACAGGAAGGGATTCTACAGGTACGTAGCAAATAAAAAATAGACTAGGGAAAACGAAGGACCCCCTCCAGAAGCTCTCAGTAGAACTGGGTACCCTGAATTTGGATTTGGAGAAGGCTGAGGTTCTGAATGACTTCTTTGCCTCAGTCTTCACTGGCAAAGGCTCTGACTGCACCACCCAGTTCTTAGAAGGTAGATGCAGGGACTGTGAGAATGAAGACCTTGGGCACACTGTAGGAGAGGATCTGGTTCGAGACCATCTTAAGAACCTGAACGTACACAAGCCCATGGGACCTGATGAAATCCATCTGTGGGTCCTGAAGGAGCTGGCGAATGAAGTTGCTAAGCCACTGGCCATCATATTTGAAAAATCATGGCAGTCAGGTGAAGTTCCCGACGACTGGAAAAAGGGAAATATAACCCCCATTTTCAAGAAGGGGAAAATGGAAGACCCAGGGAATTACAGACCAGACAGTCTCACCTCTGTGCCTGGTAAAATCTTGGAGCAGGTTCTCCTGGACAGCATGCTAAGGCACATGAAAAACAACAAGGTGCTTGGTGAGAGCCAGCATGGCTTCACTAAGGGGAAATCCTGCCTGACCAATTTGGTGGCCTTCTATGATGGGGCTATGGAACTGATGGACAGGGGTAGAGCCGTTGACGTCATCCACCTGGACTTGTGCAAAGCGTTCGACACTGTCCCACACGACATCCTTCTCTCTAAATTGGAGAGATGCCAATTGAATGGATGAACCACTCAGTGGATAAAGAAGTGGCTGGGTGGCCGCATGCAAAGACTTGTGGTCAATGGCTCAATGTCCAGCTGGAGACCAGTAACAAGTGGTGTCCCTCAGGGATCGGTGTTGGGAGCGGTCTTGTTCAACATCTTTGTCGCTGACGTGGACAGTGGGATTGAGTGCGCCCTCAGCAAGTTTGCCGATGACACCAAGCTGTGTGATTCGGTTGATACGCTGGAGGGAAGGGATGCCATCCAGAGGGACCTTGACACGCTTGTGAGGTGGGCTGATATCAATCTTATGAAGTTTAACCACGCCAAGTGCAAGGTCCTACACCTGGGTTGGAGCAATCCCAGGCACAGCTACAGGTTGGGCAGAGAAGAGATTCAGAGCAGCCCTGGGGGAGGACTTGGGGTTGTTGGTCGATGAGAAGATGAACATGAGCCAGCTTCAGTGTGCGCTCACAGCCCAGAAAGCCAACCGTATCCTGGGCTGCATCAAAAGGAGCGTGACCAGCAGGTCGAAGGAGGTGATCCTGCCCCTCTACTCTGCTCTTGTGAGACCTCACCTGGAGTATTGTGTGCAGTTCTGGTGTCCTCAACATAAAAAGGACATGGAACTGATGGAACAAGTCCAGAGGAGGACCACGAGGATGATCAGGGGACTGGAGCACCTCCCGTATGAAGACAGGCTGAGGAAGTTGGGGCTGTTCAGCCTGGAGAAGAGAAGGCTGCATGGAGACCTTATAGCAGCCTTCCAGTATCTGAAGGGGGCCCATAGGGATGGTGGGGAGGGACTCTTCATGAGGGACTGTAGTCACAGGACAAGGGGTAATGGGTTTAAACTTAAACAGGGGAAGTTTAGATTGGATATAAGGAGGAAATTCTTTCCTGTTAGGGTGGTGAGGCACTGGAATGGGTTGCCCAGGGAGGTTGTGAGTGCTCCATCCCTGGCAGTGTTCAAGGCCAGGTTGGACGAAGCCTTGGGTGGGATGGTTTAGTGTGAGGTGTCCCTGCCCATGGCATGAAAGTTGGACCTAGATGATCTTAAGGTCCTTTCCAACCCCAACTATTCTAGTCTAGTCTAGTCTAGTCACTGACAGGACACAAGACTGAAAAGTCCTTAGTAAGCAACACTTAGCAACAACTGAAAACATCAGCCTTGTTCTCAGATTAAAATCAAAAACACAGCACTGCACAAGCATTGAGAAGGAGAAAAAAAAACTGTTACAGCCAACCCCAGGATAGGCAGTGATTTCATTTTTATGAACACTGCATTGCTTTCGTCAGTCCCTAGACAGATGCATTGCTGATATAGTTGCAGCATCTGCTGTTATCAAGCCAATTGTATTTGATAAAACCAGCAAGTAAAGAAAGCTATGCCTCTGAGTCAGTACAGCTCCAGACTTTGTCTTCAAGGGCAATTCCAGTATGCATCAGACACAAACAAAAGAATTCTGGAAAAGGATAATATATACAATATAATATTTATTTCTGTATATGAAACATGCACTGGAGGAAGAGTTATGAATGGGACTCGGCTCAGATAGAAAATGCTGGCAGTACGTAGAAACTATAGAAAGGGCCCTTGAAAGACTTCTCAGCCAGTCTGATGAAATGGATAGGAAACTATGCATGGGAAGAGGACTGTGCTACCCAGATCTATGCATTGCAGACACACAGTGACCCACACAGTTCCTAGAACCAAAATGTAGACTAGTAATTCAGCATGAATAATTTCCCAGTGCCTTGCTGCAACTCAAAGGCAACTCAAACACTAGCAAGCTGTCAAAGCAAACATCAATATACTATGCAGTCCAAAGTGAGCTGTGCAGGTCTGTAGTCACAGGTCCAAACAACCTAAATGCCAGCCGGTTTCTTACCCATAGTGTTTCTCTTACTCTTTGGGCACCTTTGAGGGCCTAGAGATAGTCTGAATTATTCTGTGATTCTTTGTGCTGCCTTTCCAGTCTGACAAGCACCAACAAAACATCACATCACTCCATCACTGCCCAAAACACATGATTACCAATACCTATGCCATGCCAGAGAGGTTTTGGACAAGACCAATACTTGCTTTTACTGCACCAGGTCACACAGCTTTGGTCCATAGAGCTGCAACTGAAGCACCTTTTTGGACACGGTAAAGTTGTTACTGTGGCTTCTTGGGCTGTGTCACACAGCTACTAGACTCCATCCAGACCTGAATCAAATCTCTTCACCAACACTGAGAATATGGTGGGAAGCACTGGAAGTTGACCACAACACACAGCACAATTGTTGTCCGCTGAACACAAATATTGCTGTCAATGATAAAATGAGTGACATGGTATTACTGTTACTTTATGCAGTCACAAATCAGACCCTCTCTCTCTTTAACCTTTCTTAGTATTTCTGAAGTGACCCTACATCCTCTTTTTAAATAAATATCTACTTTCTGGAGTGTATAGCTTCTGAAATAATGTTTATTTTGACAGGCCCCTGAACTGTAGCCCAACTGATGAAACACGTATGAAAGAAGGCTGAAAACCAAACACTTTACAAAAGAGTGTTATCACCACAGTCATTTATTCCATAATGATTTCATTGCCAAAGTCTTGGCAAGAAGCGTCCAGTGAAAAATACAGCTTTGCTAAGTTTGGATAATAATTGCTTAGAGAAAAGTTGATAAGGGAAGACAAAAAGAAAACTGTTAATGCGTCTGAGGGCTGCTCCCTGTGGGCTGGGAACCAGTAGCAGTGGGCTCTCCTGGGGCAGCACAAGGCAGGGTATGGCCCCAGCCTTGGGAATTGGGCATCTCCAACCGAAGGCAGGCTGGGATGTGGGCTGCAGGTGGGCCTGGCTCCTCAGGGCTCATTGTCAGGATGGGCAGGGCTATGCAGAGCCCCACTGCAGCACCGCTGGGGCAGGAGCTGACAGCCCTGGGGGGCTGCAATCGAGTTCTGGGCTGTGGGGAGCCCAGTCAGGGATAGTAAAGCCCAGTGGTGTCCTCAGGGCCCTGACAAAAACAACACACGTAATATATATATCCTTACTCCATGTTGCTTTTCAGGATGCAAAGCGTTTCCTTCTTCTTTCTATACCCAGTACTATGATGACCACCTATAATGTTTCCACATAGCTAAGCCCTGCAAGACATGTGGCATTCAACACTCACACTTAATTGAAAGTGAGCTGAAAAAATTCAGTTTCTCTCAGATGTTTATAACGTAGATATATGCTACTATTCCAATAGATGTATTTTCAGGATAAATCCATCTGCAACTGGCAATGCTATTAGCCAAAAATGCAACAAAAATTAAGCAAATTAATCAGGACCACATCAAGCAAGGCATGTTTTTAATAATCCCATTGATCTTGGCTCAGACACAGCGGGACTGAAAAGAGCTTTGAGGGTGAAGAATGCCAAGTACCATTTTTATGAATAATGAATAAGCAATCAAAGAACTGCATTTAAGCAAAACTAGGAAAAGCAAGAATGAAAGTGAACAAGATGGTGACAATAGGAAGTAAAATACAAAATGGTGCAGAAGAGAGTATTGTATTAAGATAAACTGCTTCACAAAGAGTAGGAAAAAATACAAGGCTCTGTAAGTTTTAATGGCTTGTGGTTTATACTCACTGTGTATATCTCCTTTCATTCCCCTCTACCACCCTAGCCGTGGCTTTTTAGCACATCCATTCTAACAAACCCACTAAAATCCATCAGCTCCCCTATATTTTCATCTTCTCAAAATGCTTCAGGGTCTCCCTAGACAATTTAACCCTCCTCCTTATTGTTCTCAACTCTTTTCCATGTTCCCTGTGTCCACATCCCCAATGCTCCTCGCTCTTGTACCTCTTCATGGGACTGTCCCATCAGATGCATGGCTCCTTCCACATCCCCTGCTCTCCTGTCAGCTGCGCAGGACATGGTGCACACCCACTGCAGAACCAGGTACACGCTGGATTGCTGGCTAGTGTGCAGAGCAGGTGATAGCTACTCTTCAGAAACGGAAAGCCTTCCAGAAAATGTGGGTGGCCTGAAGCTGGCTAGGGTATAAAAAAAAGCTGTCTAAAAAGATACAGCCATTGCAGAGAAGTCAAATTAATTCTTGGAATCCTTGTGGAAGGAATTGGGGACATTCAAAAAACTCCACAAAGAGGAGGATTGTGAGAAAACCTTATGACCCCAAACTTATTTGGAAAAGTGGACAAAACACACAGTATGAAGTCATCAGAAGCTGTTTATCCAAGAGGCCTAACAGGAACTCGAGGGTGAAATGGATAAACTTTCATACTGGCAGACAACACGCTCAGCTAAAAGCACTTTAGCATCTGATTATTAGAAAGAGGAAAATCTGACACCTGTTTGCAAAAGGATCCCAGAGGAAACCAAGGAACCGTATACCACATATTGTAAAATTGATGTCTACTGATAAATTAATAGAAATGATAATTAAGAACAGAATTAGCTGGCACCTGCATAAACACAGTCTATTTGGGAAAAAGTCAACAAGGCTTTTTTAAGGGGAAATCCTTCTAATACTGTTACAGTTCTTTGAAAGATTCACAAACATGTCAGCAAGGGCAACATGTCAGATAGACTCAGACTGCCAAAAAACTTCCAACAAAATCCTTCACCTAAAGCTCTGAAGGAAGCTAAGCAGCTAGAATAAAAGTCCTTGCATGGCTGATGAGCAGGTGGCCCAAAGACAAAGGTAGGAGTGAAATCTCCATCCACTGCAAGAACTGATGTTTAGCAGCAGAATTCTGTAAGGAACCTTAACTGCTCAACACACTTAAAAGTTATGCCAAAACCACAGAAGTTAACAAAGGCAACTGATAAGGGTAATTCAAAGTAATAAAGGACAACAGAGAGCCAGAGACAAGAACTATTGAAGGACAGTATAGTGTGACTTGGCACTACAATGACAGTTATGATTTTATGTAGGTAACTTAAGTGATGCACAGGAGAAAACACAAATAAAATTATTACATATGAGCTGGTCTTTATAACTCAAGTGCAGGATCTTGGTCTTATGATAGAAATCCTGTGATGATAGAAGTCTACATGGCTTTGAGACACTAACCAAATTCAGGGAAGAGAAACAGAGGGTTTCAGCTCAAAGGGTTCATAAACTACAAATGACTGGAGACTGGAAGCATATTGGGGAAAATTGTACTTACCTACCAAGTCTTTTAGAGCTTTTTCTAGACACACGTTTGTGACATAGCCAGAGATAGGACAGAGGGCAAAATGAACTGTACAGTACATTACTACCCAGTACAATCATTCTTGTGCATTTTTCTACCTTTTCTTCAATAGGAACATTAATAAAATCTCCTTCTCTTTCTCCCTCCTCACAGTAATTTTCACTGTTTCTGTATGACTTCAACTTAGGGCTTTCTGCACCTTCCACCCTTTCTGTCAGATCTGGTTAAGAGGTTTAGAAGCGTAGGCAATAGATTAACAGTGTTTAAACAATAACAATGTTAATTTCTTTAAAAGAAATTAAAACCAGCATTTTTACCTAGAAATGCAGACCCATAGGAAGCAATGTTGCCCAGATTAAACATATTTGAGTATGATTTTCAGCCAAGCCTCAGACCAGCCTTTACTTTAAGCACACCTGCAGTACAATTTAGGTGCAAATATAAGTACTGGACATGATCTAACTATTAGCTAATGCTTACAGATAATAAAAGATTACATGAAACTCTTCCCCTGATCAACAGCTTTTCCTTGAAATAGTCTCATGATATGGGCAAATAAGACCTTTCCAATCTGGAACTAAGGAATTCCAGGTGCAAAAACTTGCCAACATAAAATCACACTTGTAAAACAGAAGTTGAAGGAGAGAGAAATCTGATGTCACATTTACTAAACATAAAGCAACCCCAAAGTGTACAACACATACACACCATCATGCCAAACACATGCACAATAATAGAAGAATTATTCATGTGGAAAACTTTCAGAATTTATTTTCTCTAATCACTAGCAGCACTGTTCCATCAGCAGGAGCACTAATGGACAGGAAAAACACTTCAACCAGGCGTTTTCCATTATTGCCACTGTTAGTCTTCCTAGAAGCAATGACAGGATGGCCTGGAGTTGCACTAGACTCTCCTGTCTCGTATAAAAGATGGAGAGACATCTTTGTTTTCTGTTTGCATAGCCCCTAAACACAACTCCTTCTAACCATCAGGCTGTAGCTTCTAGTACTATGACAGCGCAAACAGCAAGGGAGCTAGCTACAAGTAATGAGTGATCTTTCCCAATTCCTTCAAAGCCTGGTGAAAAGGGACAGACACTGCACGTGCTGTATGGTAAGGGCCCTCTCCTGTTCTAGCAGCAAAGGAGTGTAGTGGGTCTCACCAAGGGTGGAGCACCCGGCAGGAAGTTCTCAGCAGCCAATGGCTTTGACAAGCAGGAATCCCTCTCTTGCTCCTTAATGGTGCCTGCAATGTCTGGCAGATAAACCAGCCACTCAGACTGCGAGAGGAGAGATGTGGGTAATAACCTCAGCTGCTCTTAAAGTCAACATTTCTGCCCTTATTCTGATTGCTGCTTTCCCTAGCCTAACAATCAATAAAGCAGAAACAAGTTCAGTTACTCCACTCCAAACATAAAAGTGATGAAAAACAGTAGGCATCAACCTACACCCTTTAATTACAAGCAGACATGAATCCCTGAAGACCCATCTTCTCCATCCTTGTGTAAGCCCACAGTTCACAGGTTTATAGCTGTACTCGCATTAGCACTGTCAGTCTGTATGTTTACAAGTTCATGCTTTCTTTTTTCTGGGACAGAATTTGTCCAGGTAGCAATCATTGTCTGCATCGGTGCACAGGATGGATCTAAGAGGTAAACAGCTCATTCTGGAGTAAACAGTGCCTTTTCCACTGTTTTTAGTTTTACCACCACCCTCTCCTTCCTGGGCTGTACGCTATTCATTACTGGAGGTGACCCAGCTTTCTGCCTGTGTGCTTCTAAACTGGTAGCTCATTTGATACCAAAATCAAAACAATTGCTGCTGCCTCAGCTGCGAGGCTGCTCTGTAACTTTAGCACAGTTAAAGTGACAGAGCCTCAATTTCTTAGAGATATGCTACTATACAATTAAAGGAAGTGTTTCTCATTCAGCAAGGGGACATGCGGCATGCCATCTGACAATCGCTTATACCTCTGCCACCAGGAATTACAAAAGAACAGCACAGGGAAGGGACCTTTTCAGTGCTGTGCGACATGGATTAAAGTGATTTTTCAGTAAGCCTGCCATCTCAGTAAAGCCCTAAAGGAATAGAGAATGGTGTAAACCAGCAAGCAATTCTCCAACTTATTTTCCCACCATGCAGTATTCCCTGCCTCAGCTTTTAGTCTCACCTCTCCTTTCCTTCCTTTCACCCACCACATAAGTACAATATTTGCGTGTGTCCCCCTCTGCAGCAGTGAAACAGAGACAGGCAGGCATTGCTTTTTCAGAACTGTCCCACCTTTGAGAGTTCAGGCAGTTGCACTGCTCTTCTGGTGCATAGCCTGACCTAGCACAGACTTGCGTGCCATCACTACAACCAGTTCTGCCAGCTCCAGCTCTCACAGCCTAACCATCTCTTGCAATAGCTCAGCCTGCTTGCATTAGCATCTGGTGAGGAATGGCCCATGTGAGACCAGAACCATTACTCTATTCCCTCACAGAGGAGAATTACCACAGCAGAGTGTCTCAGTGCTGCTGGATCTTCCTGCTTCCTCATGGCTTTACAGATCCAACATATCAGGGAAACAGAAATTATGTGGTGGCCAAGCAAAACCTTCTCCTTCCATTCAGCTTGGCTTCAAGAGGAGCTACTGACTGCATGCAAGTGACAGAGTCTAACGCTAGAGAGGAATGTCAGCCTTTACAGTTGCAGGGTGTTTCAGTCATTTCCCTTCCAAAACATCACCAGGTTGGAAATAGGTAGGTGAACAGGTGGACCCAATATAGTGTGCTCCATTTCTGGTTCTTTTGGCATACAGCACCACCTTCTATTAGGTATGAGATAGCAAGATCTCATTTAAAAGCATATTTCCATCGGTAACATAGGATGTCTGTGACAACTAACAAACTCTGCTTGATTTCTGGCGTCTCATCCCTGCTTTTCAAAGAAGGCCTAAAAAGCATTTGCAAATGCTGAATCTGGGTACAGAAATTCATAATCATACTAGAGATTAAAAGTTTTGGACTCATTAATTTTAATGGCATATTTATAATTCCTCACTACTTCCACAAAACACTTACTCCAGGTGATAATTACCTCTTTTTTCCTCCCCTTTCTGTTCCTTTACACCTAACACATATATTGCATCTTCCTTTACTAACACTTCCACTCAGCAGGTCACCTTTGCCTCAGATGTCCAACCCATTAATATAATTGAAGTTAAACTCAGAAAAACTGTTCTCAAGCTGCTCTGAGAAAGATCCAACTTCTCTCTCAGAAAGGAAGAGGATCCCATTCCCTAATAGCTGTGTTCTTTTTCAGGCAGTATCGAATTATCTTAACATAAGGGTTACCTCCCCCAGTAAAGCTAAACCGTGACTTACACCACTATGACCAAAGAAAAGAGAAAATCAGATAACCAAAGATTCATTCTTCTTACTTCAAGTGACAGCTCTCCATAGCTTTGCAGATAACACCCCTTGAGCCAAAGGCACTACCAGTGTTTTGTTGTTTAATTGCCATGTTAGACTTTTCATAACATACTGCAGTAGGCCTGATGACTTGAACGTATCAGCTCTTTCAGGAATACTTTCTACAAAATGCTTGAGTTACAGATGCTGACAACTGTTAACACAAGTATCTGTAATTTTTGTGACAGTGACCAGAAGAACTTCTACTTACTGAAAATGCAGAAGGTGGCATCATTGTTAGCATGAGCAGAAGGAACAAGCTCTTCATCTCTGCCTGTGGGAACAGAAAGATTATTGATCAGAGTTGCTTGCTTCTTTGCTGCTGGCATGCAGAAAAGCGACAATACAATACAGCAAAAGCGAAGGGAGAATAGTTTTATCACTCCACTCCCTGGATAGACGAAGGCAACTGCAACAATGAAATTACCCTGCAGAGAAAGCCAGACTGCGATTACTGAGCGCAAATATTTCCCTGAACTTTCCTCTGGTATGATGAGAACACCAACCCCAGGCACAGTGGAAGCGGCATGCTGTTGCATGTCTGCCCTCCCACCCTTTTACTTATACACATGAAAAAATACTTGAAGATTGCAATGACTTCAACCTATCCAGGGTAAGAAATTCCACAGTTAAGATTTCTGTACCCTATATTCATTCTGGGTGACTTGGTGAAACTTCGTGTCTGTCTGTGTGTGATCTTGTTTGTTTAAAATCCTACAGTTAATCACACGCAGCTGCAGCTAGATTCAAACAGCAGTAGCTGTATCCTTTTCGCAGAGCTAGAAAGGAGATCAGGCCACACAGGCCAGTTGGCAGCATACAGCAGGATACAATAGTTACTAAAAACCAGGGCGTTATGCACATCTGGGGCCACAACACTTCACTGGTGCATTGCCTGTTGTTACTTTATCCTTCCTGAGTTGCACCAACCAAGCCCATACCAACCACCACTCACCAACGTTTACAGCTGTGACCATGGACACTTCAGCGACAAGAGACTGCCTGTTTTTCAAGACCATTTTCTCATGACCTCATGACCAGTTGATTGAGCCCAGAAAGCAGAGGTGGACTAGACATTCCCAGCTTATTTAACTTAGTCTAAGATGCCTTCTAACTCGGGAAAGGAAAGGGAAGGGGAAATATGGAGAAATCTTCCTTTCATGGTGCATAAACGCATCAAGGAAGAAATGTTTATATGATCAGTCATTGTATCATCTGTTTTAATATTAAAACTTCTCATATAGCTCCTTAAGCCTGTGAGCTCCTTCAGCTCCTGGTCTATTAAATTCAGATAAAATATAGAATGTGTATAAAGTCATTGTTTCATGAGAATACCAAATCAGAAACAAAATACACCCAAAATGAAACCTGCTTCATCAAACGTTTGTATATTTCAGGTTACTTTATGATGTGCAACCATTTTTCTCATAGTGTTAGGTCTCACTGGATCACAGCTCATTACAATTCCCTAAGTTCATATATACCATGGGTTTTAACCCTCTGAACTTTCACAGCGCTGGAGATGAAAAGCTTGTTCTTCAACGTTTTTCTTCCAGATGTAAAAATTACTGAGTGCTGAAAATCCAGTCACACCAAATTCTGCGTGCAAAATAGCAACGAACAGGGAAAATGTAATTGGGAAAACAAGCACTGATAACTGTCTCTCCTATATACTGAGGGACGGTATCAAAGCCATAAGATGTCACAGTTTTGGTGCTTGCTTGTATTTTTGTGCTGCTGCACTTGCATGGGAATTGCTGTCATATGTCCCAAATTGAGCTTTCAAATGTTTAGACCATCCAGCCCTATTAAACTAGTCAACAGATTCCAGGAAGGATGGTCAGAAGGAAGAACAGAGCCTTCTGTATCCTATTAAATCCTCCACTGCAAAACAAACCTTCTGCCTGATTTTCTGAGCTCTAACAAACTTGTTATTTTAAAAGCTTCCTCTACTGTGGCATTCAGCATTGATCCTTTTTGCTTTCCTTTCAGCCACAAACAACACAGATGGGACTGGGGAATCTGTCTGAAACCTTCAAAAAAAGGTCAAGTTCTGTTCCGGATTTAACAGCTTTCACTCCTTGTAGCACCTGGGATACAGCAGCATATGTTTATTCTGCTTGTTTGCCACTTCTCCTCACTGAAGGCTGGGTATGCGGGGGAAGGAATGAAAAGGACAGTGTCTTGCAGTGCTTTCACTTGTAACAACAGCAGCTGCTGCTCCCTGTGCCTCCTGCCCTTCCTCAATTCTCTTCAACCCTCCCCAGCTCCCTTTTCCCACTGTGTGCTAGAACAGCATCTCCACTCCCCTCTACCCAGAAACAGCAGTGGGGCCTGAGGGGAAATCGTGACTTTATGCTCAAGATATGGAACAGCTGCTGGAAAGCTCACATAGAGGAATCCCTGCCACAGGGCTAAAATATGACGTTATCCCAGCAAGAGGGATTATGAGAATCAGATCACAGTAAGTGAGGAACAACCAGAACCTTCAAACAGAGCTAGAGGTATGCCTTACCTCCATTCCATACACACATTAACTGCTCAGGTTAGATGAAAAAAAGGGGTCAAAGTGATGTCCGGTTCCAGCTATCTGTAAGCTTGGTCAAAATGACTGATTTTCAGACCCGAACTATGAAGCTGCTTTATCCAAGAGATGCTGACCCAAGCTCCTCTAAACACTGGAGAAGTTCAAACTGGAACCTGACTCCAGCAGCTCTGGACCCTTACTTCTATTCCAAAGCAGTATGGATCAAGCCACATTTTGTGGAAATTTCAGAAACTTCTGAAAGGATGATATTTAGGTCCTTTCCAACCCTAACTATTCTATAATTCTATAATGTTCTGATGCCCTTTCTGAGCTGCCTCCACAGTGCCTACTTCTCCCTGGCACTTTGGAGAGGGCACCACAAAGTAGATGGCTAGAATTTCATAACTCTGGACAGAACGCAGGAGCTTCAGTACAACTAAAAACTGGGATAAGCACCCTTATTAACCCTCAGGGCTTAACACCGAACCCACTCAAGAAAGAAGCTTTTGCCTTAACAAATAGAAGGTGCAGAAAAGACAGATGGGCAGTCTTAGAAATTTCTCTGTAACAGCTGTAAAAATATTTTATTTAGTTAGAAACTCTTATTCAGGGCCAGGCAGACTTAGCAAGATCAGTCAAGTCTTCACTAAGACCAGGAGTATGCTTCAGAAATCGAGGATAGTTTTAATGACTCCTATGTTTACTTTAAGTGTGTAAATCCTGCCTTCCAATGCACAAAGGAGGTTAAAGATTGCTTACTTCAACTTGCCCTCTTTTCCAAATAAGTTCTCAACATCCATGCTCATAGGGAAACAAGACCTACACTGCCTGTATGTATAGGTAAAAATAACTTTGAATCAGCTGGCTAATTTCAGGGTTTCAAAAGCTTGAGGGAAAAGATACTGGGCTGGGATGAAGAGGCGTATTGGACTTTCAACCCATTTATATGATGACTTTTTCCTTTGAAGAGGAAGGAATCCAAACTGGAAAGAAATATTACAAATAACTCAGCCTTGCTTAAACAAGAGCTTAAGCCATTTAGACTACAGAATCAGATCACAAAGTCAGAATAAAACAGGTTCCAGGAGTTCCATTGCTCACAGATTTATCGGTCTGCGTTTTTCCCTATTTTTCTTTAAAATAATTAGACAGCCAGTGCTACATGGCTCGTCTCTGTTCAGCACATCGGACAGACTAGTCTTCTTGTGCCTGGGAGCCACATTTCTAAATCACCCTTTGGCCGAAGGCTCATACCATGTAGGGGAGTCAGGGCCTGTTCGAGGGATGGTTCACAGGTAGAAGATAAAAAGGATTAAAACTTTTCTATTGCCAGACAAGGTTTAGCTGAGCATGCAGTAAGCAGCAAAGCCACCCAAGAATACTAGCTGCAGCAAATCCTTGGGTTCATTTTGTCTCCTAGCTGGTGATTTGAATTACCTAGTGTGAATCTATTATTCCCACCTGAGTTAGCTCTGACACAGAGGCTGTCATAGAAGCCACAGACAAGTTTCACACTCCAGCATTTGCCCATTGGACACTCCAATATTTGCCTGTGGCAACAAAGATAGAAATTGCCTATAGTAAAGTTTAGCACATCCAGCACTAAAGCAGAAGTTGTCACTGTGATCCTGCTACTTACACCTTTCCAGAATTTCCTTCCCTTTCCTCCACTCCTCTTTGACACATCCTATCTCACCCAGTTATATTTTCAGAAGTTCGGTTGAAGGAGGTGGCAAGTCAGAAAGGATGGTGATATGTTGCCCAGTTTTTTACTGGTATGGATTTTTTTTTAGCCACTGACTCAAAGCTTTCTATCTTCCAGTCTCATTTTCTAAAGACATGATTACTTTTGCTTTGCTCTCAAAACCTCCAGTGTATCTTGGTTCCAGCTTGCTTTTGCTTGCCTTGTCTACCAAGAAGCATCTTTTAAGTTTTTGGTGGAAAAGTTAGAAAGGGAAAATACGTACACACAGCAAAAAGATGAGATGAAGGCAGGGAGAGAAAAGAGCACCATGGAGCAGAGATTAAGGATAGGGAAAAACCTCCTTTTACTTTGCTGGGAGACGAGTTAGGAGAGCATGAGAACCACATCACACAGCCCAGAGGAACTAAGAAACCAGTCACCCCTTCAGGCAGAGGAAATCACATTCAAGATACTTCTTAATACGTATGTTTTCTTCCCCAGCTACAGTAACAACCTTTTCTTTGATGTTTTTCCAAAGAAAATCCTGGGCCTGATGTCCTTTGGGCTAGGGCAGATAAGCCAACTAGTGTGCATGTGCCTGTGAAGTGGGAGGATGCTGAATTTCCTTTGCCTTGACCATGCAATGAGACACATTCATAAAGAGCTGTCTACATAAAAAGCAGGGAGAAATGTTTATAACGTGTTTAAACACAAGACTGACTGAAAGGGCTTAGTAGGACAGGAGAGAGAATAAAGAAAACCAAGACACAAGTTGCCTATGTACAAGTTTTATGGAGATAGTTTTACCATTGGTATCCAGATTTATTAATTTTAAATACATGCTAGTAGTAGCAGAATCCTCATCAAAAAAAGTACTCCTGCTGAGGTATACTTTTAGCCATATTATGCATATTCTGAAAGATAAACTTTAGTTAGAATAACTTTAAAATTCATCTTGTTAAATGAAAAAAGAAAATAGTTACAAAAAGTTAGTAATAAGCACAGCAGCAGAGCACCAGCTGGCTGGAGAACTGAGTAGTGGCAACATACAAGCATCTTCCAGACTGCTCCATCAATAAGCTTTCATCTCAGCCTTCAGCCTGATTCATTGCAGGCACATAAATCTGCACCAGGCCATTGCTTAATGTGGCTGACCAAAACTGATAATGTTTTTGCAGAGGAATTCTACAGCAATACCAATTTCAGCAGCACCTGGGAAAACTATAGCAGCCTCTGCCATAGAGTTTTAATCTGGATACCGAAATCACACAGAACTGCAGTTGAAAATGATCAGCTGCAAGAGCAGACCGTGAAACACACAGAAGTTCTAGTAAGGCCTCTCACCATGGCCTGTTGGGAGGTGGGGAAGAGGCAGACTTGCTTCTTTCCCACTCTCCAAAATGTGCAATGAAGTATTTAAGGTTTAGGTCAGCAAAGCAGCATCTCCCAAGTAAACATGGTCACTTTGCCAGTCCCTTGCAGGAGCTAATACAGTATTTGATGAGGACAATTTTCTCTCTACTGATTAATATCAGCTGAGAATCAATTTTCTGCAACTAGCCTTCCACTATTAGGTTTGCAGCTAGAGATTTACTATAAGGAGCAAAGATAGGATTCTGCCTTCTATTTTGGTACTCTCACTGTGCTTAGCTGTTAATTAAATCTGGGAGCATGTAGGGATAATGACAAGTGCACACAGATTCATTTAGACAGTTAATTGCAATAAGAAGCCACACATTGCCTATGGAAAATAAATGGCAAAGATATAATAGTCCAAACACTAACATAGTTGAAGAGGAATGGCTAACAGCAATTTACTACTATCCCATCACAGCTCAAGCTTCGCTTATATAAGTGATTTAGCTTGATCTGAAACACTGAGCACTGCTGCTGTTTACAAACACATTAGCCAGCTGAGACTAATCCCTTTCAGCTCAAATCTTAGAGAATTCTTTGGGAGAAGAAAGGATTTCAATGCTGGAAAATCGCTTCCAATTTTATTGCCGTCAGTCCATCCTAAATACAAACATGGCAACCTTCTGCACTGTGCAAGGGGTTAAAAAAGAAAACAAAATTGTCTTTTGACAATTTTTGACTTAAGACAACTTCAAAACAATGTGGTCTTTTCTGCCTCTCTTTGCAAGACCTACATCTCTGTTCACTTAAAAAAACGTTAGCACCATGTTGAACAGTGGGCTTGGAGTATACATAGGGAACACCTGTGTTCCCAAGCAAATTTATTTAAAGGTGACTAATAACATGGACAGGAAAACATGCGAGTATTTACCCTGAACCTCATGTGGGCTTTGACTGTTGCTGGCCCTACATTGTTTCTGGAATCCAAGGTACTCTTTTCTATTAAGGCTAACTCACCTTTAAATACATATATATACACACGCGTATCTCAGTAAACATGCCAAGCATGCCACACTTGTATGAGTACATCTCTTCCCTAAGGAATCACCCTTACTGACTGCTATGCAGACAGACCTTCAGTGGTACGAAGCACGAATTCCCTCAGAGAAGTCAGAGGGTTTACTTACATTCCTCTGCAAGGGAAATATGACGAACATGAAGAGAGATAGAAGAAATGAAAAGGAAAAAAAACAAACAAACCAACCCGAACTTCTGACTAACAAATTTAGGAAACAGAATGTGTGCTAGTGGAATCTGTGCTGCAGTCTCTAAGGATACAGCCATAGCATCTTTCATCTGTCACTAAAAATTAACTTCATAAAAAATTATCTTAAGAGAGTGTGATCACACTGCAGTGCCTGGAGAGATCTCAAAAGAAGCACATGCTCGACTGTGTGATCACAGCAAAATGACAACAGTGTAATCTATAAATAAATTGGTTCTTTGCTCTGAAGCTGTTTTCTCCCACAGATGCCCGAACGGGAGCTTCCAATTACGGCTTTAAGGGCTAGGCAGAGAAAGAAACAATCCATGGATGGTACTTGTTTTCTCTGTCATCTCTGCATGTCAAGAAGGTGAGCTTGTTACTGTGCAAGAAAGCATATACTAGTGGTTTGCTCACAAGACTGTGCATGTGAGCAGATACCCACTCAAATCCTTTTATATTAATGTCCCTTCTCAAACATCTAGTAACCATTAATTTTTGTTGTCTAAGACAAGACCAGAGCAAACCAAGTCACGTTTCAGATCCAAGAGGGTTAAAAAATGAGATAGTGAAGCTGTATCCAGCAGAGTATCATTTCCAGTGAAATAAGTTCTTTTGACAAGTCCATCATACCATGGGCATAACTGCAAATGACTGCACTGGATCAGAGCAATCATCCATCACTGTCTAGGCCCAGAGACTATGCTGGGAACACTGAGGGGTTTATCATCAGTTTTGTATAATACTTTCCACAGGCCTGAGAGCAAAGCACCTTATTTCGTCTGGAGTTCACTGAGCATCAATGTGCCACTAGGAGAATATTTCCCCATTTGCTCAGCTAATGATGAGCCCATAGCATGAATCATGAGGGCTACTGTAATTGCATCCTATGTATTCTAGGTGCTGTTCTTCTACAGAACAGCAGCTCTCATCCTCGTATAAAAAAAGCTATTTGTTTGCTGCGTATTGATGAGTCACAAGGTACATACATGAACTAATGCATTGGTTAACATTTTATTAACATATAAAGCCCCCCCCGAACAAAGAGAAAGCCTTCTGGCAGCCTAAGCCCTACCTGTTCTGAGGCACAATACAGTATTTTGCCTTACTTAACACTGCATACAGAAGAAGGAGCCCTCAACCAAGATCAGAGGGGTTTTTCCCCAGGTTCCATATTTTAACAGAACATCTGTGTTATTTGAAAATAAAATTTGTTCTTTTAACTCAAACTCAAGTACTACCAAGAAAACCAGTTGCAACAACATAACTCCTTTCCTGTTTCCTAAACCCTTTTGGCAAGTCAGGGCACAGCCATTCACATAGACTCCAGCTGAATCTTGGTGCCTAATTTTTGAGGCAAGTAAGCCCTGAAGCAACTAGATTAGATGAGCTCTACCAGCATTTGCTTTTACCAAGCTGGTAAGCAGCTGGATCCCAGAAAGCCCATCCCCAAAACAAAGATACATGAATATCTACATCAGAAGTTAGGTTTATTGAACAGCAAGATCTGAGATCATCCATTCTCCAACTCCTCTTTAGCATAATGATTGCTACTTTCCCTTAAACTTAACACAATTTAGTTTTATACTTCATATTCTTTTAAATATGTATACATACAGACAACAGCAAACAAAAACCTACATCATTGCTTGAAAATCACCTCATGTCATTCATCACTCACCTTTTCTCAAAGGTTAGAGTGGACTGTTAACTAACAAATGGATTCAGAATATGCAAATACCACAAAGGAACTGTCCCAATCCCAGAATTTCTGTGAAGCCAGCAAGCATTTACACTCATGAAGCAAGCTATTTTAAACCAAACACCCCTGAGGTGTCAGGATGCCCCTCAGTGTGTAAGAACCTGAGAATACGCCTGAAAAAGAAGTCTCAATTATCTCACACAGGACAGGAAAATATGCTAAAAGCAAAACTTCAAGAGATACCAAATTTGCTGTTTTTATTTTTTTTTTGCATTTTATTATTAATTTCATTTACTAACATAAATATTACTTCAAGCTAGTGCCATGCCAAAGACATACGGTCCTACCTACCTTTGTTCCACATCACAAACACCTCCTTTTGCTCCCTGTAACAGCAGTGTTTGTCCTGAACGTCCACACACACACACACAGCTGTGCAGCACATTGGCTCATCAACACGCTGCATCTCAGGAAGAATGTTTTTTCATGGCTGCTCTATCTAAAGACACTGGGAAATGCTCTGCCATTGCAGAGGGTGGTACATCTCGTAAGAAGCCAGGAGAAAAACATCTAAATTGCAAGCCAGCTTACAGAGAAGCTGTTGAAGGGCCCTCACAAGTACAATAAAAGAAACTCCAAGCCTTATGAAGACGCTTCCAAAAGTAATAAGCAAAGGTGTTTACAAACCCTTTTGAAGGTCTCTACAGTCAGACCTAAAGAAACATACCATCTCCCTAAGCTTCTGTACTAACACAGGTTATTCCTAGTCCTGGGAACAACATTGGAAACCTTTACCAAAGCTTTGAAATGCAGTTTTTAAATCAACATCTCCACCTGACCACCCACAAGGAACACCAGAGCATCAGGCAAATCTACACCTCTCTATATTGCTACCAGCCCATTACCATCTCCATGCCAGGACAGGTCCCTGAAGCTGCCTTCTTGGCCTGCTTCACACATCAGACTTCCTCAGCGATGAGAGATCTGGTCCTGCAAACCTCCCCTCTCACAAACAGGTCTGTTGGCTCTGACAGCATCATTTAGCTGGGCCTCCCAAAGGATCCCATCTCACACAGCTGAAAGCAAGGCAAGATTGATTAGGAGACACTCCCTCCCCTCAGCACCTGCTAGCACATGAACAGAAGCGGCTTCGCTCTTGGGGTGGTAGTTAGGGGCTATGAGAGTCCTGGTGCCCTTATATTCTAGGCAGGATTTTATTCCAAAGCACCTATGTCTGATTATCCCAGGCTCATCCAGCATCCTATCAAACTGGCAATGTTACTTCCACTGCCCTGCTCCCCACAAACACAATGTAAAGAGCAGTTTTGATTACAGTAAGTCTCAGTGTAATTAACCGCAAGTAAAAGGGATTAATGTTCACCAAATACATAGTGTCTTCATCCCTCACTTCTAGGGAATGCAGTTTTGCTGTCATAAGGACTCTGGTCTCTCTCCTCTTTCCTGCACTCTTTTAACTGAAGAAAAAAAAAAAAAGAGAGAGAGAGACTGGGAAATTAAAAATGGTTTAAAAATGACAAACAGCACTGAAAAGACTAATCAAAAATAGATATCCAAGTAGAGGGATCAGGAGGCAGCCCAGAATACAAAGTCAACTCTTACCTTCTGTGTGAACCTGTAAAAGGGGAATGCAAAACTTGGAGATATTTGCACCACTCTGCAGCAAATCTCGAAAAACCACTTTCTTATGTTCTGGTTCAAACAGGGGCTCTTAAGCGCTCTTCTCTCCAGCTTCTGTTTGGTTACTAATCCTTACTGCACAGGAAAAAGAGAATTATATTTCATTTAACCCCTTCAGCCTCTGTTTCTTCACAAGAGTTTTCGGTTTTGCTTGGGAAAGCCAGAGTTGAAAGCATGCGCGCACACATGCGTGCTCTGGGATTCTTTCTAGCTCCTGTAGTCTGAGTGCACACACTAGCTCTAAACTGTGCCTTAAGTTACTGCAGGGGTGGGGCCCTTTGTAGATAGTTTTAATTTAGCTGGAGGCAGCATATCAAAAGAGAGACAGTTATCCACAGATCCCTTCGGTATTCATCTTCAGTGAGTTCCCAGCTCTAGAAGAAAAATTATTTAACTGAAGTTAAAAATTAAAGCCTGAATCACAGTTCCCAGACATGTTTTTCACCAAAGAAAGTTTGAACATAAATACAATTCACAGCTAGATCTGGCTTTAGGCAGGGCTAAGCAGATCCCCAAGGTCTGAAAATACCAGCACAGATCTGAATGTAAGCAAAGACAAAAGCAGCTCAGTTTTGTCAATTTTTTCCTCTAACAAATGTCCTGCAATTCAGAAAAATCCCATGAAAGAGCAATTTAGCAATTGAAAAACTGTTAAAGGAAAAGGAATCTAGCTGGATGCATTACAAGGAAAAACTTGTGCTGTTATTCATGTGGATACTAGAGGAATCATTGCATAACAACATGTGTCACTGCTGTTGTTTTATCTTGAAAACAGATAATTCCACCCTACTGATTCTGTCCTCTGCTTAGCATAAAACAAATATTGAAATACAGAGACCACTAATCTATAAAAATAATTCTGATCCAGCAATTATAACAGCTAACAGCATTTCAACTCTATTTAATATTATGACTGAGGTTTCCAAGATTATGAGAATAGTTTTAAAGTCTTAAGTTTGAGTTGGTCTTTTTGTTTGCCTTCCAGTTTCAGAGTCCTTTTTCCATCAGTAGTTCATCTGAAGCCATTATAAACAAAACCTTGCTTTCAAATGGAAAGATGAAGCTTCTACCTTCAGGTAACTCCATGTGCTGGATCTTCCAAGAAAGACATCAAGGTGTGCCATGAAGTCTCCACTACTCTCCTCTTGGCCACACTATTACCTTAGATGATAAGAAGAGACAATATCCTTGGCAACTGTTGACAAGCCTAGACACACACAGCTCCAAACAGAAGAGAAAGTTTCTAGCAGCCTCATAAATGCACCAGGTGACACAGAAGCAGTTTTATTCTAGGGCTACAGCTCTTTTCATCCCTGCTGGTCAATCCCTGTCTGGCAACTAGCCACTAAAGATACACAGTACTCAAATCCTACTGCTAAACATCCCAAAGGGGACAGCGTTTGAATAAAAGTCACATATTTTCCACATGCAAAAGCAGTCCCATACTTTCCTGCCCAAGCTAACTCAGACACAATAAACAAGGATAAACCCTAACAGGAAAATGGCAGCACCTCCACCAAGAAGCAGGGGAACCCCAAAAGGCTGAAAGATACAACACAGCCCAGAACAATGCTTAATGGTGATGCTGACGCATGGCTATCTATGCTGCCCATGTCAGGAGAGACACCAACTGAACATTGTTAATGGCTAATTAAGGACACAGAAATTATTGTCTTGCCCCTTTAGACTTAAATTTTCCTTAAAAAAAAAAATGAATTCAGGCCTTGGGCCAAGCTGTGGGTGCTTCTTTTCATCAGAAAGAAGTTAGATCAATGCATGTTTTTTCTTTATCCACCCATACTCTCAACTGGCCATTGGCTACTGCCGTCCTGATAGCTGCCACAGTTATATCCTAAACTTCAGGACATTTGAACAAATCAAAACCTGCACCTTTGACCTTATGTGAATAAATTACACTTTCAAATCAATTTGAAGCTTTTAGAGCCTGTATCATTGGCAAGAAAAGGCTCAAAATCCAGCCCAAACAGCTCAGAAGCTAGTAGGCAAAAACGCCACGAGCACTCCAGATGAATTTATAAGTATCTGATTCTTAAAATTTCTTCTCACAGCAGCAGGGCCCTCAATGTATGTTTTTTGGAAATAGCAAGCTTAGTAATGTTCTTGTGGTTCTTGTGTTCTTGTTGGTAGTTAAAACTACAAGGGAGTTCAGACAGGGAAAATGTGACTGCTCATGTTGGAATCTAGCCAAGATACATCCAAAAAACAGCTGTGCCTACTGCATTAAAGCAGATACTGTGTAAACACATCTGGATTGATTTTTAACCCCATAAAGACTTAATAACCAACCTCCTGAAAGGAGATGAAATAAAACAAGAAGTAACCAGATTTTTACCACACCTAAGCAGCATGAGACATTGAAGACACTATTTTTACTAACAAAAGGAAATTAAAATCTGCTTACACTTCCTGGTTCTAGTAGAAACATGACAAAATCAGAAGCTAATAGTGTGATATTTGAACTTGAGGCCAGTTCTTACCAGGAAAAAGACAATGCAAATATGAAGTAAAACTTTGCCCTGTAGATCCCCAGAAACTACGTGTGTACTGCATGTGTACCTTTTCTCTGGGAGAAAGGACATGTTCCCTGTGTTGAAATTGTTTTGAACCACTACCATTTAGTGAAACTAAGATAACCGACTGATTCATCTCTTGATAAAGCATTCAGAGTCCACTACAAAGATAAAACAGTCAGGACTACAGGCATTTGCCTCTTGCCACTATTCTATCCAGTTGCTAGCCTGGAGGCAATGGCATCGACATCATCAAGGAGAAACAGCTGAGATGATGGATACTGCTGAACAAGACACCCCTTCTAATCCCATCAGTGAAGTGCTTTTGGCAAGAAGCAACCTCTACAGGAGCTGTGATACTGGGATTGCAACACAAACATGGCCAGAGATCAGTAATAACACTAATGTTTTCTCTTCCAGAAGTACCTTTAAAGGAAACAACCAACCAGGATTCCTTACTATCAGAGACGGGTTTCAGATTATCTGAAGATCTACATGTTTTACTGGACACAGTTCCAGTCTAACTAGTTATGGCTGTCTAACAGTTATAACTTAGCGGTGGGTTTACCTTGGCTGGTCACCAGATGCCCACCAAGCTGCCTTATCACTCCTCATCCTCAACAGGACAAGGGAAGAAAGTACAATGGAAAAGCTTATCAATCACAGTAAAGACAGGGAGATCAGTCACCAGTTCCTGACATGGGCAAAACTACTTGATTTCAGGGAAGTTAATTTGTGAGAAATAAGAACAAAACAAGAAACACCTTCTTTCCCAGCCTCTCCTTCTTCCCAGGGGGCAATATCACTCAACTCTTCTACCTCCTCTCCCCTCCTCCTGAGCAGCATCCAAGAAAATCAGACAAGACTCACAAATCCTCCACAAGAGAAGCTGGTCTCAGTAGCTTGAGCATTCACCCAAGGAAGTGAAGGATCTGTGCTCAGTTTGTTTAGGAGATCTGAACCTCACAGGAGACTACTGTGATCAGGAAACCATGGCATAGCAACACATTGCAAACTGGTATTCTTGATCACTCCCTTAGTCATTTAGCCAAAGACCAAGGATCAGCAACATTATGATTATGGCGGGGTCACATGCTTAAAAATGGGATGTTTGCCTTGTTTTGCTTTCAGATTAATATCCAGCTTCTTGGGTAGGTGCAATAGGCTAACCAAGGGCAGTGGACAGCCATTCACATACTGATGAACAGGTGAACCTGCTACTTCGGGCATTTTATTCAGGGGATATGCTCAAATTATTCTGAGCGCAGGATAATACTGAACAGCAGTCTGACATTCCAAGTAAGTGTGCGGGTGACTGAATAACAAGATCAAGAAATAAAGGTCTCTGGGATGTCAAACCAAGTTCGCTGCTACTGGGGACACTATAGCATAACCTCTAACCCTCTCCTTCCATCAACTACACAGGGTCTGAGAACAGGAGGCTTCATTCTTCAGAAAAGAATGCATCTTTATACATACTGATTTTTTCTTATTATTTTTTAAAGAAAACACAGAAAAGTATAATTTGATTCAATCTGAACTGAGCTTTGCCAAACATGAATAGTGCAGCAGTATCTCCATTCTTCCTAGGTTCTCACTCGCTATCACAGGATAGGCACATCATTTAGCCCTCTGAATCACAGCATCTCAGTATACAGAATGAACCCTTGCCAGTCCTTCAGGAAAAAAAGCTCAATTTCATGTTCAGGAGACATTGCAAAGCCCTTAGAGGAAAGATGGAAAGTATATTACACACCAATGAGGTCTGCTCAACAACTTAAATGTATCAAAGTCAGTTATCCTCTTGCAGCAGCTCTTGTACTGGCCTACACCTGCTCCAGAGCCCTGGCCATTACTCATGAACTCTTTCAAGTGCTGAGGACTGTTGCAGGAGTTGTATCCCTGTGCAACCTTAGCACAGACCCCACTACTAGCAGAGACAATTTTATTGTGATTTGACAGGGCGCGGCCACTGAAGTCAGCAATGCAAGAGTGCAAACTGCAGTAAGATGTATGGAAAATAGACTCCAGTACTGACAGGATTATCAGTACATAAATCAAAAGACCCTAAAACAGGGTCTCGGGTTCTACAAAATTGTCACTATAGAGAACTAGACACATACAGACCTAGGCCAGCTTTCTGAAACAATCACTTTCTACACTGTATTCACATTTTCCATGATTTTTAGTCTAGAGGATCAAACTCCATCTGCTGACCTTCACAAGTTCTCCTGGAGACCCTGTATTTTTAAAATCTGGAGATCTTTCCAAAGGTAGGTTTTCATGAGCAGTGATAGGCAATGTGTCATGTAGGGCTCATTCACCTCTTTCATACAGGGGCCTTAGAGCCATGCTTTCTTAAAGTTTTGGGGACTTCTGGTCTACTTTTGGGAGGTTTTCCTCATGTTTTCCTAGCTGCACAGAAGCAGCTCACTTTCGCTTGTTCAGTAAGTGAGTACTCCCTGACAAATTTATGCTTCTCTTCACTTACTTACACTCACCTTCTACTTTTGATTCGCCAGCATAGTTTCTTGGCCATTGTGAGCCCTGGATTCCCACCCATCAACTCATATGCTCATGTGCAGAATTCAATGCCCTTCCCCTCTCCCAGAAACATTCTTAGAATCATAGACTAGTTAGAATCATAGACTAGTTAGTAAGGACCTTAAGATCATCAAGTTCCAGCCTTCCTGCCATGGGACATCTCACACTAAACCATACCACCCAAGGCTTGGTCCAACCTGGCCTTGAACACCGCCAGGGATGGAGCATTCACAACTTCCCTGGGCAACCCATTCCAGTGCCTCACCACCCTAACAGGAAAGAACTTCTTCCTTATATCCAATGTAAACTTCCCCTGTTTAAGTTTGAACCCGTTACCCCTTGTCCTGTCACTACAGTCCCTCATAAAGAGTCCCTCCGCACCATCCCTATAGGCCCCCTTCAGATACTGGAAGGCTGCTATGAGGTCCCCACGCAGCCTTCTCTTCTCCAGGCTGAACAGCCCCAACTTCCTCAGCCTGTCTTCATACAGGAGGTGCTCCAGTCCCCTGATCATCCTCATGGCCCTCCTCTGGACTTGTTCCAGCAGTTCCATGTCCTTTTTATGTTGAGGACACCAGAACTGCACACAATACTCCAGGTGAGGTCTCACAAGAGCAGAGTAGAGGGGCAGGATCACCTCCTTCGGCCTGCCAGTCACACTCCTTTTGATGCAGCCCAGGATACGGTTGCTTTCTGGGCTGCAAGCGCACCCTGAAGCCGGCTCATGTTCATTTTCTCATCGACCTTCATTCTCGCTGAAGGTCACAGAAAGGGAAGTACTGGCTTAATTCCTATCCAGTCTCCCTTCTATATAATGCAACCCAGAACAGTGAAATCCAATGCAATCATTAGTACTTTGCTATAATCTGCTCCAGAAACAGACCAGATCACAGGTACCCAGTCTGGCTGAGTCCTCTTTCTCTTAGTCCCTTCTTGACTACTGAGCCAATTCTCTCCAAGAGAGCCTTCAAATAAATTGGCTTTTTGTATTCAAAGAATTAGACATCTCTCTTCATCTCTTTCCAAGATGAAGGAAACAGTAAGCCTGTCACTTCATATTTATTTTGATTCTCACCCAAATCAGGCAAGACTTTTATTCAGGCCAACTTTCTGAAGAAGCTGATGATGCTACACACAAGTTTTAGCTCTTCATCCTTTCGGCATTTAAAGAAGAAAAGCAGCACATGCTGATAATGTTGGTGTTCAAAAAGCAAAACCAACTTCAAAGTACTGTGACTAATTCCATGCAAACTTTGTTCTGAGAGGCACTGCAATACACTGCACCTCAGGATACAAGTGAAAGCACTAATCCATTGCTAAGACTATACTTGGATACACAAAGATTTGTGTATAAAAAACAGAGGACCCACATGCAATGGAACATACATCTATTTTAAACCAGCCAAACTACTCCCAAGTTTAACACATGGAAGCAAAACCAGGACACAAGTGAGTCTATTGGAAAGGAAGGAATGTCATATTAATTTTTCCTAGCATTGTATAATGCATGCAGGTTTTTGAATGTCCCACCTCAAATCTTAGGATGTTTGAATGAAATCATTCTCACAGCTTTCTTTAAAAATAGACGCTTTGAATCCTGCTAATTAAGAAACTCATCATAAGGACACTGCAATCCCATTTTCTTTTCCTGTATCATGGATTTAAATATTACGTAGGGTGAACTTGGCAGCCACAAAGAGAATCTCATTTAGAGAGATTAACCTGGGAGCACAGAGAGATCTGGAGGGTCTCCATTAGTCCATTCTTTGCTGCACAGGATTTAAGCAGGAATAATTATATTTAGCAAGCGTACACATACTCAGAAAATAAAATATACATGCATTACATGAGGCAATGCCTTATTCACAACAGACGCTCCCTCAGCTGTTTGTTTTCCTTTTATTGTTGGTTTTACATTTTAATGATATATAAAAAGTAGGAGTAACCACAGGTGGTAAGCAGATTTGAGCTGGAGAATTCATTTCAAGAGAAAACATTTTCAGTTCTTATACAAACAAATATAGTGATTAATGTTCATTTCTTGTGCTCACCAAGCTGTCACTGGTGAGCAAAGGGTCAAGGCTTGTCATTTGTATTCAGATTACATAGGAAAGCATAAAGGACAGTGTCTGATCTACCAAATGTTTTCCAGATATTCCAATCTGCTCCACCCAAAATAGCAAAAAATGAAAGTCTAGATGCCATGAATTAAAAAAACATGTTGTCACAGCTCCCACTTACAGCTATTCACAGAAAAAGCTATTCCCCATGGACACCCCAGCGCTTTGTTTGCCACACAAACAGCAGCCCTCTGCTCAGAAGATCTGGCCTAGAGCTCGGTCAAATTAATGGGAAGATTTTGATTTCCAAAGGGTTTTGTTCAGGCCTAGACTAATGTGGCAGGGGTGGGGGGGGAGGGAGGGGAAGCAGAGAAGGAACAATAACTAGCTATTTCTGTGCCTGATCTTAGTACTTCTATTGCTATTACCAAACTGCAACTATTTTCACCAGTGCTGGACCGAGTACTGTGAGAAGGTCTTGCTGAACTGTTCTGCCCCTGCCTGAATCTCCATGGGGAAACCAAAGCAGCCAGGTTCCTCTTTGCCCCTCGGCTGAGTCCCTGCTCTCAGTGTGGTTAGTCCCCTCTGCACCCACACTGCACCCACTGTTGTTTAGTCCCCTCTGCAGCCCAGTGTGCCTGGGCTCCTGATGCCACACAGAGCCTGAGCCCCGCCAGGGATGAAAACAGCTTCTCTGTTTGGGAGAAGTCCCAAATGTCAGCCCTCATGGGGAAGGGGGATCTTGCTGGGCAGAGATAACCATACAGCAAAGCTTTGGAGGGAAGAAGTAAGCTGGATACATCACAGACAACATGAAGAAAGATCCTGCTGGAACTATTCCAGCTATTCTCCATTTAAACGTTCAGGATTTTTCTGTCAGCACTCCCTCCACACTCCCCGCTGAGATCTCCTGCTATTGACTGTGGAGTCAAAAGTCACCTGCCCTAAACTGAACTTGGCACTGACTACCCCAAATGCTGCTTAGGAGAGACGGGAGAAAAGTTGAAAGCAAAACCTCTGACATGCAATTCTCACCCCGATGCCCCATATGCATTTATCCCTCCTAATTCCTGGTCCAGTTATACACATTACTTCTGCTTCAGAAAAGTAAATCCAGTGCCAAAACACAGCTCTTTGGTTAAAAAAAGTGTTATATTCAGCAGAGGTTTAACTCTAGCATACTAAACATGGAGTCATTAGGATTTAACACTATTGTAATGAAAATTGAGACTGAAACCTTTCCAGTTCTTATACTTCACTTTAGAATTGGAAGAGGACAACACCAACTGTAATAGAATTAAAAGATCCTCTGGACCAACATGCCCTTGATAGCAAGTACTTCGAAGCATGAGGCATGTCATAAGCTCTTGCTGATGTCTTCCAGTGTCAGGCAGCTAAGAAGCTGACACCCTACTGAGGACAGCATCACAGCCTCACTGTGCAACAGAGAAAGTTAGCAACAAAACAGAGCAATAGGGGCTGTCAAGACGATGATCCTTCTCTCCATCTCGGCAGACTCTCACAGCACAGCTCTCTCACAGCTCAAGGCAGAGACAGTTCTTTTCCCAGGCTCTGTCCTTGTGCAACCCCCATGGGGCATGAGAAGGTGCCCAGATCCTGGCAGCCGTTGCTGTACGCCTATGGCTCAGATCTCTGACAAGGGATTGTGGAATGAGATTTCCCTCCCAGCATAATGAGGTATTTAGTCATTAACAAAGGAGCCTTCTAGGGCAGAATTCCAGCTGCGACTGAGATCTTGCCTCCACAACGAGATGTTTTTTTTTCCAGCACACAGGTTTAGTCTGAGGAGGAAGGGGAAGGGTTGCTTTAAAATACCAATCCAGGGATTTTCAGTTGCAGTGGTGGAAGGTTTCTGTTTACTCTTAGATCAGGTTAAGAAATCTCTTGCTTCTCTTTCTTGGTGCTTCACAGCTGCCGGTTGAGCTTCTGTGCTTGCCGCTCCTTTGCCTCAAAGGCAAACTTGGTGTCCTGCAGCTGGGCAATGGCCTCCTTGGCCTCCTTCAGGTCCTGACAGATGTGCTCATATTTCTCCGTCAGCTCCCTGTTCTCTCGGCGCAGTTCCTGCACCACCTGGTTTACCTCCTCCGTCTGCTTGGTGCAGTGGATCTTCAGCTGCTCTACCTCAGAAAGCATGATCTCCATGTTCTTGACCAGCGACTCCAGTTTCTCTTTTGACATGGTGTCAGGATCGGTTCTGTTCAGTCTGCCTAACCCAAACCCGAAAGGGACAAAGAAAGCCACCCTGTGTAACATGCACCAGGAAGTCTGGCACTCACACTGTAGTGGTCTCTTTTTATACTCCTTCCTTCTCAACCTCCTCCCTTCTCTTTCCTTCCTCAAAGTGTCTCTAATCTTCTTTGCTTGGTTAATCTACTTACTTTTATTGCGCTGTAGAAATCTACTGAAGGGCTGACAACCCCACAGTAACATATGTGCTGTGCAGCAAAAGCCAGAGTGATAATGAGACTCTATGCAGCCTGCCCATAGAAAAACAGCTTTCTTCAGAAGAATTCTCTTGGGAACCTCTTGCAGAGCCCATTAAAGTACAAAGAAACCTCTTCAAGCCAGACGCCTACTCCAGTCTTGCATACCCAGTCCCAAGAGCACAGCATGAGTTTCATCTTACGTATATTGAGGTACAGAGGCTTACAACAATGTAAGCCAAATATAGGCAAAGAAGAGGATGAGCTTCAGTTTCTTTTCCTCTCTTCTAATGTTGGGCAAGATGGAAGGAACAAGCTCTATCCAACTTACTCCACAATAGCCTGCACCCCGTCTGAAGGAGTTCACAATGATTATCACAATCCACAATCAGTGGCAACCACAGTTACTGGGCTATGAACCACATGAAGGTGGCTTACGTTCTGTTAGGGACAAACAGGCTCAAGATTTTAGTCCCTGATTCCCCTCCCCTCACTTCAGCTCTATCAGTAACATTGGCCCCAGAAGTAACACAAAAACTTCTTCCTGAACACATGTGCTACCCGCAGCAGAGTCTGGAACTGCTGCTGAGCACTGCTGTGAACCTGTGAGGATCAGGGCTGAGACATGCCAGGCTGACCATACACTGATGACTCGGGTCACAGCAGGCAGCAGGATGATCCCAGCAGCCCCAAGGGATTGAGAGAGTCTGGCCGACTTTCTGAAGTTTGACCCAGACTTTCTTACGTATCCAGTTAACTAATGCATTTGCCAAGACAATAAGAAACATTAATTAGCCAGGGATCTGATGTAACAATATCACCCCTGCGAAACTGGCTGAAAAGAAGGTGGTGTTGCATGTGGCTCTCCAAGAAAAAAAACATGCAGTTTGGCACTGGTTGTCTGGTCAGAGGGCACATACCACAGCAGATGCAAGAATACAGGCTTGCCCTTAGACAACTTGCAGACTCTCGACAGAAAGTGCGCCTCTCTCCTTCCAACCTCACACCGAGAACATTTCCCCCAGCCTGAGGATGCACCTTTTTAAAAGCCCTCAGCCTGTTGTACACACCCACAGAAATGCACAGTCTCATTTACCATGTATCACAGACAGACAGAGAATCGTAGAATAGTTAGGGTTGGGAAGGACCTTAAGATCATCTAGTTAAACCCCCCCTGCCATGGGCAGGGATGCCTCGCACTAGACCTCACCGTATTCACCTCACAGAATTACGTTCCAGTGCACAGCATTATAAAATGACCTGTACTCTTGTATGGTGTTTTGCAATTCCAGTTCCCTTAAAAAAAAACCTCTAAGTAAGATCCTGTAGCCCCATAACACACATTCAATACCAGGTTGAGAGAGAATACACATGTTCACATGCACGACTCCCACAAATACGTTTCCTCCCTTTTCCTCCACAAAGCATTGCTTTTTCAGTTGCAGAGAGTTTCAGAAGCTTCATCCCACAACTCATTCCCCATTTTCCCCTGCTAGGCTCAGAAAAACGAAGCTTTTTCTTCCAGGGTATTTTACATCTCCTCCAGCACTGGATGAAAACACTGCTGGACACTGGCCAAGCTCTGACAGTGTTCAAAGGCTTGGGACTTCTCACAGCTGGAGGCTAAAGAGTCACTCACAAAGCCAGCCATCCTGCTGCCTCGCACACAAGTGCACCAGCAGAGCCCTCTCATGCTGGCAGATGGAGTGCTTTGCACCACACTTTGAAATGAGCAGAAAGAGTGACATCCTTTAGATGAAAAGGGAGTGGGAGAATCTAAACATAATTAGAATATGTCCTAAAGTCCTTGAAGAAACATTTGCACTGGCTGTCAGCCCAGATCCCATGTGATGCACATGGCACTGGAATAGGCTGGAACACACTGCAGCATTACAAAACAGCAGGTCTTCATTAGTGAGGAATCTTCCCTGTTTCCACAACTGTACACACCGCACTCAAACATTTTAAATCAAGCAGAATTACAATGATGTGTAAAGGGAGTGCCACAGAGGTCATTTACTTGAATATTAGTAATTGATACATCACATCTCACTAACTTACTCTCAAAATTATTGAAGTTGCCTTGGATACAGACAGAATCTTGGTAACAGAAACTAGGTAAGAGACTACTGAAATAATGTAGAATGAAAACAAGGAGTAGCATGAGAGGAGTTTATCTCATAAAAGATGAGAAAGATGGGAATCATTACTAGGCTTGGTTTAATTCAAAATATTCTTCGATGAAGTAAGAATTAGGAATTGAAGACAAGCTTATGAAAATTGCAGTGAGAGAATGATGCAAAAATCACTAGAGCTAGAGAAATACAGCAAGGGGTCTAGCACGAGCTGTAGTTTCTTACCTTTTGTCAGTACTGGACTCTACTCTTACAGAAGAACTGGAGGCAGAGATAAACACTGACAACAGTGAATTCATCTGGGGAAAAAGCAAAACAGCATACCTGAAAAAAACAATTCAAACCACAAGAATTCAGTGCACAAGGACACACAGGGAACAGCAGTGTTGGCGAAGTAGCATGTTAGAAGGACATCTGTGGCACAACATAGCAGGGGAAAATAATAAAACACTGTTAGGCTCCATTACACTGAGGCGTTGCACCATAGGGGGATGAAGTACCTTCAGCTTCTCCCTCCCTTCACCCCACTGGGGAAGAAATGTAATGTTTCATTCTGAACATCTTGTTATTAAATGTTTGAAACTTAGACAAGCATCCAGAGAAGATGCTGATTTCAAAACATGCAGACTCTAGGAACCAGGTTTAGGAAGAAGGATTGAACACCGCATGGCAAGGTATTTCTAGGGCTGTTTTGAAGTCATCCCCATTCCTCTTCACATTCAAGGGAAGACAGCTCAGCTGTGAGAATGCTTCTACAATTATTAAGGGCCTGACTGTGCAACTGTCATTTTGAAAACACTCGTGAGTGCTATGCACTCAGCCAAATGGTGCCTGTCTGGTGATTTCATAGCCTCTATTCTACCTTTCCCTCATGCACACGTATTTGAGATGTATGAAAGCAGGGAAGGCAGAGCAAACTAAGAACAAAATGGAAGCAACCACTGGGAACACCCACTCCTGCTTTTGTGGATGGCAGGAAAATTGTAGGAAGTGGCAGAGGTGGAAGAGGTGGAAGTGAAACTTGCCATAATGGCTGGAAGCTACCACATCTGACTGCAATACCATTCAGCTATGTTAGCTTTAGCACTAGAAGCAAATGACAGGATGGGGTTGCCAAGCTGAGGATGGTTCATGTGAGACATATTTGTGTCTTCTTCACAGATCTCTGAGCCAAAGAGAATCAACCATTCTTCTCACCCACAGGCACACACAAGGCAGAAATGCAGGTTTCATGTTATGTGCATACCTCAGACTCTGAGGAGGAGACACAAAAATCATACCTTTTAAGTATGAATCTGAAAGCAGACCACAGGCATTCCAGTTTCTAGGTTATTTCGAAGAGGTCCTAGGAACATTTGTGGAATACATCAGTAAGCTACATCACTCTCCTGGGTTTTCTCAGCAACACAAGGGGGAAAATTCACTAAACTAGATTTTTAAATGGGAAGAAAAAAACTGCAAACCCCAACAAGAATGGCTTTAAATAACTGCTCAGGCTGACAAAGCAAACCACTTGGTATAAACCCTGTGGAATAAAAAGAAAAGCTACAAACCACATACCTCGTCTTCTCAGGCACACACTTACATTGCTGTATCTATTTCTAGTTTTATGAGCCACAGACATGAATGTCCAACGCAGAACTGTAGTAAGAAACAGCACTTGACAGTCTCATAGTAGCTAGTTTATCATTCCCAGCTAGCAATGGTCACTATTTTAACAACTGAGATACATAGTGTGTCACTAACTCTAGTGATAGTGTTGGAGCTCTCCACACTGTTTCCTCATGCAGCCTTTTCACAGATCCCTAGCTTATCCCCAGTGGCATGTCCAGCAGCCAGCGCAGCATGCACAAGCTCTGTGCTCCACCATCTAGGAAGTCCATTTGGGTAAATGCATTATGCAAACAAAGTCATTACAAGCTTAAGCATAAAGAGCACTCATCTCTATAATTATAGTAAAACCATTAGGAAAAAAAACCCCAAACCACTAAAGAGCAAGCAGCAGTGGAGACACTGAACACTCCTGTAACAGAAAGTGGGAGACATTTGTACCCAGCTGTTCAATTTGTTTCCAATAAAAGACAAACACCATTGCTATGTGTGTCAAAATACTCAACACTAAGACACTGACATAATGATGATCTCATCCTGCAGAGCTTAGAGAGTATTGATAAAATCCGCTTTCTTACTAAAACATGAGACTTAATTTTAGCTACTGTTGTAAGTATTAATCATATCTCATGCAATTTGGCAGAACTTGAACTTAGCTGGGCATAAAGCTACATGATTTACAGGCTCCGATGTAAAAAACTGCATCAAAAGGATACCCACCTAAAATTATGATCCTTGCACAAAATAGAATAATATGCTTCAATATTCAATATTGAAGTTTAACCATGCCAAGTGCAAGGTCCTACACCTGGGTTGGAGCAATCCCAAGCACAGCTACAGGTTGGGCAGAGAAGAGATTGAGAGCAGCCCTGCAGAGAAGGACTTGGGGGCGCTGGTCAATGAGAAAATGAACATGAGCCGGCTTCAGGGTGCGCTCGCAGGCCAGAAAGCCAACCGTATCCTGGGCTGCATCAAAAGGAGCGTGACCAGCAGGTCGAAGGAGGTGATCCTGCCCCTCTACTCTGCTCTTGTGAGACCTCACCTGGAGCATTGTGTGCAGTTCTGGTGTCCTCAACATAAAAAGGACATGGAACTGTTGGAACAAGTCCAGAGGAGGGCCACGAGGATGATCAGGGGACTGGAGCACCTCCCGTATGAAGACAGGCTGAGGAAGTTGGGGCTGTTCAGCCTGGAGAAGAGAAGGCTGAGTGGGGACCTAATAGCAGCCTTCCAGTATCTGAAGGGGGGTTATAGAAATGCTGGGGAGGGACTCTTCATGAGGGACTGTAGTGACAGGACAAGGGGTTTCGGGTTAAAACTTAAACAGGGGAAGTTTAGATTGGATCTAAGGAGGAAATTCTTTCCTGTTAGGGTGGTGAGGCACTGGAATGGGTTGCCCAGGGAGGTTGTGAGTGCTCCATCCCTGGCAGTGTTCAAGGCCAGGTTGGACGAAGCCTTGGGTGGGATGGTTTAGTGTGAGATGTCCCATGGCA
The DNA here is from genome assembly GCF_037157495.1 of Lathamus discolor. Taxonomy (NCBI): domain Eukaryota; kingdom Metazoa; phylum Chordata; class Aves; order Psittaciformes; family Psittacidae; genus Lathamus; species Lathamus discolor. Next base: position 18,586,146 of record NC_088889.1, on the reverse strand, counting down.
GGAAGGCTTGAACTTGATGATCTTAAGGTCCTTTCCAACCCTAACTAGTCTATGATTCTACAATTCTTAGTGTCCAGAGAGGTATTAAGGAATCGAGGAGCCTTTTTCCATTCTGTTTCCATCTACTCACCAGCCAGATCAAAATACTTCAGAATTAATTTAGTATAATACAGCTCAGCAAAGAAAACATGGTAACTTTAACAGAGTTATCCCCGAATCAGATTGATTTCTACTTAAGAATTATCTGGGTAGTACAAATGCCACACCAGGATCCTTAGACTTTGCCCTATCTGGAGGGTGTCTACTGCCTTTCCTACCCCTCTTCCCCACCCCCCACCCCCCACCCCCCCCCGGGGGAGTACCTGAAGCCAACACTGAAAAGGAAGGGGAAAGAGGAAGGAAACACCTTCCCCATCTCCCAGTGCATATGTGGGCCAGCCAGCATCTCCAAAGCCTGCAAGGCAGATAAAGTGCACAGGACTCAAACGATGGTCTAGGTAACCCAGTGAGCAAGGCACCCTGATGGGTAATCAGATCTGATTAAAAGGTATAGTGGTAGTACCAGGCGTCAAACAAAAGTCACCAAAGGGGTGGTTAGTTACTCAGAACTGCTAAAACTGCTACGGCATTTCAATCAAGAGTGTCGCAGAATTTGTGCAGTAATTGACTAGCTTCTCTCTAATACCAGGAACTTCTCCACAGACAGAGGGACAGGAATAAATAGTCAGTGGTTTATCTAACACATCTTTGCACGTCATGTTGAACTAACGGCTGCTGGAAAGGAGAGGAAGAAGCAAAAAACAATTACCTGTGATCAAAACTTTCAATAGAGGGGCGATTGAGTATATTAAAAAAAAAAATGCAAATAAGTAACTAATCTTGGAAGCATTCATAGAATCATAGAATCGTTTGAGTTGGAAGAAACCTTAAAGATCATTCAGCTCCAACCTCCCTGCCATGGGCAGGGACACCTTCCACTGGACCAGGTTGCTCCAAGCCCCATCCAACCTGGCCTTGAACACTGCCAGAGATGGGGCAGCCACAGCTTCTCTGGGCAACCTCTGCCAGGTCCTCAGCACCCTCATAGTGAAGAATTTCTTTTTAATGTCTAATCTAAATCTCCCCTCTGTCACCTTAAACCCTTTGTCCTATCACTACATGCTCTTGTGAAAAGTCCCTCTCCAGATCTCCTGTAGACCTCTCTTAGGTACTTGAAGACTGTTCTAACACCTCCCCTGAACATTCTCTTCTCCAGGCTGAAAATCCCCAACCCTCTCAGCTTGTCTCCATAGGAGAGGTGCTGCCAGCCCTCATTTACTCTGTTGCGTGATTTGTCCTAAAGACTGAGCGCCCACCTAGCCAGAACATGCAGACTTTAGGAAAACAAACAAATGAAAATCCCCAAACTATTGCTGTTATTCAGTACATACAAACTGAAATACAGGTTCAAAGAAAAGTTTTGTATTGCTTTTATGTGGGATGTGAGGTTACATGATCCAGTCCTGTAACCAGACTACACCAAATAAACTGACAATGGCACAGACGTCAGTAATTACTGAGAAATTTCATCTGGTGAGAAAGGTCTCTTTTAGTCCTAGATACACATAAACAAATGCTCGCATCATTTTTGGTTCAGGATGCCAAATCCTATTGTAAGGATTATTTGGACATGGCATTTTAAAATTCTCATTACCTAGCTAAACTGATCTCCAAAAGCCAGATGAAGAAGCTGTCAGTTTTCTGTGGATTTTTCTTGACTACCTATTGTACATTTAAGAATAAGTGATCCCTGCATTATCCAAATATTCCAAGGAATTTTCAATTGCATTAACTTTTCAGGGACTACAGACTTTACAGCAATATTTAAACATGAGCCAATGCTGTTTGGGAAGCCTCAAGACTCTAACAAATGGAAGCACTGAAGATGAAAAGACTTCCCCAAAAGGATTATTTTAAACTCTGGGATATCCATGATAGTGGCAAGCTCCTGCCCAGAACTACCTATAAACAGTTTCATTTAACCATAACAAGAAGCTGTCAATGCCAAAACACTGGTATAAATAAAGGATAGCTTCCCAGGTGACTGCCCTCCTATTAGCTGGTCAGAAGATCAGTCTCTTAGCAAATCCCAGTCAAACACAATCAAAATAAAGTGCTAAACTTTCTGGGGGTAACAAGTAACATTTTCTCTGTGCTGTATACGTAGTTCCTTGTCCCATAAACAGCCTTCATGATCTTTAAGAAGATTAGGAACAGAACAGCTTCATCTCCAGAGGAAGTGGGATTAAAAGGTTTATTGCTACTATGACAACAGCTAGATTCTGCTGTTCTTAAAATAGTTTTGAAACCTTGGCAGTGACTGGAAACGCATACATGCCTCCCCTGCAGGAATCATCATGTACTAAATACAGTCCTTCAAAAGGAAATCATATTTTATAACAGTCTCTTTTTTCAAGCGTATATTTTTATCATGCTCTTTAATCCCTTGTTACGAGCGCTAAGAATAGAAAGCTGTAAAAAGGCACAGTGCTGCCATGTGGCTGTGATTACAGCTTTAGAAGTGATTACTGCTAGGAGCTGACTGCAGACACCAGGAAAGGCACTGTTCTCACTCCTGCTCCAAGGCAGGGCTTGTTCCTTGCCCCCAGAGAGTAATCAACCCTCTTACTGAAATGGAGCTCTCTGGAGACTAAATCCAGTCCTCTAGCTGTTCCACACTGCCAAACACCAGCCAGTTTTGGTCTTACGAATCTCCCCCTTCACACCTGCAGGCATTCTGTTGCATCTACATCTGAATTAATTCCTTCATCATAGGTAAAAACTGGCGAATTTGTCACACAGCTCATTACCAAACAGTATCAGGTAAGCTTGTGCCCAGGGCATAAGTCTGTCAATAACTAGATGGTAGCAGGACATCCTTCATTTGCATATGCTATTGTACCAGTGATTAATATTTTATTGTTGAGCATGGCTAAACAAGCTACTGATTCAATCAAATATGCAGCTATGACATTTGATGAACATCCAGATGTGCTCTAAGGCATTTCTCAAGTACGTTCATGCTGACTTGTAAAACAAAACCAGTAAGAAGTACAATGCTTAATTCTGACAGCAGTACAACACAGATCAAAGTGGGTAACCCTTATCTAACACTACTGAAATCAGAAAATTAGTATGAACACAGAAGTCTATTCATTACTCCATTAAGTTTAGATTAAAAGCATATTTCAAAAGAATAAGCAAATCTAATCCAATTACATTAGTACTATCCATATGTATCTCTTGATGCCAAGTTGAAATCACCTTCCTCCAGCAAATCCTTCTTTAAAGAGAAGAAAACCAAATTCTAGTTTCAAAACTCAGGACATGGTTGATTGTTTCCTTATCCAAACCCCAGTTCTGTTAGCTCCTGTCATTGAAGTTCCTTTCTCTACAGAGTTCACAAATTCGACATTTACAGACCAGAATCTGGCCTTAAACATACCTTTAATTGTGATTTCTTGGTGATTTAAAAATACCCAGCAGTGACTGCTACAGGCCAAGCAGAACCCTCCAGAAGAGCTGACGCTGTCAATAAAAGACACTTAATTTACCTATCCCCAAAAGGTTACTTTAAAAATGGAATGAGGTAAGAAAACAAAGGGGTAAACTAGCATATTAGAATCATATCTCCAATCAACCTTAGTAAAATAAAATACTACTAAGAAGTCAAATTAGATCTCTGCAAGATCACTTTTAGAGGAGGGTTTAGCTCCCAATTACAAATACTATTTCTATTCCTAAAACATTCCATCATATCATACCTCACAACTAGATCAGAACTGAGAAATCCTTGTATTCTGGCACAGTTTTGTACCCCTGCACTGGACTCACTCCAGTAAGTCCTACCTTATAATGGGGAGCCCAGAACTGGAGACAACACATCAGATGTAGCCTAACCAGTGCTGAGCAGAAAGGACAACACTCCTCCTGATCCAGTCAATGAAGCTGCTGACCTTTGCTGTGAGGATAGACAGCCAGCTCACAGTCAGCTATCTGTTCACCAGGACCCCAAGGTGGTTCTCTGCAGAGCTGCTTTCCAGCTTGTCAGACCCCAGCATGTACTGGTGCCTGGGTTTACTCCTCCACAGACACAGGGATTTCTGTTTTCCATGGTTAAACTTCATGATACTCCTTTCTGCCCAGTTCTCCTGCCTCCTAAGTTCCTCTAATGGGCTGCATAGGCATCTGGTCTATCAGTCACTCCTTCCAGTTTTGTCTTCTGCTAACTTGATGAAGGCGCACTCTGTTCTGTCATACAGATCGTGAATGATGAAGTTGAACAACAGCCAGTATTGAGCCCTGTGGTATATTATTAGCAATTTGCCTTCAATTGGACTTCATGTGGCTGATCACAACCTTCTGTATATCTAACCCATAGTTTGTCTGCTTGTCTATGATGAAATGGGAGGTGGTGTGAAAAGCTTTACAGAAGTCAAAGTAAGCAGCATCAGCTACTCTACCCCCTCATCCAGCAAGCCAGTCATATCAGTGACAATGTAGATAGCAATGAGGTTGGTCAAAAGCAATTTCCCCTTTGTAAATCCATGCTAATTACTCCAAATCATCTTGTCCTTCGTGTATTTGGAAGCACTTTCTGTGTCTGTTTCCCAGGGACTGAGGCGAGGCTGACTGGCCTGGAGCTCCCCAATTCTTTCCTTCTCGAGGATAGGAGTAAATTTTCTTTTCCAGTCTCCAGATAGAGTGGCCTCACAATGACACCAGCCAGCTCACTCAAGCACTCATGGGTATAGCCTGTCAGGCCTCATAGACCTAAGTGCACTGTTTGTTTACATGCTTCCTAACCTGCCCTTTTCCACTAAGGTTGTCTACCTTGTTCCAGACCTTCCCTCTGGTCTCAGGGGTACGAGATTCCTTAAAGGTCGGTCCTGCCAGCCTTCTCCTTGCTGTTTGACACAAGTTCCCCTGCCCCATTCACAGGGGTGGCACCTAGTCTTACTTTTGCTGTTACATAGTTATAGAATTCTCTCTTCTTGCCCTTCATATCCTTTGCAAGATCCAACTCCAGAGGGGTACTGGGTTTCCTAACCCTGTAAGATCGTAAAGAAACTCCATGCTTCTTTTGGGTCATTTGCCTCTGCTTCCACCGCTTCTACACTTCCTGCTTGGGTTCAGTGAGGAGCTCCTTGTTCATCCATGGAGGCCTGCCACCACCTCTGCTTGACTTTCTACTTGTCAATACGGACCTTTCCTTTAGGTCTTCCATGCAGGCCTTCCATCCAGGAACAAGGCAGTCCCCCAGACACAGCTTCAATTGCAGCCAGTTAACTCAGACAAATCTGAATTTTGCAGTGAATACTTCCACAAAATAATGACAAAAAGTGCTTCTAGGGAAAAGCTCTTTTCTAATTGTATTGATACGAAATCAGCACCAAAGTAACACTACATACTGCTGTTCGTGAAATGTTTTCTTTCTGAGGCATCCTATGTATTTTTCCTCTGTAACACCAATCTTTGCGCTACCTGGTGTTTCAGTATAATCGCATATTGTTTTTTCATGCCTTAATTATACCTCATGGGTGCCTCTACAACAGGCCTGGACTCACTCTTAGATGAACACAAAAAATAGCTTTCAGAAGAAAGTACTTCTACAGAAATCAGCATGAAGCTCTTCCGCTGGGAAATAAAGCAGGTACCTAAGTGTCTTAAGTCAAGAATCTTACTCATTAAATGCTGAATCAAAACAGCTATGGTGTTTAGGCCTCCAACAGCTTTAAGTGATGACTTTGAAATAATATAGTAAAGGCAAGATAAGTCAGGATCCATGCAACTTTTATTTTAATAATTAAGACAAATACAGTAAAATTTGCAATAATCAATTAAAAACTTATCAAGAACACGAAAGGCATTTAAAAAACATTCACATTCAATTCAGGTTATGTACAAACCAGTGTTTGTAAAAAAGAAAACAGCAAATGCTTTGAGTGTAGAATTCCATTCTAGTTCATGTTTCAGCGTTCCCAATGACCAAGTTACCACTGAGATGCAATCACAGTGCAGTCATGTTCCACAGCCTATTAAACTCGTTTCAACAGCATCATTGCCAAAAGTAATTTCTTTTTAAATAAAGCATTTTGAGAAGTTTTGTCATACAGTACTGTCCACCCAAAATGTACTTCTGCATATTTAACTCTTGACTGCACTAATGGCAGAACATTTCTCATCTACAGGCCCAGAGTACATATATATCTACATGGCTACCGGTACAGATACGTATCTATATATCCAAGAAGCACCAGTCTCCTATGCCTGAAATAGTCAGGGTTTGCTTTGTACATTTTTAGTGGAGCACAGCCCTTGGTTATTTGGCTCAAAGAAGTCATCATCTGCCCAGTCAGAACTATTCTGTATGTGTTGCAATACCACATGCATACCTGCAAATCTCACCTCACACAGATGACATTTGAATTTGAGTGCCACCACAGATAGCACTATACCATATGTATATGCCATACGTAGATACAACAGCATCATACACATTTCTATTAAGACCAGCTTCCACGGATCTCTCTTTTTTGCTCTGGATTAAATCCCCGAACAGGAAAAAAACAGGAGAAATGAAAGTGGCCAGGTTTTAGGCAAGTATGTAACTCAGTATTATTTTTTCCTCATTTATTTATCCGAAGCTTAGCCAAAGGAGACTAATCACTGATGTAAGCTGAAAGGGGGGAGAAAGCTATCATGATACCCAGTTTCAAAGTATGAACACTGGAACAGTCACACACCAGTTATCAGTCAGGCTGCTCGGGCACAAAAGAGATTAATCTAGCTACTAGGGTTACACAATAGTTCTTTCAGAGCTACAGTCTAATGTGCCGTCATTAACATACTAATTTAATAATAACAAAAACTCTCAGAAGTGCAGACTACATATTGAAGTCCTTCAGTTATACCAAGCTAGCCAAGCTGAAATGGTTCACGATCTCAGACTGGTGTTTTAAGACAAAGGAAAGTGACACAACCTTCACGCTTATGTAGTAACAACCCACAAGCAAACAAAGACTACTCTCAACTGAACATCATGGACCCAAGTACTGAGATAATCTTTGGTTGCAAGATCTCATTTGGAACATAAGCTACCATGACTTGGTATAAGAGGGCAAATCTAGAAAATTTCATCTGGTTTTTGAAAGTGTACGTAAGACTTGGTAATAAGCAGTTTATTGGTCTGGACTTGAAAAGCAGTTTCCCTTTCGAATTTGACATTCAAATACATAAACTTGAACAGTTTCTGTGAATATAAATTTTACAGCCTCCACCACTAACTCAGTCACTCCACACTAGCTCAGAAATTAAAACTTCAGGATAGCAGACGCAGCTCTGGGGGGTGGAAGACAGGCAATTTAGTGTTTGAAGATTCTGAGCTCTTCCTTGGGTTGTACATCTAACACCCATTCAAGTATATGGAAAGGCTTTTGTGCATTTCTATAGATTCTAAAGCAACTCTTCATAGAGATAGTGCTCCGACGGTCCATATTTAAGCCAAAACCCCAAATAATAAAGATAACTGGGGCATTTAAGTAGCAACTCTTAACTGAGAGTCAGCTCAGATATGCTAACTGATGCTAGTGATGCCAACTCTTAGTAAACCTGTTCTACACAACAAAACAATAGTTAGGATGCCCAATGAAACACACAAGGGAATTTTCTTAGATATAATGCTCAGGAAAGGGACAAGTTACAATAGTATAAGAACATGTAAAAGTCTTGTAAAAAAAAAAACAAAAAACGAAACAGACAACTTGTTTTAGGGTCAGGCTTCAAAAATGGAAGAGTGATTTAAGCTAGAAAACACAAGCAAGTTTGACTTGAAAAGTCAGTGTAAGCAATTTTGATATAGTTGGTTTAATAATGCTACCCACAACAAATCAGCACACAAATGAGATCATAGAACAACAGAATAGTTTGTGTTGGAATGAACCTTAAAGATCATTTATTTCCGACCCCAGAGTCCCAATGCCAACCACTGAGGAATGCCACTCATTAACTGATCTCCACTTTGACACCGAGCCATTGACCACACCTCTTTGAGTGCAACCATCAAGCCAATTCCTTATCCACCAGGTCAAACCCATGTCTCCCTAATTTAGGCAAGAATGCCATCTGGGACAGTGTCAAATACCTTGTAAAAGTCAAGGCAGATGATGTCAATCGCCCTCCCCTTATCCACCAATCCTGTAGGCCCATCATAGAAGGCCATCAAATTTGTCAGAGATGACTTGCCCTTCCTGAAGCCATGTTGGCTGAAATAAAATTTATTTATTTAATGGGTGAAATAAATAAACAGATAATGAATGAAAGTACTTTAGAGGAGACAAGGCAACACATTTTATGGGAACGTAAATGCTAACACTGCAGTTAGCAAGTCATACTGGAAGAGACATGTTTCCAAGGGCAATCAAAGTAAACCTTTCCTGGTTTTAAAGCAGATTATTACATCATAGCCTTTCTTCCCTTATTTGGGCAATGGTTGGTGAGCATCTGTGGTGTCTCAGTCCTTTGAATCTATAGGCACTGAAACAAAGCCCTAAAAAAAAGGTAAAAGGAACTTGTCAGGATTTTGACAGTTTTTCTACTTGCAGGGACTCCAGTATCAAGATGCAAGTAAAATGGAATGCCCATCAACAGTACCCACTCCCTATGCTTCCCTCAGAAAATAAATTACTTGTACAGAGTAAGAGCCTATGACAAAATCAACTTCACCTTGCACAAGACTCATTTCCAAGCAATTATTTAGAAATTTTTTTTTCAAATGAAGAAGAAAACAGAGTTTAGCAGTTTTAAGGTCTGAATCAATTCTTTTTCTCGTAAGAATTTCAAAATCTTCTATCTCCTTTTCAGTGATTGAGCTGTCTTTTGTTTTTCCAGGTTCCTCACAGGAGAGGTAAGTGAAGGTGGTCACAAGTTTTGCTTATCAGTAACATTAAGTAATGTCTCAACTTAAGTATCCTCACCAATAAAAATACTGCATGAAAACAAAAAACCAAGCAGAAAACCAACCCTGACCAGCCTGAAGTGCTAGAGGGTTGACTGACCAATACTTCAGGTCAACTAAACCATAAACCACATTTTTGAAGAGGAAAAATTTAAATGAAGCATTAGAAGTGCTACTAATAGCACTATGGCCTCTAGATCTGGCGAGCTAAACTCCATCTGGGATTGCTGCGGATGTCTACTCATAAGAATTTCAATAGAAGGAACATAAACCAACAATGCAGTCCATGCTGTTAGTGACCGTTCTCAAACACAGGGTTTGAAATGGTGTTCTAGTAAAATGATTTGTAAGAGCACAGACAGTAGGTCCTGAAATTGCTTTTTAATGTAGTTTATTGACCTTCTAGAACCTAAGATCCAAATTAGGACCTTATGATCTACTAATGCCAAATAATTCAGTCCAAGTCTAAGTAGCTACATAAACTGGAGCAGGTGTACAGAAGGTGCACTCCATGCTTGAGGATTCAAAGTATTAAAACTTAGAAGACGGTCTTGTTCTGGGGCGGGGGGGGGGAAGCTTTTAAATTTAATAAACAAACCATGCTCAGGCACAGAGGCTATGAAGTGGTGGAACACTCTTAGAATGACAGTCCTTTCTACCTTTGTCAAATTGCTATGAAGTACTTTCTCATTACAAAAAGACTCCACTGTCAGAAAATCTCTGCCGAAGAAGTCTGAATTGGGTTTTTTCTCTCTTCAAGCAGTTACAGGGACAAGTTCCTGTGATTTGTCAGCTTCCTCTGTTAACATCAGGGAAGTCCTGAGCACCCTTAATGCTGTGAAAATAACCAACCTGTGGTAAGAGATCACATTGCTGGTGGAAGCATTTGCAATTCTCACAGCGGTGGTCCTCACCAGAGATATATACATGTATCAGATTACTTCTGATTTAATAGCACCCGGTTTAGACCGGTGATCAGGAAGAAGTCGTTTTCACAGAGAAAAAGCTCTTATGGTGCTCAGTGCAGCAGTCATCTCAGGAAAAAAAACCAACCAAACCAACAAAAACCCATGCCACTGGAGGAAGTTGTAATGATTCAGGCTTGGAATCTTGAGTATTAAGCTTCAGTCTCACTTGAGAACTGAAGGAAAAACATTTTTCCTCCTGAAGATTTGCTACAAATATCCATACCAGCATCAAATGTGCTAGATATAAAACTGATGGAATGCTAGCTGGTCCATAAAGGGCTGCACCAAGTTATCTGTAGCAAAGTAAAAAACTAGCCCAAAGGTTATGGAGATTGGAAGAGCTGGTAAGGCCTTCTTAAAGATGGCAAGAAGCAGAAGTGTAAGGCACAGACCCTGAGGGGAAAAAAAGAAACAAAAAAAAAAAACATAGGGAGAAATTAGGGAACTCTGACAAGCAAAAGATTATATATATGCAAACATTATTCTCACAGAAATACAAGATACTGCTCATGCCTTCTTACACTAAAGGCTTAAGTGACAGATGTACAGCCAGCAAAGATGACAGCTAAAGCCCTCATCAGTTTTCCTCATTCATCTGGTCACCAGATAAATGAATTCCAAATAAAAAATAGCAGTAGTTATGACTTTGTCTCTGATGAACTATGCCTATTATAATATTACATCATACTCACAATTAATATGGCTACAAAACATGCTAAAGTTGTATTCCAGTCCCCACTTGCTGTTGCAGAGGCTTTGCCAACAAGAACACTGTAGAAAATGAAGTCTCCTAAACCTAGCTTTACTCCTCCTGCAAAAGTGAATATATAGCAGCATTAAGTACCAGACAATCTACTAATATTAGACATCAGTAACTGTCAGCGAATACAGATTTACAGTATGTTTTAACAAGACTTGTTAGGAAGAACATTTTCTTTTCAAAACTAGCATTACTCCTGAATCAAGTGATAAAAACTCTTGTGAAACAAGACATCTTAGGAACATTATACCACTCAAACATATAATTAGAATTTTTCTATATTCCTAGTCCCCTGTACATACAGACACAATATATACAAACACATGTTTGTAATATTTGTTGGGGGAATGTCCACTTTTGGTTGTCATACCATATTCAACAGAAAACTCAAGTACAATTTCTTTAAGATGACTGAGGGAGAATACAAATAAGCCCTTTGCAGATGAGGTTTTATTTGCCAGTTAGAAACCCATATCCAGCAAAACATTCCACTGCCCTCCCAGTTTTCCTACAGAATTCTTACTAAGGTTGTTCTAAAAAGCACTTATATGTGATTACAGAGCATATTGCCAAGGCAAAACCCCAACATATTTAGTCTAAGATGTGAGGTCTAGGAAAACTTATGAGTTAATGTCTTGGTCTTTAAATAGTAATCACCAACCTTAGCAACAACTCTGGGAACACAACACTCAATTATTTCTGCAAACAAAATAACGAAGATTTCCTGAACACCAGTACACTTTGAGTTTTTAATCCAAGATATTAAGTCAGAGAGGCCAACATTGGGTCACCAGCTGTTTTCATTTGGCCTATTGTTTACTTTGTTACCCGATTACTATCCAGTTCTATATATTACTATATATTAATATATATTACTATCCAGAACTATTTAGTTCTAAGAATTCAGATTATCAAAAAGAGGTATATGCCTGGTTATCACTGGGGAAAAAAAAACAATGGAAAAAAGAAGGGGGCTGGGGAGGAAGACAGAGGAAAAACAAGGCAAACTCAAAACTGCTGACACAAAAATTTGATGCTTGCTTTCAGTGTGACAGAACAATAAGCAAAGGCAACTCCTTCCACACAAGTGAACTCTTCAAATTTCTAGTAAGCTAATGCTGGTTAACAAGTCTGGTTCACTGCACATCTGTCATTACTATTTGCTGTAGGAATACAGGAGGGAGAAAACCATTAGCGTGACCAGAAGAGGGTTTTAGTTAACTACATAACTAACTATTTTAATAGCCCAAATCTTAAAATTTTTGCATCTTAATGTTATTTTTCTAAGCTCTATAAATTAAAATGGATTTGTAACACACTCTGAATTTGGAATTTTGGGGACAAAATAAATTAAGAATAGACTTCTACTTAAAGAACAATTTTAGAAACAAATTGAGATTCCTGAGAATCAGAGGAAGTAGTTGCACCTGTATCATATAGAGCATCACATGGGGAGAGCAGTTTACCAGACAGGTAGATCCCGATTTATTTAGACCTTTGCAAATCTTAACAGCAATTAAACTGCAACTGGAAATCACAAGTCTGTTAAAACAGATCTCTGAGTATTGATGTCATATGCTCTCCAAAGATGATGCACCTCAGGAAGAGGCTGGAGAAAAATAAGCAAACTCCTGGCATTCTGCATTCATTTCAGTCTCCAATTAGGTTTTAAACATTGCTTTTTACAGAGTGGATTACAGTAGTTTAATCTTGAGGCAAAAGACGTTAATGACTGCTTTTACAGGGCCTAAAATCCAAAAGTGATGATATACAGCAGAACACCATGTGGAAAAGCTAATGCAACTGACTGTATAATGGTCTGAAAGCTTTTCAAGTTTTACATCTGTGTATCAAACTGAAGAGCAATTTGGCCAATACTAGTCACTCCTGCAGCTACCAAAAAGCAAATCCGTCTATTTCTATGAGGCATGTCAGCACTGATCATGAGCAAGAGCAGTTCTTTGTTGATGCTATTAGCTCACAGCATACTCTATCTGTGCAGCCAGAATACCCAAGACTAACTAGCTTCAGATTTACCAAGTCTTCTGGGCACAGTACTTCATACTCACGTTCTTCTGGGTCTTCACTTGTTTGAGAGTTACTGGGTAGAGCCTGAACAGCAGCACGAGATTCAGGTGTTGATTCAATGGGTCCTATTCTATTGTCCCTTTGTTGCTGCCATTCCTGACTAAATCCACCATCATCTGCTTCAGCATCTTCATTACGAGTCTGGTTTGCTGGAGCTCAAAGGAAGAAAAGCATTTAAGATCACGTTCAAAAAGGTGCCTTCTAAAACATGATGATTTCTCCACATGTAAGAACATGAATGAATGAGGAAAAAAGAGGTATTCCATAATATTTAGCAACATTTAACATTGGTGAACACCATTACAACACATGCTCACTTATTTAAACAATCAGGAGTCAAAGTGCACTCTGCAGTCACGGTATCTACATGCTACACTCAGGTCCGAGTATTCAGGAGTACTTCGACATAATAGAGTGGAAGTTCTGTGGTGACCTAATTTAAAGATCACAGTTCAAGGAATAAACTCTCATCTTTTATTAACTTCCTTAATCAACACTGACTGCATAATTTTCCAGTAAAGTAGAAAATGTTACTGAAAGTTACAGATACAAAACACCCTTTCAAGCATGTTAAATTCAGAAACTCTGTTCTTCTTTACTAATACATGTAAACAAGTAAACCACATTTTTAAACACTAGCTGCACAGACAGGAGGCCTAGACACAATGAGTTCGCATTATGCTACATCATCCCAATTCGACAAGCAATTGAGCTCAGTCAATAGCTGCCTATTGACAGTCATTTCACCAGCACCATCCTGGATCCCCGAAAAATGAATACAAGAACATTAACCACACAATAAGCAAGCCATTTTTGAGGTCTTGACAGATTCATCATTCCCAATAAGGCCTCCATGCTTTCACTCTTCCACAGCCATCAGAACACTTAAAAAGCTAACCCCAAAATATCCATAAACATGTATTTCAATAAAATTACAACGTATTTCAATAAAATTACAACAATGAAGGCCTGTCAAAGTAAAACTCACCTTGTTTATCGTAAGTAGCATTTTTGGAAGCTTTCCGCTGGGCTTCTGGATCTTCCTCAGCCATGTTCACCAGCCATATCATTGTTGCTATTAAACAACAAAAAAATAAAAATCCCCACACCAGCACAGCTAATCAGATAATGGCATCAATCCATTCATTTTCTTTTTTTTTTTTTTTGATACATTTATCTTTTGCAACAGGCAATTTTACTCTCATTAAAGCACAGTAATACCTGGAACACAGCCAGTACTAGCTACAACATGCATTTAGAGAATTTGGAGAAGAGAAGTCTTATTCCTACTAGATGTTGAAAAAATGGCAACAGCTGTTGCCAGAGAAAATACTTCTACATATGAGGAGGCCCATTCTGAAAATCTGAACTAACAACTTCATTACTTTCTTCCACTGATCAGTTATTTTCTCTGCAAGTAAAAAAGGTCTATTAAGACTGGTACTGAGGTACCTCAATTCAGAGGCAGTATCTGCATCAAATTTAATAGTTCTTTGCCCCCACCATCACAAAGAACTTTCCAATCTGAAGGTAATGAAATGCTGTCACACTTAAATGGTGTATTTTAATTCAGGTTTGTGGTTTCTTAGCATTAACCTCTCCTCCCACAAAACAGAACAGGCAGCTATGAGTAGTATCAGTAAAACACAGCAAGAGTGACAGATGAATAAAACCCTCCCCATTCTATGTAACCTTGCCCCTGAAGTAGCCCCTCTACAGCACAATTCCTGCTTCCAAACACAGGCTTTTCTGGAGCACCAGTAGCATATTGACTGACCGATAACCTATTTCACCATTTATCCAAAACACTATAGAGCTAGCAACAGTTAGTTGTTAACTAAAACATTCTAATGTGGAACTTCAGAAACAGTGAAACTATGTACTAATTACACAGGTGATAACAGCAAATTGCATTCCGTATTTTTCACAACTGCAGGGAAGAAACAATGTATGGAAAAAGACAAGCCCTGGAGAAAACAGTTCTATAAACAAATCTCTTCTGGGCAATTTCTCCCTTTCCTTCCAGTAGCACACAGATAGTTTAAGCTCTTAAAGCTCATAAATATTTTCTGAAAACAAATACTCCTTTTACATAGGCTTAGTTCACAGCTTAATGACACACTTCTTTGGACAAAACAAGGTGTATTACCATTTTTCCTGTTCATGTTTTGTAAAAAAGCATGCTGAGTTTTATCTCAGAAGATCTTAGCCAGAAAATGTTCCACACTTTTGAATCAACAATGAAAGGAAAACTGAGGCTTCAATGAACAGACCAAAAGTTCCAGCTGACAAGCACCATGTTAAAATACAGAAAAATGAGCAAATCACTTCAGCTGAGTGAGAAATGTACTTACAGGAGTAAATAAGTGCTGGGAAGAGAGTTTCATTTCTCTCTTGAGCCGTTTCAACTAGCATGCGAAGAGGACCTTTAGGACATAGGACAGCAACCAAATCTGAAAGGAAGAGTGAACAGATCTTGCATCACTGCAGACTACTTACATTTACTATTGCATACTATCTTAAGTGAGGACATCACATTTTTTTGTATCTGTATGTTGACTTGTAAGTTGAATACTAACTTTTGTGAGTTATTTGCTCTCAACTAACATCTTGAAAATACCCAAGCTTGCTTTCTATTAGCAAACTTTTCCTAAACCAAGTTTAATGCCAAAACAAATTTTAAGACAACAGGTAAGTGAGGCTCACATAACTTCTAAGTAGGCATGCCTGTATATTTATTCCCACTTAGAGAGAAAAAAAGCGAATGTGCACACGAAAAGGAAAAAACCCAGGTTTATTAAGCACTGCAGAAAAATGCTCTGTTTGCATAAATTTGAGAAGTGTTCAAGCATGTTCAGCATAATAAAAAGACAGCAGCTTTTTGTTGCTTCTCTCAATTCTTGTTCATGGGACAGTGTATGAAACTGGGTGAACAAATAAAAATTAACTGGAAAATCAATTTCCAAAACAGGATAACTGATTAACTGCATGACTGCAACTGAAACAAGTTACTCATCAAAGCACAGATCAAAGCACAGCATTAAGAAAAACTGATCTATCAGATGTTCCATGCGCTTTCTCAGCTGAATGTCGATGGCTTGTTAATGAAATTTGCAACTCCACAAACAACCTCAGGTACTTTTCCCTTGTCTTGCATATTTGGACAGAAATCTGTAACACTTACATATTAACCTTGCTACTACCATTTGCAATTCTCTACTCACTGTATGTCTTTAATTGATTTGAAACAAAATCTGGCACTCACAGTGTGAGGTCACAGGCTTTGAAATTTGCTTTCCCCTATACTCAAAACAACCACATTATGGAATATGTCCAAAAGAGTAATTTTGTTTTGCAGTCACTGTATGAAGGCTGAATGCTTGGAATACTCAGATTTGTTCCAGTCATACGAAGGGTGGAAGCCGGTATGGGGGATGGGAAGGTTTTCTTTCTGTGCCTTATGATCCATGAGCATACACACAAGGGACATTTTTCCTTCCTCTGAAAGGAGAGCACACCTAGGGAGTACACTGACCTACCGGAGCTAATACAATCTTATTAAACCCTGCACTTCTACAGCTGGACACATTCTCAGTCTTTATCACCATCAGTGACTTTCAGAGTACGCATTCATCACACTTACATGCTTCCAAACCAAAATCAAGTTATGAGCACATCTTCATGGCTGTAATGTTTTAATTATGCCTAAGTAACTAGATTTTAGTCTTGCTGGGAACTAAATTAGTATTTGGGATATAGAGTGATCTTCTTACCAAGTGTCCACTGCCCTCTAAAGCTTTATGAAAAAACTGCATCTATGTATCAGTCATCATTCTGAAAAAGTCTAATACGCAGTAATTCAAGTGAATTTTCTTTTTATATTAAAAAGTCAAGCAAACAAATCTCACAACCATGTTCTTCTAAATGTAAAATGACTTTGAGCAATTAAAACTGTCTTTAATCACTCCTTGCTTCCTTCTCATTACATTACTAGACATGGATCAGGGTGTTGTTTATGTCCACAAATTTGAGCCATTTGTAGGTTAAGCAGATTTATACCTGTACGAGACTGTACACAAATAACAAGCTCCTAAATTCTGAACATACAATAGTTTCCAAAAATCCTTGGATAAAATGAGAAGCTAAAAGCTCTCCACCTTCATAGAAGAGATCAAAATGGCAACATAAGTCTCTTATCTCCTCCTTTCTTGAATTAGTTCAATTCTCCTCCCCAAAGGATCTAGAAAGTTCAGAAAACATGAAGGAAGATGGCATCACACAGTCACACAAAGCCCTTAGCTGCAGGGGACCAATCTCAGTTTAGATCATGATCTTACTTCTGAAGTCTGTAATCACCTTATCTGCCATGGATGACACCAACACCCTCCTGCTACCCCCCACCCCCCTTTATCTTTTTAAAGGTCTAATCAGACAAACAGGAAAGTCAGGGAATAGAAGAGATTCCCACCATAATACCTGTTACTGTGCCTTGCCCCAGACCTTACCATACACTGAAATGACAGCCAGGATAAGCCATGCAGTCCATTCAGGAAGGTACTTAATGAACACCAAGGCCATGAGAGCACTTATCATAATGAGATATGCCTGCTGGAGCCGGAGCGGACCTTTCCAATGAATACAAATCATTCCCACAACGCCGAAGTTCCAGATCATGAGTGCCACCGTAATGTAGTCCATGGCAACGTTATATGTCTTAAAAACCTCACTAAAAAATAAATAAAAGAAAATACTATGGACCACATTTGCTCAAAACAATGTAAACAGGTTACAGATGCAAGTTTCATAATACTATTATTTAAAATTTTCAGATTCAATGTTAGCACAAATGTAAAATTCGATCTTCAATTAGAACTTCCCTGTTCTTCACAAAAGGTATAGTTTTACCAGTGTTTGTTTCACACCACCTTTTTCACTTTTCTGGAAATTATCATTAATGTTTTATTTCCTTCTCAAACAAAACAGAAATTGACAGGAAAGGACACAGCTAGGCTGGACAGAGCCTTGGGCAACATGGTCTAGTGTGAGGTGTCCCTGCCCATGGCAGGTGGGTTGGAACTAGATCTTGTCCTTTCCAACCCTAACTATTCTGTGATTCTATGACCAGTCACTCTGACTGCGCACATGATTTTTGAACATCAGAAGGAAAGCCTTTAGTCTTTCTACTCACACATGTTCATGGAAAAGTGCTAGCTCCAACCCAAACCCAAAGGGGGTGAGACTGGCAACTTGCCTCTATCCAGCCTGCACTGCACTTGTGCAGCACACTTTGCTTTGTATTTCAAAAGTTATTAATAAGGTTAGAGAAAATACTGACCAAAAAAAAGCATCACAGATCACTTTTGGCAAAAATTAAGTGACTGAAAGAACACCACTTTCTCCCCCTCTTGACCAAATTAAACAAGCTTCTTCAAAAAGAAGTGTACCTGTCATCAAGTAAGTGTAATAGCTCTGTGGCATAACTCCAGTTACAAACCCTGATCAGGTTACTTGTTTTAGAAAATACCAACTATTATGAACAACTTTTCTTGATGTCTGGATAAAGGCACGCTTCCAAATTTGAAAAGAAAAACACGGAATATATTTTGGTGAGAGAGGCAGTTCTTTTCAGTTGATTCTTTTCTGACACTCGTATGCAAACAGCCTTTGCACATACAGCCCACCACCAAAGCCACAAAGTAAACAACCACTCTTGAGTCATATGGCTATGAAAAAATTAAACTTATCAGAAGATATGCCAACAGAATAAGCTACCCTGTAGAAGACAGCTTATTTTATAGTGATGCACATGATGGACAACTTCTGTATATCAGATGCACTGTAAACCCATAAATCTCTCTTTTATGTGTACTCTATGGAACTATATAAAACTAAAAATTTCATTGCAATAGTTTACTCACTGGCATTCTTCTTAAGATTCAAGGACTAGTTCTAAAAAATAAAGTGAGACATTAAAAATAGCGTATTAATGATTTAGTTCACTTACCCCAGGTAGATGAATGAGAAAAAGAAAAGCAGCAAAAGAGAAGAAATTATAAGCCAGCCATGGATCACCTGAATAAAAGATATCAATACAGATTTTTTTTTAATTTGTTTTTTTTAAGTTACTATCTACTTAAAAATGCTTTTATTTTCCATTTTGATTTAAGCAAGAAAGTTAATACTCAAGATAGCTCTCTTTTGGTTTTTGCTAAGTTCATATTTAGTTTACACACGTTGCTGTATTTCAATTTACACTTGCAAACTGTAAGTGCTTTGTGATCTTTTGACAGAGGTGCTACACAGTGAAAACTACTGTTTGTATACTTTTTAGGCCATTTTGATAAGTGGCATTAATAGCAGAAGTATCCAGTATCAACATAGATGGAAAATACAGTTCATTTTCGCGCAGTTAAAGAGCTTGATCTGATTTTAAGACATTTTCAGACTACAGTTATAAAATTAAATGCTGGAACATAGAAAAATCTTCAGTTCTTATCTGCTGAAATTCAGAAGTAGCATGCCATTGATGAATAACTAGATATGGCTTTCAATATTCTCATATGAATATATATCAATCATCTACAGACAATCCCTAATTCTGATATGAGAGCAGATACACATGCCCAGCAATTTAACAAAAAACAGTTCAGGGTTGTACTCAGTGGAAACATGCATAGATTTAAACCTGGAGAGACATGCAGACTTCACACTGAATAAAGTGCATAGCACTTTTGTATACTACTGTGCAAAATGAAGATTTAAGAGACCTGTAGCTTTTGTAATCTCTAAATTGAGAATGAAACATATCTGTCAAATTCCCAGCACAGAATCTTACATATAAAACCAGACTCAACACTGCAAGTACAAAACCACTCAGAAGCAATAATCTAGGAATTCAAGCTGCATAAGAAATCATGCTTGAATTAGGCATGCTTAGTGGAAGACTAGCTATGTATGTTCACCAGACTGAAGTATTCAGAAAGTGTTTAGAAATAGTGTTATTTTTTTCTCTTCTGAAAGATGTGTAGTAGAATGCATCTGTCTTATGGTATAGTTTTTAAAGTATTTTGCAAAAGTCAGAAGTAAAGCACACGTGCACAGACTAAAGGAATCATGTTTACGTGAGGCAACCAGGACTTGCCAGCAAATTAATAATTTAGCTATTAGTAATTTAGAACATTTAGCTTAATACTAAATTTTTCATAAGCATTTTTTAAATTCCCAGCAATTTTTGAAACATTCATCCTCATCCTTTCAAAAAGGTTCAAATTCAACCTTCAACCTAATAAAACTTGTCATTTAACTTGCTAATCCAACAGACTGGCTTTCCATATTCCTTAGTATAGTCTCTAAAAGACTTCATTTCCCACATGTAATAAACATGGTGCCTGTAAAGATGCTGCAGGAAAACTGCCAAAGTATCTGTCTCAATCAGTCAAACTGTCACTCAGAGCTAGTGGGGAGGGAAGAAAATGTACTAAAGCTGAAGACTGGAAGGTACCTGAAAAGGAATCCAACTTTCAAACAGCTTGTAAAGCTAGCTATATATCTAGGTAGTGACATAAAAAGAGGAATTTTAATTCTCTGTAAAATCAGTTGAAACCACTTTTTTCCTTTAATAACACGACTTCTAGGTGTAGTTCTTATATTTGTAGTATAAGCTCTGAAACTTTTTTACCACTTAAGAAATTAAAGTGAATACTACTGTTTCATTCTACTAAAGAATAAAAAATTAACAATATCAAACCCCAAGGCCATTAGTACCAAGGCAGTGTGCACACACTTTGCATAACTATTGTCAGTAGTACTAAAAGGTAGTTTCAAGACTTGTCATAAGTGGGCATTTTATACACAGAAGTTTCTTTTATTCTCAGTATGCCTCTCATCTGCTATAGCATTTTTCAGATCACCAGTCTCTTTTCATACGAGTGATTCTGCCAAAGTGCTTCTTGCAACTTTTGGCCAATGTTTTCCAAGCAAGATACCACTGCAGGTCTGCTGCCTACTAATTATATAATCTTCATTCTTCATTTGACAACAGTTTTGATGCTAATTTATTGCTGGTAGAGTTGACTTTGATGGCAGAATGCAGAGAATTAAAATGAGCTACAGTAGCCAGATTTGGCTAAAACAATGACACATGCAGAGAATAATCAAAAACAGTATAAGAAAAGTTAGTCAAATAGAATCATCTTCGAAGATGCTATTTGTGACTAGACGTAGGAGCTAGAATGAGGACCATGCTTAACTTATCACATACAGAAGAAACATAGGAAACTAACAGCAGTAAAGCTGTGAAAGTATTTCCTCTCTTCAAAGGAGTTTTCAGATAAAAATCTTATGAAAAATAAGCATGTTATTACTCCCAGCTGGAAGCATAATGTTCTTTCATTGTAAATTCCATTCCCCATAATCTAGACTATACACTGCATGCAAAATACATTCAGATGGACATGTAATTACATTTTACAGCATTTTGGTATAGCGGCATAGAAATACCCTGTTAGCAATTCTAAAAATAAGTCATATTTCTTTTAATTAGCATAAAACATAAGTACAGAAAATTTTTGTTGTCTGATCATTCTAATTTTTTTCCTACAGCAATTATTTTTGTAATAAGAATGTGCAGTACTTTGAAAGGTCAATAAGGAAGCCAGAAATGTGAAAAGCTTTGTAATAGTTGATGCCTTCAGCACCTAAGGAGAACCCATTGGGTGCTAAGGAACCTAGCTGAAGTATATCAGCTATCTGACTTCATTAGAATGAACAGAATTGGCAATTTATAAAGAAAACTTAGTCCAGATTTAACACCACAATGTGATAAAACAAAAGTCTATACCTCAAAAAAAAAACCATTCCAAGCTGTATGAAGATTCAGGCAAAAATAATTTCCCCAGTCATTTCACAGATACTTTGAAAAGGGGTTTTACCTAGAGCCATAAAGACCAAAACCATTTTCCCCTCTTGGTGATAAAATAAAGTGAAGCAAAGCTTTGAGCCACTGCATGGATTCCACTGTGTTTTACAATCATGAAACAGGTTCAAGGTTCTGGCTGCATACTGGGAAGTTTTATCAGGCCAAGCCTTGTCAAATTGGTCATTAAAATCAAAAGGCAACCAGGAATTTTCACAGACAACTCCTCCCAGGCAGGTGACACTGCAATTATTTATGCTCAGCCTGGACTTGCCTAGATTACATCATCATATGATTAAAGTCTTCTACAAAAGAGCCTTAGTGTCTCTGTGTTTGCTATAAGAATATTGCCTGGCATGTACAGCCATGCACACAACACACTGTTTGGAGACTTCTGTACTGGGGTAGGGTTGGGAGAGGGGAGGGGAAAAGCCCCTGAGGTCCTGAAGAGATTTCAAATGGTAGGACCAGGTCTGTACTTCTTAAGTTCTTGACTGCAGGAAGATTTCAGTACATGGGTATTTCACAGCAATAGGAAGCAATGGTACCCCAATTATAACCAGCAAAAGAGCCAGCACATTTAGAATCATAGAATAGAATCATAGAATAGTTAGGGCTGGAAAGGACCTCGAGATCATCTAGTTCCAACCCCCCTGCCATGGGCAGGGACACCTCACACTAAATCATCCCACCCAAGGCTTCACCCAACCTGGCCTTGAACACCGCCAGGGATGGAGCACTCACAACCTCCCTGGGCAACCCATTCCAGGACCTCATCACCCTAACAGGAAAGAATTTCCTCCTTATATCCAATCTAGACTTCCCCTGTTTAAGTTCGAACCTGTTACCCCTTGTCCTGTCACTACAGTCCCTGATGAAGAGTCCATCTCCACCATCCCTATAGGCCCCCTTCAGGTACTGGAAGGTTGCTATGAAGTCTCCAAGCAGCCTGCTCTTCTCCAGGCTGAACAGCCCCAACTTTCTCAGCCTGTCTTCATACAGGAGGTGCTCCAGTCCCCTGATCATCCTCGTGGCCCTCCTCTGGACTTGTTCCAATAGTTCCATGTCCTTTTTATGTTGAGGACACCAGAACTGCACACAATACTCCAGGTGAGGTCTCACGAGAGCAGAGTAGAGGGGCAGGATCACCTCTTTCGACCTGCTAGTCACGCTCCTTTTGATGCAGCCCAGGATACGGTTGGCTTTTTGGCCTGTGAGCGCACACTGCCGGCTCATGTTCATTTTCATGTTCATTTTTTTTTAGCACTGGGCCTATGTCTCCTGCTGCATCAAAGGAACAGTAGCCACAAAACTGAAACAGTAAACTGAATCCCCAATTCTGCTACACTTGCTCACTCATCCTTGATAATACCCTTCATTTTGTTCCATTCTCAATAATCTATACTAAAAAATAGCACAATTACTCAGGTCAGCTATACTTATACTCACCTTGTAGCACCTGTATTTGTAAAGCACAACCAGGAGTATCGTCATGACAATGATAACACTGATCATGATAGCCGCGTTGAGAATTGAATTCAGGGCTCTCTGTCCTACTGTCTCTGTCTCTTCTGTGAAAGGAGTGTAGATGCTACAACAACAAAGAGTCAACTGAAATGCCACTGAATGCAGATGTTTCTGATACATGAGGCAAACATCAACTGAAATTGCACTGATCTTTCAATTCAGAGCTGTAAGAGGAACACCTATTTTCGACTTGGGCAAAATTTGAAAGGTAGCATAGTATCATATTAGGCAAAATTTAGTTAAAAAATCCTTAGAAGACTTGCCTTTCCTACATTCTTAGATTATTACTATTTTATATTTTGTAAAACAAGCAAAAAAAAAAACCAGACCACTATGTTGTTTGATAGAATTACTCACATGCTATGAGTCATTAGACTGTTACTGCAGCCAGACCTTTATGAGCACACCATCTACTGGATTTGCAGTGAAAGGATCCCCCAGTTATTTCACCAAACAAAAGTATGGGCTCAACTGTCTTAAAAAAATACAAGAGACTGGGGAAAACACTTCACTGGTGGGTGAGAACACTTAGCATAAATAAAAATCAAGAAAAATAATTCCTTAATTAAAAACTTTGATGGAGAGAAAGAACTTTGTGTTTTATTGAAGCATTTTACAACATGCTTATGTTATACAAACATTTTAAAGGTAAACACACTTTGAATCATTTTGTCTGAATGTTTTCACAATGGAATATTTAGACTGATTTGCTGCAGGTTGTGACAGGTTCAGTGCTCTTCCTTTGTTCCTTTCTCTCAAATCAGCTTTCACTGAAATTGCCTTTTTTTGACAACATGAATATTTTACCAACAAAAAAAAAACCCAACAAAAAAACCCAAACACCTCCCCCCCCCAAAAAAAAACCACAACAAACCAAAACAAAAACCATTTTCTATATAGGAAACCTGCCAGAAAAGTTTCTGTAGGTGCAACTGAATTGAACCTCATAAAGCTGTTTTCCTCTTCCATTTGAATTTATTTATCAAACAGCATAGATAAATCAGAACTTGGCACATTTGTTACTTCATTTAAATGAGTAGCTTCTTCCTTTTCTAAAATGTTTGTATTGTAGCAGAGTACAACTGAAATGGCTTTGACTCAGGTTTCAGTTTATTCTCTAAATACCACAGGGAAGTCTTAAAATGAGGACTAGGATTTGAATCAAGTAGTAACAACCACATTATCCTGACTGGTCACCAGACAGACAACAAATGTCAATAGTACCACAAAGAGAGAGTCTGGTTTCTGTATGGAATAAAACAAAACTGTCTTTGGGCTGGTGAAAGGGAAAGGGAGGCAAGATGGAGTTCACTGCTCGAATTAGACTCACAAAGAAATGGAGATTACAGAAAAATTTCTAAATTAGTCCATTAAAAAGACAGGGGGAAAAATGATACATACAGCTGTCCATCCTTGCGTGTGTAAAAGCTGACAGACTTGATGGTTGCAACAACGACCACCATGCAAAGTGTGACAGGTACGAACAACATAATCACATGTTTTGCGCCATATTTCAGTGTCAGCTCCTCATCTTCTTCTTCATCTTGTTCCACCACTTGCTGAATGTTTTGTGGCTGCCCATTGGTCTCAGAGTCAGGATTGTCATTTCTTCTACGCTCAGTATTATCATGGCGACGTCTCTCGCAACTGTCATTCTGCAACACACAAAAACCAGTTTCCTCAACAACTACCCACAATTACACTTCTGTACACAAAGCAAAAGGAATACATGTAAGGTAATATTTAATGTCAGGAATACTTGGCTCAGCAAGGACTTAAACAATAGTAATTAATTGCATGACATAGTTATCAAAAGAATGGGAGCACAGAGTGATGTTAGAAGCAAAAGCTGAAAGTAGGCTGGTTGCATCTAACAGCCTACATTCCCTTTCCTTTAAAGCTGAATAAAGACTGACAGCTTTTTCCCCATGGTCCAAACTACAGTTCATAAACGGGTACACGATAGAAGATAACTCTCAGCTTCACAAGAATTAACTATATATGTTCCTAGAAATGACAGATATTTATGAACCTAACTCCATGAAAAACCCAAGAAAATTCCTGTCTTTACCATGTTACTCCCACTACTGTATACTAACTAGAATATATTAAAACGGAGTTGCAAGAGGCACTGCGTTCCCACATTTTTAGGGAGAATAATGACACAGAAATGGTGATCAAACTCAGGTAATTCTCAGCCTTTGTACTGAGATTTGATCCAGATATTTAGCATGATGAGCTAAGCCTGCAGATTCTTTCTCTCCTTTCCCAAGGATACTACCGACACAACATTTTACTGGCATTGAAGAAATTCCACCACTCCTGTTAACAAATACAAAAGAGCCTCCTAGCTTTCCTGATGCTGCTATATGAAACACCAAGGGTATAATTTGAACACAAGGAGGGAGGTAAACTTTCAACGGAATTAAGGTTAACCACAAGCAAAAACAGAGACTGGAAATAACACTTACAAGTAAATGATGGGGTCTGCACTCCTGGTGTCTCAAACCTTTTGCCACTCTGCAAGAAGCCCCATCAGCAGGGGACATTCAGCCTTTTATATACAGTGTGCATATACAGAGAACACAACAGGAGAGTAACCTATGTTTCACCTGTTCTGGACTACAAAGAAATAAAACCATTTTATGTTTACCAGTCACTCTAAACAAGCCCCAAAATGCAACAGTAAGACTACTTTTTTTTTTTTTTAACTGCATTACTGCCCACAGCCAATGCTGTACCGCTTCTATTTCCTCCGCTCAAGAGCTTTAACGCAAGAGAACTTACATAAAGATTTCTGACCCCTTACAAAATTGATCTGATTTCTTCAGAATTACTTCAAACAGTTCAGTTCGATTAAGTGCACAAAAGCAGCTTTAGAATAAAATGTACAACCAACTGAAGGAAGAAATGCCACTCACTAAGTAAAATTGCTCTGGACATGAGTTAGGGCATTGAAAATAACCTAATGAATTTCTGCTTACACAAGTGATTTTTTCCTTATACACAGAATTTTAAAGTCTCATTACCTGTTCTTAACAGCATTTACAACCATAGCTGCTGACTTATATCTCATTAATTCACTGTGGGTTTTTGATAAATCAATAATCATTTCAGAGATTCTTTATACAGAATTTTCCCAGCCCCACCCTCCGGAAAGATCAGATGTCAAGTCTACGCACAGGAACTCACAGGGGTTTTCAAAAGCACTCAAGTGATTAAGGAGTACAAGTGCCTGGACTTCGTAACTGCAAACACTGACACTGCTAAAACCTTTGTTGAAGCTTTACAACTTCCCCAACTCATGAAAAATTTGCTTTTACAAAACATTACTAAGTAACAATACACACCAAACACTTTCCCTATTTACTCCTTTTCTGTGGTATCCTCAGGATCAAGGCTAAGCAGGGTTTCAAGAACTGTCCTCGTGGAAGATTTGCTTTGTTTTTTCAAAAAAGAAACTGAATATAAGGGGAGGAAAAAAGAAGTCTAAAATTCTCTTAGCTGAACAATTGAAATTAGCAGGCAAACAGATTGTGAGACTTAAGGTTTTAACCTTAATTTGCATTTAGTATCATTAAAGTATAGCCTAAAAAAGATCTTCTGTTCAATATTATTTCATATTAAGGATTCATTATAAATCACTTGGCATTTTGTGTAAAGTCCTCACATAGAATTATTGAAAATCAGATAGAAACAGCAATATGGAAGAATGCAGAGATCATGTTTAATTATTCTGACATTCTGACTGCAACTGAACCTCCTTCTGTATAGATTATAGCTGAAATGTAACATTTTTCACTTTGACAGTAAACTACTCCATTTCTCTCAGCCTAAGATAACAATAAACCAATCTGCCTAAATAACCTGCTTGAAATGATCCTAAGTAATACTACGTTGGAGATGATAAGAGCCTTGGAACACTTCACAAGTAAAGCAGACCTAGTATTTAGGTTTCTGCACACTTGCAAAATATGTTGCTCTTTTTCTGCTGTAATAGCAGCCCTGCACGAGGAAGCCATTACCACTACCTCAGGCATAAAAATGTAAAAGTGAAAAAAAATCCACAGCTTTGCAAAGCACAACACAGAGCCAAAAGAATAGCCTGATTAACTAGCACGCCACTACAAAAAACTGCAAACTCAAACAGAAAGAGAAAAACTGAAGAAATTAGACAAGTATGTGTCATTTTATTCCCTTCACTAGTTAAGAACAAAGACGCAACCACAAAATGTCTTTACATACTAATACACAGTGCATGAGAAGAAGATCAGCATCAAAAGAGTTGTAAGAGTTATCCTCTCATTTGCTGTTAAAACTAGGAAAAAAGTTGTCCTTTCAGGCTACTAAAGTGTAGCTAAAGGTGACATGCGTGTGCCCCACTGCTTAAAAGAACAAAGTGCACTCATATCCTACCTGATCAGTATTAAACAGAGCAGAAGCCATGGACTCTTGCTGAAGTGGAAGCAAAGGAACAGACTCTTCACTTTCCTCAGACATTGTTAAAAGTGAAAATTCTGAAGCTAAAAAGTCAGTAACACCTGTTGTAACACCGTAAGCAAAGGTAAGTTATGAACTATGTGCTTTCAGGTGAATAAACAGTATCAAAAGCAAAGTGCTAATGTGTTTTTTTTCCTATCAGTAAAATAGTTAATAGCAAACCCAGAGCAATGCCCCTGAACCAAAAGATAAAAACCTAGCATATTTGATAAGAGTTTTTATTTATTAAATCCAAATTTATACATCAAGAGCAGACCACTTTGCCTAACACTGGGCACAAATCTCACTAGTTCTCACATACACCATTTACCTTTAAAGGTCATGGTACAATGACACATACTGAAGAGTGTCGTGAACTCTTGGGGTGTGACTGGAAGAAGAGATGGCAAATTACAGTACTTAGTGTTCATTCACACTCTGACTGTTAGCCACAGAAGCTGGATACCCTTAAGCGGAAAGGATTTTTGTATGTTCCACAAAAACAAAGTGGATGTGTGTAGGTGAGAAAAAACATTACAACTACGTATTGAAACCACACCTAGAGTTGCACTAAAAACACAGAAAAAAGCAGCACAAGTAGTAGTAATTCATCAGTACAATCTGTTAGAAGAAAATAGAACTATCTGCCCCCCATTGCTAGGAAGGAGCATCACCTTGCTCCTGTAAGAATGTTTGCATCTGTAAGGATCACGACCCCACAAGCTTATCACTGAGCTCTGCCTTTTTATTTGGCAGAAGCGTTCAATAAAAGTTAATCTCTCACCTCTCCAAGAAGAAAAGAAACCTTTTTCATTCCCTCACAAAGTACACAGTAGGAAAGTTTCCACTTCCCTATTTTTATTAACAGTTTCTTACAAACAGTAAGGTTTTAGTCAGACTGACTTTTTGATCCAAAAATAACTTTTCGAATGTCTGTTTTTTTATTTTTGCTGATATACCAGGTTGCCAATTTGGGATAAAACAAAGGATTTTTCAAAATCCTGGATCGTATAGAAGAGTTAGAGCAGGGATCAAAATATTCTCTTGAATCACTGCCATAAATAGGGCTACAAGTGGCCCAGCCTTACAGGAGCATTTCTGTGTCACAGGGAAACCTGATATTTAAGAGCAATAAAAGAACAAAGAACTGAGCATGACAAATCCAAGAGCCTGAGGACCACACCCAAGCAGATCATCTAAACTTTTTTTTTTTTTACCAAAATACATGTGGTACAATGGGTGCAGTTTGAGCAACAAATCTTTCAAAGCAATCTCATGAAAGTTTGTGGTTTGAGTTCCCCCTTCCCACAAAAAACTCAAGAACTCTGAAAGCACCTTAACAATTACTCACAGACAAGACAGTGCTGCTATTCCTGCACAGCAGTCCTCCAGCAACAGCAACAAAACCCAGGCTTCAAGTTCTACCTAGGCTAAAATGAACTGATTTGAGAAACCTATGAATCAAGCAGACCACAGCCAGGCTAGAACAAGAGTTCACTAAATCCTCTTAAGGTCAATGTTTGACACAGGAGCATCCCACTCACCCCATTTTCTTAATTTTCTTGAGGGCTTGGACATTCTAACACCACTTTAAACTGAAGAAGTCTTATCTGTATATAAAAATTAATTTGAAACATCGGATGATATTTTACAGGATATTTCTTCCAGCAGCTTATCACCACAACAGTCCAGATGAGAGACGACCACTCCCAGAGAGATTTCTAGCATTCTGAACTGTTTGTTCATACACACTCATTACTCATGCTGATTTAACTGCTACCAGGTAATAAAATTCTTACATACAGTGTTGCTGAGGTGGTTATCAGGGAAGTTTTCTGTCAGCTGCCCATGCTGAAACTGGGGTAAATGTGCAGACAGTTCTGTCATTGGGTCTGTCCTCTGGAAATCACTTATTTATACACAAAACAGATCTCTCCTCTTGAGATGCTGAAAGGAAAAAGATGTGTAAAAGTCTTTGTTCTTACATGACCAGGTTCCCTATTCCCTCCCTACCCCAATTTTTAGAGTTCACATAGAGCAAAGACAACCATTTTCCATCTACACCATCACAACTGTATCACATCTACTAAGAGGATTTTCCAGCATAAAAATAAAAGCGTCTAAGTGTTATCAAATTAGTTCATCAGCCACAGAAGTAACCCAGAAATAAACTAGTAATTCAAACCAGTTTTCCATTCCTTCTTGTGCAATAAATAAGAAGAACTGCATGCTTAAGTGTCAGAGCTCTTTCATGTTTCTATCTCTGCAGAGTACAATTGCTCCAAGTTGTTTGGCTTTGGATTGCCGATAAGCACAAGGGGAATCTTCAAGCACAGACAACTGAGTTACACTTGATCCTTTAAAATCTGGATATATCTTTAACACTTTAATTTAATGTAAATCCCCAAGAGCAACCTATGGAGAACAGTATTTGAGCTGAGCCTCAAGAAGTAATGTTCATTTGTTTCTCCTAGTGTTAAGTTTTCCCTATCAGCTAAATTCTCTATCAGTAAATATAAAAATGGAATCATAGATTGTTAGAATGGTTTGGGCTGGAAGGGACTTTAAGATAATCTAGTTCCAACCCCTCTGCCATGGGCAGGGAAGCCTCATGCTAGATCATGTCACCCAAGGCTGTGTCCACCCTGGCCCTGAACACTGCCAGGGATGGAGCACTTACCACTTCTTCAGGCAACCAGTGCCAGCCTCTCACCACCCTCACAACAAAGAACTTCTTCCTTATATCTAACATGAACTTCCTCTTTTCAAGTTTAAATCTGTTACTTACCCCATATGCTTGTAACAGTTTTATACATTCTTTTACAAAAAAGTCACATGCTAACATTTTCCTACGCAAACATGAATAAACTATGTGCTCCCTAACAAAGGGGAAGAAAGCAATATAGAGGGAAGAGGAAGCAGGGTGATGTAGCTACCTAAGTTTCAAAAAAACCATTAATTTGAAGAAACAATGAGTAAGCCTAGATAAATCACTGGCTTGGTTACACAAAACACAGGAAAGTGAATAAACCACTGCCTCAAGGGTGGAGTGCCAGTCCCCACTTCCATCCCAAGCAGCTCCTGCTCCTACCTTGTGCCAACTCCAGCACGTATCAGTCCTCTACTACAGTAACTTTTATTTACAAAATGGAAGAAAACAAATCCAGGAAAAGAAAACAAGAATATTTTTCTGCTCGTTTAGTATACTTAACTAATGTATGGAGTGATCTCAAAACACTCATACAACGGAGGACACCACAATGTAAGGCTTCTCAGCTTTGGCATCAGCAAGCCACAAGTGCTGGAAGACAGCACCATGAAGAGGGAGTGACATCTATTTTCATGATAAAACACAGAAGCCGGTTCTCTACTTGCAAATAAATACTTATCTTACAAGACTAGTGCATGGCACTTACTAACTTCAACAGGGATGTAGCTTGCACTAAAGAGCCATTAGGAAGAAACACCAATTTAACCAGTCTAGTGGGAGCATGCAAACTGTTTGGAAAACAAAAGACAATGTATTCTAGTTTTCACTAGAATGGCCCTCTTCTACATTTGTAATTAAAAATAAAGCACATCTAACTTACAACATAATGAAATGTAAGATAAGATGAAAATAAATAGGCATTGTGCTGTTTTTAAAGTTTTTGCACTAACTCTTTGACTGGGCTATAGAATGTAAACAATGTTGATTTAAGGCTGCCACAGGTAAAAGTTCTCAGTGACAGGGCCACCACTCAGGAAAAAGTTAGGTATTTTTATCCAAATGTGGAGTATCTGAATGAGATTTTCCACATACCAGTCTGTCAAAATTCTAGTTTAATTAAAATTATAGGAGAGGGGAGGAAAAAACAAAACCAAAGCACACCACCAAAAACCAAAACCACCAACCCATGAAATCCTAGGTAAAGACTGGTAAAGAAAACCACCACAAAATCACCAAAACCACCCAGAGTAACAGAGAGAAACTGAAGACAGGGAGAAAACTGACAGAAAAATTACAGCTCAGCCTGAATGACAGCGTCTACCAGGCCTCAAAACTTACGGTTTGTTAAAATGATCGCCTTTGAAAACTTCAGAGCTCAGAACACGGATTCAGGACAAACTTTATTTTCCTTTTTTTTTTTTTTTTTTTTTTCAACAAATGAACACCCAATTTAACTATGAAAGAATGAAATCTAGAAATCAACTCTGCCTAAACAGGCACAAATTTTTACTTGTTTTACCAGAAAAGAGACTCACCAAAGCATTACTTTTCCTAATAAAGCTGTTCATAATAAAACAGCCTGCCTAGAAAAGTTCTTCCTTGATTCCTTTGGCTCTCTTTAGTGCAAAAACCAGGATTTACTTACAGCTATAGCTTTCATACATTATTTTGCCTAAGAGGCTGTAGTAACACACGAAGCAGCTCTACAACGTTTCTCTGCTGAGAGAACAGCAGGCAAGTATCTATCGCTGCGGCACGGTTAACCCCCTGCCTCCTTCCTCCAGTGAGCAGCAGCCAGTGCTTTCCTGGGGGACACGGAGCGCCCATCGGAGCTCGCCCTCAGCCTTGCCCCGGCCCGGAGCACTGCCTCGGCCGATCCGGCACGGGGACCCGGGCCAAGAGAGCGGCTACCCGGCGGGCTCCCACACAGGCCGCGAGAGCCGGGAGGCCCCGCGGTGGCGGGGCTGAGGGGCTGGGACCCTGCCCAACATGGCTCGGCCTCACCGGCGCCCAGCGCAGTCTCACCGTCGCAGCTCCACTCCTCTTCGCCCGCCCACCTCTGTCCCGCTCCGGCCGCGGGAGGAGTCAGGGACCGCGGCCAAGGGCCCGCACAAACACCGGTCCCGGCTGCCCCAGGAACCACCAACCTGGCCAGCCCGGCCCCGGGTGGCCCAACGAGCCCGCCCCGCTCAGCCCGTCCCTGCGGGCGCCCACGACCCCCGGCGCTGCCGCGACCCGGGCTGCCCGGCGCCCCACACACCTACCTGCACGGCGCCCCTCCCGCGGGCCCCGCCACCGGCTCCTCTCCGCCCCGCAGCCCGGCCCCGCTCGCTTCCGGCCCGAGCCCCTCCCTCCACCCCGACCTCACTTCCGATGGCGACAGCCGCGAGGTGCTGGCGAGCGGCGCCGCCAGGCCCGGGAGCCGCCCGGCCCCTGCGGTCCGCCAGCACGGCCCTCCGCGGCCAGAGCGCCGGGAGGCGTTATCCGGCTACCACCGGCACCCGCAGGCAGGCGGGAGGCACGAAGCAGCGTTTCTGAGAGAGCAGCCCCAAGCCTCGCCGTGAACCAAAAGCATGAAGTAGAATCACAGACTACGAGGAGCCTGGTTGGGTACTAGCGAGTGAGGGCTCTTTGAAACTGCAGCCAAGAGTAGGCCTACGAGAGAAATGCAGCTTGTCCTGCTTAACCTGGTGAGAGATGTTGCCAAGTACTGATGAAAAGTAGTATGATGAAAAGATACATTTGGTTGTTTGAATCTAAGTCATGCACCTGCTACAAGCTAGGAACCCCGTTTTAAAATGGTCCCACAAAAAACCCCCAACACAACATGAAATTAAGTTGATCTTTGCATTTCAAAATAAAACCATTATTAAAACTTAATCTAAAGTCATCATGGCATAACTTCAAGTAGCTTTTAGTAGAGCTGTGACTTGTATGACAGAAACAAAGGAGAGTTCAAACTTGAAACTTACCTTGCCATCCAGGATGCACGAAGGGTAATCCACAATTCCTTTTTTAAAAGTGCAGAACCTCGCTGGGTTACTATGATACAGGAAATGCTGATACATGTAATTATTCTAAATATAAAAGTGACATCTCTGAGGGACTATGTAATGCTGCATGTTTAAAATACATGCATTTCAGTATTTGACTACACTACAGGAAGATCTATGGGAAAACAAAGTGCAAAACCAGTACTGCACATGACAGTCAGGTTTTACATAAGCATTCTAACAGAAACACCAAGTTTCAATAGGTCATATGCATATGAAGTGGATTTAAAAGAAGCCATTTTCTGACCAAAAGTGATGCCTAACCATTAACAAGTAAAACTGCATGTTAAGATAAAAACAAACAAAAAGCCAAACATGGACATACAGCTGTACTAGACTATTCTCTGTTTATACTACTGATACCTGTTTGATCTATCATAAAATGCTGATCAGCTATACCTTACACACTGCTTATTTTTCACAACCATGTACAAGGTTGTGTAAGTCTGCATGTACGTCATCCAATGTTCCAAAGGAAACCATATATACAGAATATGAAAAAGTGTGATCTTATTGTAATATAAAAGCCAACAACTTCCAGTTTTAAGTGTATTAATTTTCTAAAATACTACTCCTGCAAGCAGCTATCTAGCAACTCCATTTAGTAAAAGCATGAAAGGTCTAATGCTCTCTCAGTAACAGGAAAGCATTAGTAGTAAGAAATAGGAATTCAGTAAGAAGCTAAACTTACTGGTAGGGACCTTCCTCCTGCCCCATTTAGAGCCACAATCATCTAGCTAGATGGTTATTTTTAGTGAAGGCTCCTGCTTAAAGAGAAGGGAAGAAGGAAGTACCCAAAATTAGAAAGACCAAATCACTATGTGACTATTGTAAGAAAATACAAAAAAAAAAGGACAGAAAGTCTCCTACCAGATTAACAGCAATATAAAAAAAAAATATATATCATTCTTGGTAATGTATCTTACTTGTTCATGGTTTCACACTGCTTTCAGTGTTTCCATACTAATGGAAACAGCAATACTTTATACTTTGCACCCATATATTCCAAGTAATACACAATGGCCGTTATGCAGAATCATTATCAGGAGACTAATGGCATGTGGTAGGTTAAGGTGTAAAGCCTTGTTCCACAGTGAAGTCCAGATCAATAACTAGTATATCCAGTTCTGTTGTATAAATATTGATTTCTACACACACATACTGTGTGTAACTTTCAAAGTACCTTGCCATCACAGAATGGATCATACTATGGCATGCTGCGCTGAGTACCTCCTGGCAACATACATAACTTTGCTGATGGATCTCATTCTCAGTATACTCTTAACCTGTGCATTTACTAACATAATGCACATTAAATCACATATTCAGACAGTAAGGTGTTGTAATGTTGGCAAAAAGGCTTTTTCTACCCCAGATTTTCCAAGTTTATCTTGAAATAATTCTGTTACTGCACACTGAAAGAAGAAGTTATAGCAAAGGAAAGTTACCTTCTGTATTAAGAACCTCTCAGCAGTTATTTGTGTTCTACCCCCCAGCATCACAGACACAAAATATATTGTTATTGCTGACAAAACACCCATTTGAGTAAGAGATAAACATGAGAAGGGACTTTATAAAGCAACATTTTGCATTCTTAAAGAAGATTTGTTGAAGTACTCATATAAGCCAAGCCAGACATACTACAGTGAACACTCATTCCTCTTTCCACTACTGAAGAAAACCTTAACTTCCACAAAATTATTTTTAATAACTAAGAACTACTTCCAGATAGTTATTTACCTAGACACTTCACACTCCAGCTAAAATTTTAGATGTCTTCCTAACTCAGACGCCTTCAGTCTCCTTAGGAAGAGTATGACCCTATGTCCAGTGCACAGACAATACAGCAGATGAATATACAGCTTTAGTTTTGCGCACAAGAAAATAAGCTCAAGTTTCACAACTTGAGCTTTCAACGAAGAATCTCAACAAGATGTTAGGAAATCTGGCACACAGTGGCATTACAATGCATTTGTCACATTTGGCTTAACTACTGATAATGACAGACAGAATGCATTATAAGCAGGACAAAAACCACTACATGAAGTTCACTCTCCCTCTTCTCTGTATTTACTACAAACAGATCAACTTCTGAATTTATTTATAATTTGGAGAATTTCTGGTAAATGCTGATGCAAAACTGTGTGGGGAGAAAAAGGAAGTAATTTCTTAGGATGACATCAAGTTGCAGAAAAAAAGAGGAAGGTTGCAGCATGTAAGGATGTAAACCAAAACATTCTCACACAAATTCAAGCACAACATAAAAGTAACATCTGAGCATTACACTTCAATTTAAAAAAGAACATTTTGTGGCGTGGAGTATTACAGGGATAAGAAAGAACATACTGGGATCACATCTGAATTTTCAGGCTCTGAATCACCTGACAAAGCAGGAGGTAGTTTTAAAAAACCCACCCCCCATTTGGGAACACCTGTTGATTCAGAAAGCAGTGTTAAATAGAATTGCATGCTGCACAAGACTCCAAAAGAATGTCAGCCCTTAAATCAAATATATACATTTTTAATATCTGAAATATTTACAGGGTGGAACCTTTACACAATCCCATTTGTTAAGAACAGTGTTTTCAGTTGTCCTCTCCTGATACAAAGAACTAGTAACTCAAGGTCACAATTATGTTTTCTGAACAGGTCAACCTGTATCCTTCAGTTAAATACAATATAGAGATACGGAAACACCTTTACTCAATTTGTTTCCTATTAAGAATTGTTTTTAAAAATTAAAAATGTTTCTGAGACAGTTTGCTCCCTGGAACACAGTCCTCCTGCAATCAGAACAGTTCATAGCACATTATCAATTTGTCTTCTTACCCAGGTATGAGATAAAAAATGCAGTTTACAGTACATCTCATCATTTATACCCCATCAGCCTGTTTATAAAAACCCATACAAACAAGGCAGGAGAATATTACCCTCTTTTTGTGGACAACAGACTGCTTACCAGTAGAAAACAAAAGTCAGGGCTAGTTTAACAGTATGGATAAAAACAAGACTTTGGCTTTGAAAACTTATGGTTTAGATTTTTTCAATTGTTATGGTCAGTTCCTTCCAAACAAAGTTTTCCTAAATACTAAAAAATATGTTTTTAAAAATAATTTCTTATAAAAAAAGATCTGGTTATTTTGGAGACAGAAGGGATAATAGGAAAGGGCTAAACTGAAACTGAGCAGAAGATATCCTAGTTTTTAAAAAACCCTAAATCATCAAGTAGCACTTATTGAATTGAGGTCCTGCTCTTGTTTTAACTGAACAAAGAATAAAAAACTTGCTGTAATTTGCACTTTCTAGGAAAGAAGCAGAGCATCTGCAAGAGACTGAGTTCCCAGCTTCATTAGTAATCTTAAATGGGCAAAGTACCAAGACTACTGCTGGTTCACATCAGAATGAAGTCTGAGGGAATTCCTTTTCCAGAGACAGATGAGGGGACCAAATGAACACACAAAGCTGTTCTGTGAAAGCAGTTCAAACCACTTATGTATAAACTGCTTTCTGATAATTCCTTAAATAAAAAGAGGGACGGTATAGCGGGGGAAAAAAAAAATTACGATAAATTTGCAGTGAAACCATTTGTCTTCATCTGTAATTGATATAATTCCATTTTAAGTGCCAGTATTTTGCAAAACAGGGGCTTTTTTTCCTTAGTATTTACAGGGATCAGAGTAGCATAACAAAATTACAAGAGAGCATGTACAGTAGCTGCAGCTTATAAAACATACCGGTAATTGTACCTTGTGAATTATAAAGAGAATCAATGCAGGATTCAGATAACTAACTGAGAAGGTAAAGGGGGCCTCAGAGCAGAGGACAAAAAAATTCACATTTTCTACATAAAAAAATACAGGTCTCAAGTCTCTGAGAACAGAGAAAATTCAAAGTCTTTGAATGACGGGGGGAAAAAGGGGGAAAAGCCCAAGATTGAAACGGAACCCTAGAAGCAAGGAGAGTGCTTTACTTCACTAGACCGATCTTCTTTGCTTCTGTCTCGTATATCAATAACCTCCACATTTTGACTATGAAAACTTCAGCTTCTTCATCTAGTACCTGTAGGAAATACACATTTTATAGATTATTTTTTAGGTTAGGCATTCCAGTTATAAAGACTAATTCTAGACACATCAGAACTACAAAGTTTGATCTGCTTAATCAAAATAGCTTTCCTATCTAGCATGTATTTTCTATGCATGTTCTATGGATACCAAAATATCTTTGTTATGGGCTCCTACTATTTTGCAGAATTGACTATTAGCTTCAGTATAATGTAGGAAGTATATCAGCTACATAATCTGTGCTTACCATGGCAACATCATCCAGTATGCTCTGTGGTGAGCTGTGAGCCATAACCTGAAAAAAACAAACAAAACCATCAAATGTTTTTAGACTGAAGACTCCGGGTAAACCATATAAACCTCTATGGACAAAACCCAGTTAATTCTCAAGGGTTTTGTATGCTTTACACATGCAAAAAGTATTCACAGTTCACTAGTTCCCAATATTAGCCAGAGCAAAAATTAGTATTAAACTACATCAGATTCCATCATAATGAGTGCTAGTTTATGGCTATTTTCTGAGGAACAAGTTCCAGGAAGCCCGAAGATTTAACAGGTCCTGTATTTGCTGGCTATACTTGCATCTCCAGTTAAGCTCTCCTAATTTAAGGAATAAGCTCCCCTTCCTTCAACAAGGAACTCCTAATAGAAGACAAAGGCAAAATTCTCCCTGTATCACTCTTTATAACATGCAGATGGAAAATTCAGTTAAGTATTTCAATTTAGCCTCTCCCAACTGAAACTGTCTTTCAATACCAGAAAATACCTTTTTTTTATATATATATATACATATATATATATACACACACACATATATTAAAAAAAAAAAAAAAAAAAAACTTAAGCTTGGAAAATATTCCACTTCTGCTTTTCACTTTTTACGAACCTCCTGTGCCACATAACTATCACTCTCATATAGCAGCCCTAAAAGACAAACTGAGAAAGTCATTACAGATGTGAGTACCATGAAATCTGAAAAGAGTTTTTGAAATTCCATGTTGATGAAAAGCCACAGAGCTGTTGTGGTAGACTAAAAAAGGCAAGTTATCAGAATTTAGTTTGTAACTTTATGGAAGAAGCTATGCACAGTTTAGCAAGTCATGCAACAGCTGAAAGATATAGCAGAATGACTTCTAATGATAACTCTAAAACCTTAGTATTTGCTTACTACTAAAGCAACAGCAGCATCTAAAGAATTTTTTAAAGAAGCTAATCTGGTTCATCCAAAAATATATGTAAAAATCAAGATACTGGGTTTCTTCCCCCGAATTCAAATAAATCTTACTTTTAAGCTAAAAATGTTAATGGCCAATGAGATACCACCTCTGAAATCTAATGATAGAACTATCAGTTAGAACTGCTGCTCTTTTAACTGCTCATTTCTTTATCTAGTTCCAGATGTTTATGTAACAAGTAACAGAGAGCATCTACCATGTATATACTGACCCCAAGAACACCAACTGTCTCTGATGACCATTACACAGTACAGAGAAACTAAGAACAGACTGCCTTCAAATACAGATACTGCACCTTAAACACAGAGCAAACCCCAAACTTCACACAGAAGTATAAGATACTAACCTTAGAACAAACAAAGTCAACTAGTGTGGCTTCTTCTTCACCAATATATTCTATTATTTTCTTGTTGATCCATGGTCTAATTCGACGTTCCATTAATGTCTGGAAAAAAGAGAAAAAACAAACTCCGTAATTTCAATAAACTAACTGTCTTGAGACAATACTGACAGATAGGCAGCTACAAGACCCAAACAACGATTTAGCAGAATTTTGCTATCAGTGAGATAACCCCTACTGATGTGGCATCTGTAAGTATTTCTGGCAGCCAAACATGTTTGACAGGGTATTTTCTCCCCCGTCCCATTAAACTGCTAGACGATTTGCAGCAGCCATTCAGGAGAGACCAAACAAAAATAAGCAAGCATACTTCAGAATAAGTATAATATATAGACAATCAATCAACTTACTGAATCCACAATTGACCAGTCAAGAGGATAAGCAAAGAGCTCTGGTTTTGCTGTGGGAATCTTCTCAATGAGACTCTTAATGTGTTTGCGTTTTTCTTCTGTGTTGACACTGCCTTTGATATTGCTTTTATCTTCATCTCCATAATCCAGGGGAACAAGTTTCCTTTTACGGGGTACATCATCACTGTCTTCATCATCAAATTTATTGAAAACACTATCCACAGCAAGCTTCTTCCTTTTTACAGCATTGGGCTGATTAGGACTATTGCAGGCACCTACAACCCAAAGGACAGAATTACTATTTGTAAACTATAACCAAAGCTCGGTTGCTCTTCACACATTTCTTGAGGAATATCATTTTATATTATAGAAATGCCTGTGAATGCCTAGCATCAGTTTTTTAATCTCTTACAGTATGTTATAAAAACAGTAAAAGAGGTAAATATCTCAGAGTTCAATCAAGATGCTTGCAAAATAGGGTCTTCTTTCTTTGACCTGAAATCAATTAGCACCCTTGCTGATGGGGGACTACAGCATAAGTACAAACCTTAGCAGAGCTCAGTAGTGAAAGGCTGCAATGATTCTAGCTATAGGAAAAGCATTAAATCAGCTGAATACCATACTTGCTCTCTTTATTCAAAATCTAACACAGTATGAGCTCACACTGCAGCCCCAGGGTAATGAAAAAAAAATAATAAATATATAAACATTCTTCAATACAAATATCCTTAGTTCTGCTGCTCGGAACAGAATTTTTTTTAAAACACCATGAAATTCCTAGGTACTAAAACTCTACACTCAAGTTCCAGTCACAACTGTCATCAATTCATTGTGCTACTCTCAGGAAGTTAATCTTACTTTCAGTTGTCTTCTTTCAAAAACGTCTTTGTAAATAAACAGAACTATCTAAGGCTTAAATTTAACATATACTTACATCAACGAAAGTATCAATGAGTTTTAAAAGACACATCTAGAGATCTATTAAAGTGAAAAAGTATGGGGAAATAACTATTCCCAGCTCAAGAGCATTACAAAAAACTTTCAAGCCTTGAGGTTGCCAAAACTTCCCTCTCTTTTCCACTCCAGATTCTGGAACAAGAGAGATCTACAAAACATATCTTCTGGATCATAATAAAAAAGCACAGCATTTAGATAACAGCTTGATGCAAGTACATAAAAAAATATGTTTGGCTGTCTGGCAAAAAAACTGTTTGGCCAAAAAACTGTTTGGCTACTCAGCTTAGTGTTTTTTCCATTCTGATCCTACACAGAACATGAAAATAAAATATGAACTTGCCCAGTTTGAGGCTAAGTCCTATTTTGGGCCGATGCTCCTCCGGCTGCTGTTGATCAGGTGAATTTTCATGAGGGATAATAATGCCACAGGGAGATTCATCACCAGGTGTGTTTGGGGTTGCATTTCCACTAGCAGAAGAAACAGATGGAGCAGAACTGATGGGTCGTAAAGTTGGTTTAAGGCAGGGCTTTTGTTCAGGCTCCTCCTCTTCTTCCTCTGGCTCTTCTCTTTTTTCCTCTTTTTCTGTCTTTTCTTCCTCTTCCTCCTCAGACTCTGGCTCTTGTTTTATTTGTGGCTGCCTACGCCGCTCAGCCTCCTGCTCCATCTGCAATGAAATAGACAATTAGCAAAACCAGAAGCTTTCTCAAAAACAGTACTCTTTAAAAAGAATCTAAAAATCCTCTATTTCCCAGAGAACTCCGTTAGTCAAGAACAAATATATGCAACTACTGCCATTATAGTTGGAAACAATGATTTATCAAATTCGTTTTCAAACTCCATCTAGACATAGATCTGTAAAGTTACTGTTTCCAGCATTCTTACTGCTTACCTGGACTTCTTTTTAAGAAAAAGTAAACAGAACAAATATTAGCTATCAGATCTCTCATCTGATTTTGCTCAATACCACCAGAATACCAAGGACTCTTTTCTTCCTGTCAGACCAACAGCTACTTACCCTCTGGAGTTCTGCATCTGGATCTGGGTGTCCTTCTGCCAGAAGGCGCTGCCTGATTTCTTCCAATTCTTCTTTTTCCCTTTTCCTATCCCGTTCATCTGCTTCCATCTCTTTCTCCCTGTCTCGTAGCCTCTTCTGAAGAGCACTACCCCTGCAAAAAATGCAGATTTTGTACTCCAAAGAACATTCCAATGAGAACCTTGTACCACAAGAAATAGCTGATACAAATGTTTCCTCCACTAAGTGAAAATTAGATTCATACAAACATCTGAGGTCTATTTTTGTAACAGAAGAATCTAAGATACCGATTCCCAACCTTCCTATACAGAATTTACCCCGTCACATAAAACAGATGGGGTACACAGTAGAGAATGGGACTGCCAATCTTCTTAGAAAAAGAATCTAATTATTTGACATGTTTTGTCAAGAACCAATTCTGGTGTTATTTTTATACAAATTTTAGTTAGTCCTATGCTGAAGAATCTTCCCCATCCTTTACAGAGTTAATAACCTTGTTCTTCATACAATTTACAGCTTCCTTATAGTGAATTTTTTAGAGAAGTATGCTTGCTATCTTCTCCCTGCCTTCATTAACTTATTCTGGTATTACAGAATTTATTATCTCCCACAGGTTGAAGGATAGGAAGGAATAGCTACTCCCAAGCATTAACAAGTAGCATTAAGGAGCCTCCCTTTTCCCTCTGGTACTTATCAAGTGACACTGAAATAATTTAGGTAAGTATATAACCCTTACCTCACCATATAATCAGTCAAATATAAACTTCATAACCCTCTGCCAACAGACTCCACAGCTGTGTTAAAATGAACAATGAAGATTTTATTGCTAGTAATCAATAGAAAGACGTACCTGTAGTATTTTGGATCATCTCTGTCATCATCATAATCTTCTAAGAATTCTTTTAACCGTTTGGCTTCTTTTGCCTGCAAGAAGTTGAAAAATAAGTAATGATACAGAATAATTTTTGGTTTTCTTTCTAAGAGTTTAAAATTTAGTAATAGTATTAGTAAGCTTATTTTGTATATACTCCGTTTCAAAATAAAATAGAGTTTTCCAAACCAAAAATAGAAAGGTTTTAGAATTGCATTATATTCCGGGGATTTCTCAACTTGCTATCATATATTCAACAGCAGATGGTACATCCACTAGGTCCACTGGGATCATGGCTATGACCTGCACACTAAAATTCTGTTATTAGCATTTCAAAGGTTTTTTAAATATATCCTCTCCCTTTTTTTACATCACAAAAGAAGAGGATCAAAGTTCCTGTTCTTCAAATTCCTAAGTCTGGTACTGGATATTTTAACGTGGCAGCTTAAGTGTGTTTCATCAGTACCATTTTGTTTCAAGAGCCATGCTTTTTAAAAAATAATTAGTTATGCATAGAAACAAACCTAATGGCTACTTCTAGGATATGCACTCTCACGTTACTAATCCAAACCATGTGGCACAGTATCAATGCACAGGCCTAAAACTGAAGGGAGGGAGAAAGGGACTAGAAAAGGAGACATTCCCCCCCACCCCGATAAAACACAGAAGAAAAAACAAATAAGCAGTTCCTTAAGGAGAATATAAATTAGGACATTCTAACTTGTCTATAAGCAATATTCTTAAAAGAACAGTAAGATATTTCAATGCTAATGACTAAGAAACAGACTATGATTTTGGTTGTAAATTCAGCACAGAATTTCACACTGCTCTCTACAAGAGCAATCCATAGCCAGCATCCAGGAGAATCATGAATATAAAAATATTCGAGTCATTCTCAAACATTTATAATGAAAAATTAGATTCCACATAAACCAATGTGTTTTCCATGGGGTTTGGTTTTTTTTTTCCCTTTTTCTTCCCTTTCGTGTGTATCTCTGCATATTCTGCTTTGAAGTAATTCCCAATCCATCTCCTATTTAGAACTCTGCCATATCTTCTCTCCTTCTAACATGAAACACCACAACCACAATTTAAAGTAAGTTTTGTGTTGAAGCGTAAAGAAGTATGAGATTACATAAGCATCTATCTTCTGATAGTGTCTGTTTTTAACAAAACTTCCAAGCGTTACATGGATAACTGGTAATTTCACAACTAATGAACTAAAGAGACATCTGCAAAACAGATAGGTTAGGATATCACGTAGTACAGAAGGTACAGGCACATGAGCAGGTTGGAAATAAAAGGGCTGGTCTAGTCCTACCTGCATGACATAGAACACAGCAGGTTTTGCTACAAATCTGACACAAATACAGGTTACAGATGTAATAGTGCATGATTATCAAACCCCAGTATTTTGCAGCTGCCTACTTCTCATTCTTTTCCCTTCACAAGACCAAGCCACTAGACTTTGCTTTCTAGACTCTCAATTGTACTCCCA
This sequence comes from Lathamus discolor, assembly GCF_037157495.1. NCBI lineage: Eukaryota > Metazoa > Chordata > Aves > Psittaciformes > Psittacidae > Lathamus > Lathamus discolor. Next base: position 18,542,243 of record NC_088889.1, on the reverse strand, counting down.
GTTATTAGACATAATTTAAAGTCTATTAACTTTGTTTTGTTTAAAAATATATATGATGTTTATATAAAATGAAAGCCCTATCACTGTCCATAGATAGTAGTAGAATGTCCCATTCTAAATGGGACCCAAAGAACAAGAAGGGAAAATTACAAGTATAAGCCTTACCATTTCCCTCCTCCTTTCTTCTTCCCTTTCAGCCTCTTTTTCATATTCTCGACTTTTCTTCCGTTCTCTGATTTCCCAGTTTTTAAGACGCTACAACAAAAGAAAAAACACACACTCCAATCTCAAGCACTTCAAGAACAGTATTACTACTCTGAAGTTAGTTTGGGTTATTGTTTAAAACCCACTGCATTAAAATTAAGCAAATGATTTATTTATAATTTAAAATGCCAGAATAAGAAGTCCAAAGTTGTTGTAACTTACATATTCTGGCCTAATTCATGCAGTCAAAGGATTAAAAATAAATTTAGGAAAAGAGAGGGAGAAAGAATGACACATTTTATAGAACACTTATCACCCCTCTGAAACAATTTTTTCTTAAGGAACCTTAAAATTCCCAACCTACTTCTTGATATGCAGCTTCTTTTTCACGCAGTTTCCTCTCTAGTTTTCGGCGCTCATAGGCATCTTCTTCATCCTCTTCACGATCTCTCTTCTTATCCTTCTCCCGTTCCCGTTCCCGCTCACGTTCTCTCTCCCGTTCCCGCTCACGTTCTCTCTCCCGTTCCCGCTCACGTTCTCTCTCCCGTTCCCGTTCTCTTTCCCTGTCTCTGCTTTTTTCTCTGAAGGAAGGAAGTCCAAAGTTAACTACAAGAGCCTTCCTCTCCACTCAAATGATTTCACTTCAAATACATAATGCACTGCTTCTAGCATCTTACAAGTTATTCTCCTGCAATTGTACAAGATGAGTGGCAGATACAGCAATGGGCATAAATCAGTACTTGTAATATACTCAAAACACCATTTACCTAAAAGTAACCGAGCACCACCATTAAATAGTGGTACCTACAGAAACTAACAGTGAGCACATTGCAGTTCTTACCAGACTGTGTTAGTAGTTCTCCATAAATGACAGCTAAAACCCCCACAAATTAAGGGTATGCTTAAAAAATCTTCCATGTTTACATAGCTTACAGGCAACAAGAACCCTACTAACAAGATGATTTAAAGTGAAACACCTATTTATTTCCTATGGTGAAGAGGGAAAAAGCAGTATCTAGAGCTTGACAGATTACTCACAGTTAGATTAGTCACAGTTTAAGACTGAAAGGAATCCCCTACTTTTATTAAAACACACACACACACACACACAAAAAAAAACCAAACACCCCCACAAAACACCCAAACAAATCTAAAACCCCAAACAAAACAGCAAAAAACCCACCCACCCCTCTTCCCCATAACAAAAGAATGTACTTAACCTTAAAACTACCACACACATAAAAGAACCTCAAGTAGGAATAAAGCTACCCATGGTTGGCAAGGGCAGGTTGGGTAGGACTTTGAGCAACCTGGTCTAGCAGAAGGTGTCACCACCCTTGGCAGGGGGTTTGAACTGGATGATCTTTAAGGTCCCTTCTAACAGAAACCATTCTATGATTCTATGAAAAAGACTTGACATAAAACTACTAGTCATGGTTGGGCAGTTGCTTACTGTATGTTGCAGTCGTTGCATTCCTGTGCTGTGGAGGCAATCAAGTATTCTCCCAATTTGCGTAAATATACTTTCTGAGATTTTAACTTCCTAGTTTTATTCTGATCTATAAAAAGGACCATTCTCTTGAATGGCAGCTGATCTGCTGAACTATACAGACTTGGTAAACAGCACTGAAAAAACAGAAATGAATACCAACTTGAATGCATTTACCTTGATCTGCTACGGTCCTTGTTGCGATCGGAACTCCTTTCACGATCTCGGTCACGGTCTCGGTCACGGTCTCTGTCTCGGTCCTTAGTTCGGTCACGATCCCTATCTCGCTCTCGTTCACGCTCCCGTTCCTTCTCCTTCTCTCGTTCACGCTCCCTCTCTCTTTCACGCTCCCTCCTTTCTCGTTCACGCTCCCGTTCCCTTTCTCTTTCTCTGCGTTCTTTTTCAATTTCCTGTCTTTCTTTCTCCTTTTTGCCTTTTTCCTCCTCCAGTTTCTAAAAACCAACAAGAGAACTTTCATAGTTAATTTTGTAGTTATAGGAACCAGATATTCCCGGCGCAACACACAAGGCAGGTAATGGAAATACCAAAACCGCCACTGATTTTAAAATATTAAATAGGGTTTGGTGGGTATTTTTTGGAACTCGTAAATATGAAATCAAAATGCAGCAATCACAAGACTAAGTTTCGTGCAAAAGCATAGGTCTACACAGACCAGCAATCTCCAACCTTAGAGTAGGGCTGGCCTAATAAGCTGACTGAACTGCACATTCACAGTGCACTGTAAGTCATGATTCAGGTGGGCCACAAATTCCATTGGCCCTATAAGCCACTTGGGTATGAGCAAAGTGAACTTCTAACTGATAAAATTAATTCTGTTCAACTAGGAAAATATATTTCAGTGGAATGCTTACTGGGACAGTGAGTTGTTTCCCAAGAAGACCTGGCAGACCAAAACCATCCTATATGAAAACTTGGGTAGAGAAATTTATCCACTTACACATGGTGCATGTGGTTAAACAGTGAAGAGGGCTGCAACCTTTCCCCTTTTCCCCTCCCTAAAAAAGTTCTAACAGTTCATTGGTAAGAAGTGGACTCTGCTGAATGGAATCCTTAACTTCCACCACTGCAAGATGGAGAGAATTACAAGGTTGGAAATAGCTCTTTTGAAACACAGAAACTAAAGGGTTACCTGCTACAGTTCTACTAAAAATTGTACAAAATTGCCACTTTTTTCAATTAGAAACAGTTCCTATGACCAGAATTCCTATAAGACAATAGAAAATACATCAACAGAATGATAGATAAATCCATCCTTGGAAGCAATTGTTATGTGTTAACTTACAGATGCTGTGCTAGGACATGGACCGCCAACACTGGATTAACCTTGCCTATAAGCTATGTTTCTGGGAGGAAGAGCAAGTACACGGTTCACAAATATACCAAATAACAACCAAATATACCAAATTTCAACCTGATGGATGTCAGAATACCACTTTTTTTGAACAAATATTAAGCAGAATAAACATGTATATCCCCTTTGGCTCCACGTTTACCATCACTGAAATGAAATTAAAAACTGGAACAATGAAACAGTATTTTCTCTGGTTTGTTGGTTTTGGGGTTGTTTTTTTTTCTTTTCTTTTAAACAAAGCATTTAAGACAACTTTAAAAGCAATCTTACCTGGTAAGTATTCTTCTGCCACAGGCACAGGGACCAGAGAACCGACAAAGGATTACAGAAATAAAGCTAAATAACTAGTGATTTATGTATCCAGCGAACTACATTGCGTTGATAGTACTATACAGGCAAACCAATGTTGGATACATTGAAATCACAAAACTAAAAAGGGACTAAAAATGGTGGGAATCGGTAGAAAACTGATATGAGAAAACCCAAAACTTAGATTCTACAATATATACTGGGCTGAAAACTAATCTCTAAAGGACTGTATTTTACAGGAGCTTTACAGTGTTAAACCTCAGTACGGTCAGATGTTAAACTAGGTTGCCAACTTTCAAAAATCCAACTTACCTCAAATTTCATATACTTTTAAAGAAAAGTTTACATACTGAAGTGGTTGATACTTACAGGTTATCTTAGATGTTCCAATAGAAATTTCTTTGGTTGAACTCCTGCTTTTTTGCCACTCTCAGAAACTTTGTTCATGATGAAATATCAAGAGAGTGTGTTTCTTTTTCTTTTTAACATATTCACACCAGGGTAAATACATACACACAGAGACAAGTCTTGGTGTATTAAAATCCATTTTGTAGGTCCACTTTCTTAAAATCCAATTGAAAAAAAAAAAATCTGTCTATTTTATAATCAAAATCTGACCTCATCAACTTCTATCAGCCTAAATAAGAAAGGGTAATGGGATGGGAACAGTACCAGATAAATTGAAGTAATGAATAGAAATGAACAGGTAGAAGAATAATAAATCTTACCTTAAGCTCTCTTCAGACTCGTCCGTGCTGTAAATGGACGCCCCCTGCAATGCTGACACCCTGACAGTCTGTGGTTATTGTTTTATAAACTCATACCAAAAACATGCAAAGGTTCACTGTGCTCATTAGCCAGCTGATAAAAGATTCAACAGCCCCTTTTAAACATATCCAATATACACAATTACTACTTTCAGTTGATTTTTAATGTTAAGAAATCCCAAATAGCCCCCCCAATAATACAGATCAAAGGCAGTAAAATGCCCAACAGCTTCTGAAACAACGAAGCACATTTTTTGTTTGTTTATTGGCTGTTGTTTGTTTGATTTTTTCCAATACATTACTTGCTTTCACCTTAGTACCAGTGACAACTTGGGGCTAGGAATCAAACACAATTCTACTGAAGTTTCACCACTGACCAGTTTCACATTCAATTGCTAAGCTTCTCCAGATCATTTCTTCTAGAATTTTTCCCCAGGGTTTTTTATCTCCAACAACTTCAGTCAAGAAAAAAACTGAATATGTGTACATACAACAATGTGTAGTCACTTGTGTTTACATTGATACAACTGCGTGAAACCATGGTACCATCCCCAGTGACTGCATGTGGTAAAGCTCAGTAACGCGGCATATACTTCATTCACCTTGCTGTACTTTCAACGTTGATTTGGGGGTATTTTGAAATAAAAGCGTGTGCTCAAAAGAGGAGCTTGCTGGTAATTCCCTAGGCCAAGGATCATTCCAGTCTTCTTGTGGGAAAAAGTAATACCAGTTTTAAGCTAAACACTGAAATAAGAACATTACATGCATAGGTGTGCTTTACTATCCAACAAATATAATTTTCCAGAGCAGAAACATTCACAGATGCACTAGCATTAGTGGAAACTTCTGTAAGTGGGAACCCTGAGGTGGGACTTCATGTGCACCAACGTTTCCAAGCCAGTTACCCCTTTGCATATTTTTCTGAGGGGGCATCCATAAGTATAATAAAAAACAGAAGCTCATACTTACATCCTATTCCATGTTACTTTCCAAGCTGTGAGTTTCATCTTGCATTAGTCACCATATGATCTCTATCATAATGGTGGGGGTCAATGAATAGATTAGCTTTATGGGAATTTACAGTTCTTCCATGCATCTAAAGTTTGGTAAGTCTGGTAACCACTGACCTAATTTTAATCTTCCCCCACTCTTAACTTAGAACTATTAAGATAAAAGACTTAAATTTAATTCAATTCACGTTTCAACTCTTCATAAAATCTTGGATTATGTTACAAATCTACCTACAGAAACACACTCAAGTGTATGTCTTATACTGCAGCCCCATTTAGCCTTTAGTTATAAATATCTTGAATTAATGTATGTGTAGAAACTTTTTTCATGTTAAAAGTGAGAAGACTGCAAAATACTCAATAGCACTCAAAGTCTTAGCATAAAGATGTCAAGGGCCACTTTAACGTGGTAGTTGTCTTTTTTTTTTTTTGACTTGTAAAGAACTACAAGTATATTAAACCTAATATAAACATCATTTTAAGTGATATTGCAATGTACTGCTAAAATTTTTAATAGTGTTTTTTTGGATTTTGAAAAAACCTAATTCGTATCAAGTGCAAAAACAAGAATACTACCTTGTGTGTGTCTCTGAATTTACTGATCTCTCTTGATATCAGGTCTCTTTTGTCTTCCTCCATTTCTATAGCATTTATATCCTCCTAAAAAACAAGGGGGACAGGAGGACAAGCATTAAGAGCCATCTGTACAGACACAGGAGAACAAGAGAAAAGCTGAAGGTTAGAAGTTTTCAACCAGTCTCGCAAGAGATAAACAAAGTCCTTCTGCAGTACCAAACCTGACAGGCTGATGTTAATGAGTGAAAAAAAATAAAAAATCAGATGGACAAGAGTCACAAATCTGGCAACTAGCAGTAAACATAGTCATTTTCAAAGCCTACAATGTAAACGAACCTTGGTGATGAGTGGATAAGGTATCAGTGGGGCCACTGGAAATCTGCGGAAAATCTGCGGAAAAATCCACGGAGATTTTTTTTTTTAAAAATAGATTGCACACTACTCTGAAAAACAATGTTTTGTATGTTTGCACTACAAAGCAATATTGTATTGCTGTGATCTCATTTCTTTGATTCAACAAAATTACAGAAGAACCTCGCTAATTCTCCCTCTCTGAACTACTTAAAATACATACTGAAGTCTCGTATTAGTAAGACTTCACTGAATTACAAGTGTACTACAGGATATTAGTACGCTATGGTAGCACCATAAACAAGACTAAGCTGCACTTGCCAATATAAATGATCAGTGTATTTGCAGTGGGTATGTCTTGATTTTATTTACTCGCTAATTCGCAAAATTTGGTAGATTGCACCTACTAACTAAGTTAGTGCGAATTAGCGAGGTTCCCCCGTGCTTGCAGTTGAAAACCAGATTCCACTCACTCTCAGCTCCCCACACACATTTTCAACTTTCCCCACATCAGTCATGCCTTCATCCAGAACTAACAGACTCTGCTAACACCAGCGGGAGTCTACACACCAAGCTCTACAAGGGACAACAGCCCCAAAGCTGGTGAGTTTCCCAAACCCACCCCGACAACATATCTGTACCCATCTTCACCCCACCCTCCACAGTCCTTCTCTCCCCTCTCCTTTAAGGACAAGAGAGCAATGAGCTAGGACCATCCTCTTCACTCCCACCTGTATCCACACAGGCCAAAGATGGCAATTTCCAAGTTTCTTTTCCTCCTTCCCATCATGGGATGATGATGGGGTGTAATTTCAACCCAAAAGTGCTATATACTTAAAAAGACCAAGTAGACTTATACATCCACTTGACTAGCTCAGATAGGTTAAATTCTACATCATACAGAGCTAACAGTACATCCCTCTGTCCCAGGGACATACTCAGAACCCAGCTCTTACAAGACTGCAACGGTCTCTTACAATGTTTAACTACCTGGCATTACTCATGGCCATATATATATATACATATATATCTGTACATCTGTACCCACAGGACAATATACATTGTAACAAGGCTTGTAACCAATACAATACAGCTGACAGCATTAGACAGTGACTCATTTGTAAATTCTCATCCAAGAAAGCATCTCCTCCCAAAGGGAGGAAAAAGAAAGATTAAGCTCAGCACTCTTATACCTCAGGTCAGCCATGGCTAACAATGCTGTAGGGAAGATATACTTGCTCCCTGAGGGAGATGTTGCTTCTTGCACCACACTTAAACTCCATAAGCAAATGGAACTGCATTATTGCTTTGGAATAGGTACTTTGCAGAAGACTTAAGTGGGTAAAAATCTTGGTCAAACAGTTTTCCAATCTCTTTTGTATTAGGTGCAGGTGCAGAAAGGTAGGTATGAAAGCCCATTTTCCCATGGTTAGAAACTTGGCTGGAAAGGCTAAGTTTGAGTTTGCTCATTCTTATTCACCCTTCTCCAGTATGCTTTAATCCATAAAAAGGTCATCCACAGAAGCAGGTATAAATCAGAACATTCATTCCTGCTTACCAGAGGTTTTCTGCATTATACAGTATGTGAAAACCAACTGATCAAGTCAAATCTAGCCACATTAAAACGTGTGTAAAAGAGATTTTGGTAAGGCAGGAAGATTACAATATGCCTTTCATCCCTGAAGGATCCCTCCAAGGTTTGTGATGTATACATATATACAGCTAATGAAGCACTTCCACATCTGGGGAGGACAGCTGCAACCAGCTGGATCAAGGCACACTACAAGAATGAATACTGTAAGCAGAGAGAAGAATTTTGTCAAAAACTACCAGAGCAAATTCCTGCCATTACCAAAGCGCCCTGGCATCTTTCAATAGAAATGGATGGTGCGCAGGAACTCTTTACAGTTGTTACTTAAGTTCTCATCTGAAAAACCCTACATACTAAAGTGCATGAAACTTGATATTTCCACCTTCAGAGGGATGAAAGGTTGGTTCAATCCTGCACAGATTCAAGCCTCTTGTTCCAACAAGTCTAAGTGCTTAGATGCCTAAACCATCCTGAAGGAATGGCATCTATAACTGACTAGCTTTCCGCTTATAAAAAAAATAAATAAATAAAAATGAAACTGCTGCTGACATCAATGCTTGTTGATTTGTTTTCTCACCAGAAGTTTAGGTTTAAAGTATTTGCAAAAGGTTTGGCCATTACATAAGGGTGAGTTGAAGAAAAAAAAAATCTGTTTTGTCCAAAATCAAAACACATACGTCCTCCTTCTTTTCCTTTTTCTTCTTCCTTGGGTGAGAGTCAGATTCCTGGGAAGGGGCATTGAGCTCGCTGGAATATTCTCGTATTAAGACTTCAATGGCCCCTTTAATTATCTGATCTCTTCTCTTTGTTTCCTCATCCAGTGCATCGTCGTCATCAGTTGTCGTCTCTGGTCTGGTGTTCTAAGAGAAATGGCAAAGTAACAGGAATCAACGAATTGAGAAAATTATTATTTTATTTCAGAAGTTCACCTTTGATCATCCCATTCATGCCCCTACAGCATTTAAGAAACAAAACCAAACCACAACACACAAAACCAAAAACCAAACAAAAATCCACAAAACCCAAACTACCTACAAGCAGTTATCAACTGCATGATTTTAGTCGCATCTTTTCACACTGGCAATACCATAGGGACCACACATGGAATGGCTGCAGATAGCAAGTGTAGGACTGCATAACAGAACAGATAGTGGTGATTAAGGTGGTAGACAGAAAAAGAGAAAGTGCACGCTCGCTCACAGGAGGGCAATCACTATAGTCTAGCTCTTGGTCAAGAGTTTCTGCCTTGCATCATCCAGATCTTTAAGTCATTTCAACAGCAGTTCCTCTAAGTCTTCTACTTAAGTGCTGTGCAATACAAATGTTTACCTATAACTTTCAAGCTGCAACTTATCATGGTAGAACTTCATTAGGGAAACATCGTTAGGGAAAACATTCCTTGCACTGCAAACATTTTCTTATTATTGCTGATCAATTATTTTGTAGCTCCTAATCATTTTGTCCCTTTCCACCTCGCAGGGAACACACCCAAAGTACATTTCACTAAATGTTACATGGAAAGATAGAGCAATGATCTGCATACTGCACAAGGCAGCCCACCTCCTGATCCCTTGAACCTTTTAGAAAAATGGAACCTCACCTGAGAATCCAGCTGGGTATCCCGTCAAGCGATAGGTGGTGGGTGGAGTGGGGGAGAGGGAAGGGTCTGATGGAGCAGCAGCTAAGAATGAGGGGGAAGGGAGGATTCAGTTGGAGCTGAAGAGGCTGCCAGGCCAAAGAGGAGCAGGCTGAAAAGAGCTAGAAGGCAGTGACAGGGAGTGGTATTGAAGAGGTCCAGGGAGAAGAAGTGATCAGGGAGAGGAGCTAATTAGATACAGGTTTGCTTGGTGTGCCTCTAAAATACTGTGTTGTGGTGTGCACATTTGATTTCTTACTAATAAAAATATTAAAAAAGTTGCAACTTTTGGATTTGAATAGCACCAGCACATCAATAATGGTTATGAAAGTAATCACAAGCAGTATGATTATAGTTCCTTGGCAATTCACAGCCTTTCTTTGCACCACCACAAACAAAAAAATTGCAGCTAATCTCACCCTACAGTTCAACAGAATCGGCACATACTGTTGTCTTCACCAAAGTCACAAATAGTACCCTCTGCTTTATTACAACCAATCCCTCAAGACTGCCTGTAACCCAAAGGAGTTCACAGAAAAAAATCATGAGAGATGTACAAGAACTCCACTGATACTTTAAGTTTATTCCTAATATCAGCTGTGAGGCACAGTATTACAAGTGACACCAATGGGAAAGAAGGAAGTATAGAAGGGAAGGGACAGTCAAATCAAACCCTTACCTAGGTTAACAGCTAGTATATATTATGCCTTTCAAAACCCATGAAGTTAGCACTCTGCTTTATTGAGCCATTGCATTTAATCCCATACAGTGAATATACAGCAAAAAAAACGTGTCAAGTACTTCAAGTCATCATAATGCCTCTAGTTCTGGTTAAATAAAATTTTAAAAAAGTACATGTGTTCCCACTGTATTTTACATGCCTTTAAGAACAATTCCAAATTAACCTGCTGTCATGTGATTAGTATTTTTAATTTTCTGAACAAGAGCCTCTTCTCACTTTCATTTTACAGAAAAGTAATTGTTTTCAATACTGTAAGACAGATGCAGAACTTTAAAATAGAGACCAAGCCAAACATCTTGATTGCGGTGTGAAATATATTATTTTAGCAAAGAAATAGGTAACATTAATTTTAATGCAAGTTTGCCAGTTAAGGGTCTTTGTATCTCACCAGAATACAACATATCAAGTATCTACAATTATTCCAGAAGAGATCCTTAGCTACAGAAAGGAATGGTACAAAATCAATTTCCCCATCTACTAAATATCTGCAAAGCTGCTCACTACCTGATAAATGCATTATCTACTGAATGATCTACTTTTCATTAATATGTTCTAGAAGATCATCAGTGGAGGGGAAAGAACCTCCAAGTCTCCTTAGACAGCTAGTTTACAGACTCTGACAAGGCAACAATTACTTCTAGAGTTTATAGGCTTTAAAGAGTTTCTAAACAAATATGAAGAAACAGAATCATGAGGTATAGCACATATTACTACCCTTTCAAATGAAGTACGCAACTAATTCTAGAGATTCAGTTTAAGGTATCTATCTTACAGGTAAGTTCCAATGATGGTGAATTAAGAGTTTACACTTGACTGACTTTCAACGTATCTTCAGACTCATTAATGTGACTCTGGCAAAATCCTAAAATGAATTAGTGGCAGAGAGAAGAAAAGAAACTAAGCAGCACACTCACAATCTGATGTGGCAGGTACGTTATATTGCTCTCCTGCCAAAATAACAAGTCACACGTTAGATACATACCCCATTTGAAGCTTTTTTCTTTGCTTTCCATTCATCTAGCTGAGCCTTTGTCTTTGCATCAACTTTGACCAGCAGCTTCTTCTCTCCAATCTGGAGGTCATGGAGTAGCCTCAGGGCTCGTAGTGTGGATTCTGGCTCTTTGTACTCACAAAATCCAAAGGCTGAAAATGGATTATTGAAATTAAAAGTGTTAAAGCGCTTCACATAATATATTTTGTGTAAAAAAAGTTATCTGAATCAGTAAACAGGGAATACAGGCATTTCTTTTTTTAAAACCAGGAGTACACATCATAAAAAGACAGATCATTCACTACATTAGACTTTGATATAACTAACAGCCCATAAGGTAAAAGCAATACCTTTATTGTAGATGCCCCATCCCTGGAAACATCCAAAGTCAGGTTGGCTCTGAGCAACCCAATCTAGTAGAAAACGCCCCTGCTCATTGCAGCAGGTGTCAGATTAGATGTCCTTTAAAGGCCCCTTCCAACCCAAACTGTTCTACGATTGCCTCTGTAGAGCTTTTGACATGTCTATCTTAACTAAGGAATGCAGCCTACATATGAACGCATGTCTCAGGGGGATTTGTAATTATCGGAAGACCAAGGACATCCATCACCAGCTCTTCATTGACCTACAGCGAGGGATATTTCACACTAGGTTTTTCACAACAGTTACATAAAGTTGTAAATGAGAAGAACACCTTATGAGAGCAAAATAAACAAAGTATGAATATAAGAAAGCTGCAGAAACTGAATTACATCTTAAAAAAGGAAAACTACTAACCTAGAGAATATATGAAAACACAGCAAAACTAACAGCAAAAATTAGTAACCAAAACTGTTTCCTGTATTGACTGAAGAAAGGTCACATGAAAAAATAAATCCATTAAATTTGACAACAGGGAAGGAAGACAGGGATATATAGGGATGCTGGGGAAGGACTCTTCGTCAGGGACTGTAGTGACAGGACAAGGGGTAACGGGTTCAAACTTAAACAGGGGAAGTTTAGATTGGATATAAGGAGGAAATTCTTTCCTGTGAGGGTGGTGAGGCACTGAAATGGGTTGTCCAGGGAGGCTGTGAGTGCTCCATCCCTGGCGGTGTTCAAGGCCAGGTTGGATGAAGCCTTGGGTGGGATGGTTTAGTGTGAGATGTCCCTGCCTATGGCAGGGGGGTTGGAACTTGATGATCTTGAGGTCCTTTCCAACCCTAACTATTCTATGATTCTATGATTCTAAGATAAGTTTTACATCAGGAAAACCTTCTTAACTGAGCAGTTAATACACAGTAATGGAATAATACACAGTAACAGAAGCTACTATTAACAGTGTTGTAAATATGCTCCTTTGGATGCTAAGTCCAAAATGGTAAACCTTTCTCAGGGATGGTCTCCTGATTCAGTCTCAGAACAAAAAGGTGAGCAAAATTAGATGTCTGAGACATTTTCCCATTTAAAACCCTTTCTCAATTCTATTTTTTTTTTAATTGCCTTGATTCCAAGGATAGAAAATACTAGGACGTATTTAGCAGTTAAATATCATGTACAATACCTTAAAATGTAAAGGTAGCAGGAAAAATAGCAATGTGTCAGACATTTGAAAAGCTGCCAGATAACAAAAACAAGAATCTGATCAGAAATTTTGAGAAGTATGAACAATTACCTTGAAGTTTTCCAGATGCCCCTTGCACTCTCTTCCAACTCAAAACCAAGCCACATTTCTGCATTAAAGATAAATATTATTAATTAAATATTGTTTATGTTCAGAACATTACAAAAACTTAACCACTTTTGCAAAAGACAACACATAAAAAGGGCAAACGCTACTAAAAATGTCTATGTCCACTGACATATACAGCTTAAAAATGCTGTGCTCTTCTCTCACTGACTTTAAACAGACGCATAATGGACTGCTGTTCTAGTGAGTGGGACTAGCTCTGCTTTTAGTTTCAATTCATGGCTTGTGGGTCGTTACTCATCAGCCAGGGAAGGATGAAATTTAACAAGCAGTCCATTGTACTTACTGCTAGAAGCTGCCGTATGAGCATGTCTGAGGCCTTCTCAGAAATGTTGCCCACGAAAACCGTGGTAGTGGGACCACTGTTCTCATCGTTTTCTTTGTTCTTTAAGCCAGGATGATCTTTTCTGGCTCCCAAATGTTTGCCAACCATAGACACCGTGGTAGGAACTAATACCTAGAAAGAGGAGGAGAGGACTGTAAAAAAAGTGTTGGAAGTGTTGGGTTGGGGGTGTTATTTACTAATATTTAAATCTGTAAGACAAAAGAATTGGGGACACACATGTATTTCAAAACTAAACTTTCATGTGACCCTTAGCAGGCTTACGGAGCGAGACACCAGTAAGTCGTTCAGGCTCTAACATTTTATACAACACAAAGACGACTACAGTTTTCTGGCAAAGACAGAAAAACAGGTGTACCTGAACATGGCTAGTGGAAGGTGTCAACTGAGCATACAGTAACATTAGATATTGTTTCTTCTACAACTAACTAATTTACAATATTTGAGTCACTGGAAGTTGAAGTACCTTACCTAACAACATAAAAAGCAAACTGTGAATAGAAAAGTAACTGACTCAAAAGGCTTTAAGCCACACATGACAGCTCTTAAAGCTTTCACAGGTGAATATTACTGTTTTATTTAATCAATACACAACCCAAACTTCTTTGGGTGAAGGAGCAAACATTTGTAAACTAAATTGTACACAGATAGGCACAATTATCTGTTCCATTTTGCTCCACCTCTTCTTCCACCTAAATGGTACACATGCATCGAACCCCTCTTCTCAAAACACCCTTCTAAAAGTGTCACTTATCATTTTAGTCAGAAAACAGAGTAATAAATTTGTCCCAGTATCTTTGTCTTAAGTACATCAGTTACCATGAACATATCCTCCTGTAACAGATAATAAAAGCTATCAAATAAATTAGTACTTTGGAGAGATTTTAGTTATGCAAAATCATAGAAATGGCAATTCAACTTGAGGCCAACAAGTAACCTTTACGTTTTAAAAAGTGTGGGTTTTTTTAATGCTCCATAAAACATAAACCTTTCCTCCAACTAGAAATTAGTAAAACAAACAAAGAGACCTTCCTCTCATATTCCCTTCCACGTACGCATATTACACACGACTATTCCTTCCCTACAACATGGGGAAAGAGAGCTTGTTTGTAAGCTTGTCAATGCACACATTTCTGGCCAACTCCGCAGTGCTGCACGATAGCCTTATAAACCTGGATGAAATGATGCCTCCAGAGCACTCTGACAGGCCAAAAACCTCAAAAGCAAGAGACCTGGAACCTAACTGATTTAACTGTACTGCATAGGAAGACCACCCACGACCCGAAGGCAAAGCCTAAATCATTGTATTTGAGAAAAGTACAACTTCTTGCAAGAACAGTAATTTCTTCACCTTTGCAGCTACAGCTCCAGACATGTCAAAATTTGTCTATGTCAGAAATTAGCATAATATTTGCATTAAAACTGCATTTAAAGTGAAGGGTTTCCTCTCATAATATGAGTTCTGATGGAATAGAGCAAAACAAGAATACTGATAATATTTACTAAGTTTTGCCCTTCATTTTATTTTGCTATAATCTCATCCCCACTATAATACTTACAGTAGGAGCAGGAGCCATAATGCCCATTGGTACAGGAATCATAGGGGTCCCTGAGAACGACAAGACATTAATATTAGTCTGCCCTGTTGAGATTACTGATGAATACAAATGAGCTGATTGCAGACACGATTTCCATATGTGTCCAGGTGACACTTCCATATACTCACATAACTTACCAGGAGGCACAGGTGGAGGAAAGCCAGGAAACTGTGGAGGTGGGATTCCAGGGGGAAGAGTTGGGATTCCCATAGGAGGGCGATTCAAGTGAGGTGGGAAAGACATTCTTCCAGTCACAATCTATCAAAAAGACAGAAAAGGAAACTTAATACTAGTTAGTTCCCAAACATGAATTACAAAAGCAATGCAAATGGTAAGTGTCCATAATAATTTTAAATCTTTACATGGACATTCAACTACAAACAAAAACTATTTTTAACTCTTTTCCCCCAGCTATTCATAAAGTTACAAAACTAATACAAGTCTTCCTTCAAAATGAAGAAACAGCACTTCTAGGGAAGCGTTTCAGAATGAAGTGGAAAACAGAACTGTATCTGACTCCTTATACCAATGGTTTACAAGGAGTGTGAATTACATAGCACTTAACAGCTCGTACAGTTTCTTTAAAACTGTCTTTGCAGTATGTGAAAACAGAAGTAATCTTTCAAGACATTTTCAATAAAGCAAGTAGTTCTCTTGTACAAGAAATGATCACACACAATACAACTGTGGAACAAGATGAGAGAAAGAACTGGGACACCCCAATGCTCAGCCTTGATAGGAACTGTATTTAAGACAAGATTGGAAGATCTCCAAATTCTAGCACAGAGACAGTTAAATGCTTGTAAGAGTGTTCTCTGGTCTATTTTTAACTTCCCAGTTCACACATCTTCCAGAGCTCAACGTGGACCACAGTCCATGAGCTGAGTCAATATGCTACCATGCAGAGCAAAGATGGCTTTAATATAATTTGCTCTTCAGATGGTGATCATTCTGTGTGTATCACGGACACTGTAACACACAACCTAAGAATAAAAACATCAAGATCACTCTTAACTAACAAGGCACGCATTCTTGCTTCCAGTATTATCTCAGCAACCTTACATGATCAAGTCTTCAAAAAAGGTTAGTCCTCGGTTTTAAAAATACCAAAATTGGTCACCAATATAACTGCTGAACACACAGGTATGTTCATACTGCATCAAGGAAGCGCTAGAGGAACATCAAACAGATATGAATCACAAGGACACCATATGATAAGTGACAAGAGCCCTGTTAGCTGTCTCTTAGTAATGCTGTTTCTTAGCATTAGAAACTTGTGTTTCTGAATAGACTGTACAGACTGCTTTCCAATCTACAGTAAGGTATCTTCACTGCAATGGCATTCCACACAGGCAACCAGCCCCGAGAAAAAGTTATGATAAGCTTATTTCTGATACGCACTAAAGACCTGGAGATTACAAGATGCTTTCTCCAGCTTCCTGCCACTGAACACACAAGAAACAGGAAATAAGCTTCGCTACAGACAGATGTGTCTTCCATAAATGTACAACAGCAAGCAGCTAATGACAGCCTCAGACACTAGAAGAGTTAGTATCAGTACTCTACCATAATAGTAGATACATTTGAATGAGCTATAAATATTATAATAAGAGAATCATGAAACAAAACTTTATTCCCACAGAGTCTGGAAACAACTATGAGGGACAGATACATATATACATATAATGGACTGGACAGGATGACAGGGAAACCCAAATGTATTTGTTAATAGCTTTGAACATCGGAACTTACTTATTCTGGTATTAGAATGCATATATGACCCTACAGCAGGGTTCATTCAAAGACACAGGTACAACTACATCAACTACAAAGAGGTTTTTGATGATGGCCTTCATTAGTTGGCCCCAAAGGGCAACCATCAACATCTCACCAAGAGAAAAAATAAACATCCCTGTAACACAAGATCTAAGATGGCAGAAGAGAGCAAATGCAAGCATTCCTCCAACAGTTCAATAAAGATTATTTTATACAATAAACATAAAACTTTTTTTCCCCCTTAGAATCCATATGCCTAAGAACACAATCCCCTTCTGTCATTCTTGAATTTTTAAAACTGAATTGGAAAAGAAAAGCAGCAAAGGTGTATGGCCAAAACATTTTATCTGGAAGAACACTGTTTGTCTACTCCCGACTCCTCTGCACATCAGCCAACACTGCTCTAGAATATGAAACCTGGATGGTATGGCAGGGAACACAACTCTCTTGCCCACTTCGGTATTACTATTCGAAACTTTTTCATCCTGAAAAACATAGCCAAGGGAAAACAGAAAATTAAGATCCTTAAGGCTCTGGGTTCTATCTATATTGCTGATAACTGGACAAAAGTCAAAGCTGGTTTAGGACAGAACCATAGAGCAGTAAGTTATCAGATCCTAGATGGTTCTGAACAGGCTACAATAGTGTAACACCATCTGAGGGCATTAAGGAGTAGTCAGTTAAACAAAAAAGAACAATAGGGAAAGTAATTTTCCACGCTGCCTGTAGGTGAAGTTCCTTCTCTAGCTCTGATGAGCACTTTATCTGAGACACCATTTTGGAGAAGCTAATGAAAAAAAAAAAAAAAACACCTGAATACTAAGAGGTGAAACAGTTATTTGAATTAAAAGATGTTGAAACTTACTGCTCTCGATGGATTTTACAAATGCAAACAGGAAAATTTGTTTGTTTTTTAAATTAAAAATACCAAAATACTTAGCAGTCAATAAAGTAATTGTTACTGCATAAAAAGAACAAGGTGGTTAATAAGAATAAAATTTAGCCTTTCAATCTTCTCAGATGATGTGAAACAGTTATCTCTAGGGCTTCAAGAGTCCATTTTACTTGACGCATTCTGTTCTTAATTTTTTTCCCATATTTGTACAGTTACTTTCACAGCAGCTACAAAGCTGCCCTGTTACTGACTTAATTCTTGCACAGGCCTATCCTTGCACCTCTGCTGCCTGCGAAACCGAAGATCAACACTAGAATTAAAGAAAGCCATGGTCTCTTTCTTGCTACTACACATAACTACCAACATGCAACCGGCAGAGAGAACATTTTAATTCTGTTTCCGTTATGAAAACTGTGAGGATCAACAGACACCAAGATTGAAACTGCTCACAAGAGAAGTGAGAGATCTGGACAAGAGAGGAAGCTGCAACCAATTCTTTGCAGCAGCAAAGATGTTACAATGAAGGGAACTGAATAGCACAATTTTTCTCTCAGCAGCTACAGAACACGAAAGAAACTGACTTACTCTTCCAACAGTGAGAGGGGTTGTTGTGAGTAACTACAAGCCAAGTGTTAGGCATAGAAAGTTAAGAGATGCTAAGCCAGGTCTAGGTAGAATACACTTACAGAAATCTCAGGAACAGTATCTTGAACTTCTCTGCAGACTCTCCTACTACTCTGCTAGTACAGTTCAATGATCAGCATCCGCTATATTGTGTATTGACAATATATTGTGTATTGACAATATATAGCATCCACTATACTGTGGTCTCAGTACTGCATAGGGTGATCTTCAGATTTCCCCAATATATTCAAGTACACAAGTAAGGAACTAAACAGTTCAGAGGTATTTTTAAGACCTAAACTGACTTATGAAAGTATTACCTCAAGTGAAATTGGATGCAAACAGCATTCTTGGCAGCTGTCTTTTAACTAGCAGCTCTTTAAGAGAAAGATTAATTTGTGTGAATATTACAGTGATCAGAAAGATAACAGGGTAAGAAAAGCAGTGAGCATCAGGCCTGATGCTACCTGAAATACTGACATCTTCAGCCCCAGAATGATGGATTTGTGTCAGGTCTCTGACTCCAGGCTTAGTCAATTTAGGCTATGTCCATGCCAGCAATCAGGGCAGTAAATAAAATAGGAGTAGGTCTGTTAAAAAGAACAGATCAAGCTGAGACCCTAATGTCCACAGTACACATTTTGGGGAGGACCACCCCACAGAAACAAGTGCCCATTTGCAGGTAAGAGCTCATTTTCATTCCAAAAGGAACCCAGTCCATTCACTGGAATAGTGCAAACCAATGTGAATAAAGGTTTTCCAAGTGAGGATGACTGAGAGACGCCCTTCAAAAGCACACTCCTGATCGGAGCTAACACATTTTATTAGCCTTGGGCAATTTTTGTAAGCTGCAGATTAATTATGTCAAGAATGGCAAACAACCTAAGCTTACTGTAAGGAGAACTAGCTCAAATCCTGAGCTATTAACTAAAGCAAGTGCTACACAAACACAGCTATAATATTCCAGGTTCAGCTGCTTTCATACACTGCTCTTCTGAGTTAGTAAGCCCTGATGGAACAAAACACCATGCAGAGCCAGCTGTGCCCATCTTCTGAAACCTGGAGAGACCACAGGGATACCCATGTGGCTCTAAAATCCACTGAGCCTTGTTAATTCTGACATGGTGCTATCCCTGCTGGGACAGAGCTCTGCCCGTAAGAGCACACTGGCTCTGATGCACAACTAAAGAAGTGCACAGGGCTAGACT
Organism: Lathamus discolor; assembly: GCF_037157495.1. Taxonomy (NCBI): domain Eukaryota; kingdom Metazoa; phylum Chordata; class Aves; order Psittaciformes; family Psittacidae; genus Lathamus; species Lathamus discolor. Next base: position 18,523,032 of record NC_088889.1, on the reverse strand, counting down.
TGCGGGTCTGAGACATCAAAACTATGAAACAAGAGTCACCATCATTCAGACACAGCTGCCCCATGCTTTGTTATCTCCAGCACCCAAAAGTCCCAATAATAGGAGACTGACTATATGAGAAGACTGTACTGGTCTGGCTGCACTTCCTGTAACTGTGTTTTTTAAATCATAGTATCCTTTAAACCTCTACTAATTTTTTTTTTAATAGAGGGGTGAAAAGATACATCACAAACAGCATGTGAGTTTCAGTAAAAAGTACAGCTAACTACTGTATTTCAAAGTGACACTGCTATCACCTCCTCAGGGCAACATCACAGTTCTACCTGTGTCACAAGATTAATCTCATTAGTACCTCTGTGTTTACACAGCATAACTTCATTTCAAAATATTTTAACCACTTTCAAAACATTTAAATTCCACATGAAACAACTGCTGAGATACTGTTAACATTAAGCAAAATTAACTGTAAAAATCCTTAAATCTTGATGCATAACCAAACTTACTGTGTTTTAAGAATGACACATGTAGTGTCAAAACAGCTGTGACAACATGGCTGATCTAGCTTGGTTTCATTTTGTCTGATTTTGACTGCTCTTCAACATTTCTTCTGCACCACAAAAAATCTGTACACTTAAAAGTCCAGAATAAATTGCCCAAAATAGCTGTGCATGCTAGTCCCTCAAATAAGGGAGAAGTAAGAATGTTATACCAAGACATTTGACTTGCATATCCATGCTATCACATTTAATTCCTATTAAGAATTGTACAACATTTCAGCTTTTGATTCTGATGTCAATACCTAGGCAGCAAAGAGTGAATAATAATTTCCTCTAATTTATGATAAAGTACTTTATACACTTTGTGCCATGGGTGCAGCTGAGCAACAAAAGCCTTTTATGAAGTCATTGGGGAAAATATATGACCAATCTATTGAAGTCAGTGCTATCACAGAGGCTTTTAAATCAGTTTCTACATGATGTATGGATTTTTAAGCCATTCATTTATAAAAATAACCTCCTAGTTTGTCACCCCTTGGAGATGCTGTTTATGGTATTGCTTCTCACAAAAAAAAATAAATAAAAAGTCAACACTGCCTCAAAGAAGCCAACCGCTTCTCTCAGTGAAAATACCCACTTTCCTATAGAGTCCCTCAGTTTTTCTCTAAAATTGCCTGCAAGATAAGCAAGACATGTGAAATCAATGTGAAACATAAAAGACACAGGGAAAGACAAAACAGATGCTAGATTTCCTGAGTATATTTATTTCTGAACAACCAAAGCTAGTATTTGCTCAAGCCTCTTTTTCAGAGGTGACCTAGAAAGTGTTCACTAACTGCCAGGAAATAAGTTCATCCCAAGCTGTTAATATGTAGCAACATGCTTAGAATCATAGAATCAACTAGGTCGGAAAGATCTTCAAAATCATCAAGTCCAACTGTTGCCCCAGGACTGCCAAGTCCACCACTAAACCATGTCACTAAGGGCCTCATCTACATGTTTTTGAACACTTCCAGGGACGGTGATTCCCCCACTTTCCTGGGCAGCCTGTTTCAATGCCTGAGCACCCTCTCTGTGAAGAGATTTTTCCTAATACTCAATCTAAAACAGCCTCAGTCCAAAAGCCCCTTAAACCAGGGCTCAGTTAGGCACGTCAGCAGAACTTCAAGATCTTTGGTTTTAGTTTCTAATTCTCTGATTCTGCACCTACATAAAGCCCTAGTCAGTCAAATAACTGACTGTCCACTCTAATATTGCTATTAACTCTTCCCAAAACACAACCATGGCTGTGGCATTACAACATTTATGCAAACAGGCATCTGAAAGACAGAAGAAGCAATGCTGCTCCTTTACAGGGAAAACAATAAACTGTCCTGTTCTCTCTTTGAATTTGTTCTGGACCACCTTCCACAAATGCCAATGCAATACCTGAAGCAACACTTGCCTGCCCCACAAAAAATTACTACACATCCAAGTACATACATTTTAATCTGATCAGCCTGAGAACTATACAACTTTTAAGATTTCACTTTCTGTAAGCTTCCGTACCAGAAAAAAAAAAAAAAAGTTAATTTTGTTCAGAATGTTCCCTGTATTTGAACAAGCTCCTTTTTTCCTTCAGGCAGACAAAGGCCCTTTTTCTAAAATGGAAAAAGATATTATGAGAAAAACATGCCAATACACACAACCGGTATTACACGGATGAATCACTCCAAGCCTGCTATGCACAAGCTGCTAAAACGCGTTTTACGATGACTACTCCGGTCCACGCTAAGGACATTCAAGTCCCCGACATGGAGAAGCGAAAACCCCACCCACAGGCAGAAAGGCCCGGGCCACGCTGCTGAGCGGCTCCGGGCGCCGGCAAAGCTCCACCGCAGGCTGGGCCTCATGCCGCCCGCGAGCGGGCTCCTCTGGCCCGCCAGAAGGGGCTCCCAAGCGTCAGGGGCGAGGGAGGAAGTAAAAGGCCGCCGCCGCTCTCCCGCGAGCACCTCCCTGAGACCGTGCTGCCGTTCGCCGCCGCCGCCAGCCGGACGCCGCCTCCCCGCAGGCCGCGAACGACGAGAGACCTCCCGCGCCCGCCACGACCGAGCGTGCGGAAGCGCGATAGAGGAGCCCGACCTGGCCCGGCCGGACCTCCTCTCACCGCCGCCGCGCTCCCTCCCCTCTCGACCCCCGTAAGCCCCTCACTCCTCACCGCTTCTCTGCGGAGCAAAAACCGCGTCCGGAGCGCCGCCGCGGCCCCTCCGCGCGGCGCAGGCCGGGGATGGAGCAGGAGGACGCCGCTCGGCCGCCAGAGAGGCCCCGGGGCGCCACTAGGCCTCTAACACACCGCACCGAGCCGCCTCCGCCGCGCTGCGCGGGGTCATGTGACCCGCCCCTTCCGCCAGCGCCCCAGCACACACCGCGCAGCACCACCATAGAGATGAGTGTGCTAGAGCGCCCTCTCGCCCAGCAACGCAGCGCTAATACACGCCACCATAGAGTGGCGACGGCTAGAAGGGCGGAGGGAAAGAGGAAAAGGCTCACGGGTTGCCGCCATATTTGCTGTGGGCAGGTGGTGAGGCGCCCTCACCCGGCCCGGGGCGTCGCCATCTTAAGGTCAGGCAGTGCCGCATGGGGCTGCTGTGGGCCCGGGGCGTCTCACACTGCGAGCCGGTGCCAGCCCCTCGCTGGGTGCCGGCGGGTGCCTCTCACTGCCGCGCTCTGCGGCCTAGCTTAGCTGCGGCTGCGGTTGTGGTAGGCGCAGGCGGTACCCGCGGGCAGAACCGCGGGGAAACTCGTCTGTTGCTTTGATCAGGAGGGAACGCGAGTTGTGGCAGGCTGGAAAGCTAAAACAAAAAGCAGTTTTAGGGGCAGTAGACATAAAGATGTAGAATTATAGAATGGCTTGGGTTGGAAGAGACTTTCAAAGATTATCTGGCTCACCTCCCCCCTGCCATGGGCAGGGACACCTTCCACTAGACCAGGGTCCTCCAAGCCCTGTCCAACCTGGCTTTTGCTAGAGATGGGGCAGCCACAGCTTCTCTGGGCAACCTGTGCCAGGGCCTCACCACCCTCATCTTTTTTTTTTTTTTTTTTTTTCTAGTTTAAATCTACCCTTAGTTTAAAACCTGTACTATTGCTACAGGCCCTGCTAAAAGGTCTGTCACAATCTTTCTTACAAGCCCCCTTTAGGTACTGGAAGACTGTTAGAAGGTCTTTCTGGAGCCTTATCTTCTCCAGGCTGAGCAAGCCCAGCTCTGGGCCCATGTCCAGAACAGAGGTGTGCCAGCCTTTGATCATCTTTGTAGCCTCCTTTGGACAAGCAGGTCCGTGTCCTTCTTGTGTTGGGGGCCCCAGAGCTGAATGCAGTACTGCAGGTGGGATCTCACAACAGCAGAGTAGAGGGGCAGGATCACCTCCCTCAACCTGCTGGTCATGCTTCTTGTGATGCAGCCCAGGATACGGTTGGCTTTCATGGAAGGCTGTATCTCTGATGAAAAAATCCCTCTATGGATTTAAAGAGCAAAAAGAGCAAACACCAGTATCTTAGGCAGCCATGTGCTCAGCAAAAAGATACAACTGCTGTGAAGCAGTTGGGCATAGCCCTGGTCTACAACTGGTAGTTTCCCTGACCTAGTTCCAGCATTTAGGTTACATTAAGACAGTTTAAAATGTACAATTCCCCCCAGCATTACATGGGAGACAGTGATTTATTACAATGATGGTAAGCAACTGCAAATGGAAAAAGGAAGTAAATAGAAATGGAAGGAAGGTGATCTTATAGGTGATTAAAGAGATAGACCACAGCATGAGCATCTGTGCAGAAGGCTGTTGAAAACATTTTGGGTCAGCCAGGCAAAAAACAAACAAGCAAACCTTAGTACCTTTATATTACGTTTTCCACTGTTTATATACACTGTTTAGGGAAAAGTGCTCAAAAGATGAGAGTCCAATGACAAACAACCCCCTCCACCTAAAATGGCAAGGAAAACATTTGGAGCAGACGCTATCAGCTTCTTCAGTACAAAGCAGATGAACTCTATCTGACGTCATAAGTTGCTACTGAACAGTCAACAACTGAGCTGGAACTAAGGTCCTGTTCATCACCTTGCTTTACCAGATGATGTGCAAAGGTAAGTATTTTAGCAGTAGCAAATTCAGGAAATACCTCAAGATTGATTGCAATTCTTTCCCCCATCAGAAACAGCATTTTTATATTCAACTGATTACAACTCATGCCCTGCTGCCTGCATATCTCTCTTCAACTAATGCAAATTTAGTAACTGCAATACTGACTACTGTTACTACTTCAAATAATTCATAAACATGCTGAGGTAGGTAAGAAAACTCATTTTGCAGCTTGCAGGAAAACTGAGGAAAAGGGAAAGCCTATAAAAAGAATCTTCTGAGTTTCCTGTTTCTATGTTGTTGTCTCAGAGTGAAACTCTTACCTGCCTGAAAAAGAGATGAGAAATCCAAACTCAGTTGTGCTGCTATAACAAGGTTTTACTTACAGGAAACATTGCAAAGGCTTTTCTAATTTAGATGTTCATCTGTTTTGCTTAGCCAAAGAAATAGACCATTCTGCATTTATTTTGCTTAGCCAAAGAAGTAGACCATTCGGCATTTATTCTCCTTGTACAAATTGTGAACATCAGCCTCCAGTATCCTTTCTAACCATAAAGAACAGCATTAGAATAATCTAGTAAAACCAGCTATTTCCACATCTCTACTCTTTCTGCTATTGGATGTTAGAATTGTGTACCTCTAAACCTATCCATTTTATCTGTTTACCCTTCAGCTGTGAAACTGAGATCCCTCCCCAGATACTGATTATAGTTCACTTTATTAATTTCCTCACTGTGGACTCCAGAGCTTCATGCCCAAAGCCAATCAAAAAGAGTGTAGTAGGTGGCTTTTAATATTGGGGCCAAAATTAAGGAAGGTGCTTTGTATGTCTGCACGCTGTTTGGCATTTCTTAAAATTTTTGGTTCAGCAAAAGTTCATTCCTGTCCATGTCAGTCCATTTAGTTAATCTTTTTTATTGATCTTCTCTGCAAAATAACTGAATGAAAATACATTATCATAGTAGTATGAAAAAGAGCAGGGAAGACAGGTACTGCGCCAGTCTTCAATCATTCATCATCGCTAAACTGCATAGAAGAGAAATGGATAAGCCATGTATATGCCAAGTAACACAAATGCAGTAGAATCTAGTAGAACAAAAGTACTTCAGCAGTACACTTGAATTCTGATAGGGCCTCAGTCACTCTTGGCGTTGGGAACTTCGCTGATGCCTCATTTTCATGGTAACTGGACCTGCTGACTCAGTTTTGAGAAATGATGATAGCTCACCTTACATGATGATCACCTTAAATGATGATAGCTTACAGAAGGCAAACCCACAATCACTGCTGCCTACATGGATATCCACTTGTGTAATTTGGCTCTCTCTTGAAATTGCATGCAACCAAACCAGGGGACCAAACCACAGGCCTGTCTATGGTTACAGAATCATAGAATGAGACCTTAAAGCTCATCCAGTTTCAAACCACTGCCATGGGCAGGGACACCTTCCACTAGAACAGGTTGTTCCAAGCCCTGTCCAAACTGGTCTTGAACACTACCAGGGATGGGGCAGCCACAGCTTCTCTGGGCACACTGTGCCAGTGCCTCACCATCCTTACAGGGAAGAATTTCTTCCTAATGTCTAATCTGACTCTTCCTTCTGTCAGCTTAAAGCCATTCCCCCTTGTAAAAAGTCTTTCTCCAGATTTCTTGTAGGTCCCCTTTATGTATTTGAACATTACCAACACGTAAAGTCCACTAAGTGAAACAGCGTATATCCTTCTCCCAGAAAGGTAGCCATTAGCATCTGATCCAAGCATCCAGCCAAAAAATTCTGGTTGCTTTAGAAAAGAAATTGTTTGTGGACTGGCTGTGCTACAACAAAAATATTTTGGATGTTACCTACATCACACATATACATTTGTATACACACACAGCCAATGAAAAATAACTTGTCCTTTTCTTGTAGCCCCCTGCCCTTTCCAGCCAGTACCGTGACCCAGGATCTCACTGGAGGACTGCTAGCTGAGGTTACTTCCTCACCATGGGCTTCTTTGACCATCTCTGTCCGCATCCACCACCTGTCCCCACAGTTCCACGCTCTGACCATGAAGACTCTAATTTTTTGACAGGTGCATGTCTCTGTTTCAGATCTGCAGTCTCCTTCAGCTAAATAAACTGACACTGGTCAGTTCACCCACTGGCTGCAGCTACTGTCACAAAAAAGAAAAAAGGGCAATAATTGTAGTGGCTGGTGACTTTCCTTGTCGAGACGTGGTTTAAACGCATACATAGCGCAAGCGAACCGGTCGCTTTGTTCTCTTCCGTGCAGACACCACCGTGACCCACTCCTCTGCCAGGCCTGGGGGCAGCCTCTTGGTCTCTTTCCAGGCAGTGAAGGAACTAGTTCACTACGAGTTTCACCCCTCACACCGCTGCTGGGGGCTTCAGGGAAGCGCGGCAGAGCCGGCCGGCGTCACCAAGTACCCGCGGGGCAGGGGACAAAGGTAAAGCAAAGGGGAAAGGAGAGACCTGGGGACATGGCGAGGGCCCGCACCTCCGCCCGCCCCTGCTGCCTCCCTCAGGGGCGGGAGCGGCGCACCCCACCATCCTCCCCTCAGCGCCCAGGGAGCCGCAAGCACCGCCGCTAGTGTTCTGCTCCGCGCCGGGACCCGCACACGGGGCCCGGCCGCCCCTTCCCACCCCGGAACTACAGCTCCCGGCGGGCGCCACGGCAGAGCGGCAGCACCGGGCCCCCGGACTACAGCTCCCAGCGTGCCGCCGCCGCCACCCCGCCTCTCGCCGCCGCCTTCCCGTCTCCGCGGTGAGAAAATAACCCTGAAGTTCCCCGCGATCAGCTGATCCCGGCTGACAACGAGGGGTGCGGGCGGAGGGGCGCGGGTGCTGCCCGGTCCTGCCCAGCCCGGCCGGGAGCATCGCCTGCATGGTCGGGCCGCCGCCCCGGCCGCTGCGGGAGGAGAACTGGGACACCCCCCCGCCCAACCCCAGCAGCGGAGGGGGCGGCGGGGGGGAGGAGGAAGCGGCGGCCGGGACCCGACTCCTTAGTCACCGGGTGCCGGCGGGAGGAAGGGGAAGCGGGGCGGCCGCCGGCTTGTAAACAATAGCCCCGTGCCGCGCCGCCTTTGTTCCGGCCCCCGCCGCAGCTCCCCGCCCGCTGCCTCCGCTCAGCAGGAGGACACCGGGGGGCTTCCCCTGTCTTCCGGGCCGCCGGTGAGGAATAATCGGGTGCCGCGCTGGGCGCAGCCTCAGGTAGGTGCGGGCACGGGAGCGGGGCGCTGGCATTGCGTAAGCACGGCGCGGCCCGAGCCACAAGTGCCGCGGGCCGGCGCGGCCGGTCACCGCCGGGTGTGCGGAGCGGCAGGGGCCAGCGCGCTGCGAAAGCGACTCTGTGCGGGCTGCGGAGGGGCGAGGGAGGCGGCCGAGGGCCCCGCGCAGCCCCGCGGCAGCAGGTCGAGACAAAGGCGGGCGGGCGGGCTGGTGCGCGGCTGGCTCTTGGGGCGCCGGTCCCGGGGGCTGCGAGGGGAGCGGAGGGGGAGAGGATCCGTTAGCCCTGCCGCGGTGGCCATCGCTATCCAGCGTCGCTAGGAGAAGCGCATAAAGAGAGCGGATTTTTGTTTATCTAGCGAAGCACATCAGGAAATTCCCAGCAAATAAATACTGTGAACTCTGAAGGAGGAGCTTAGCCGGGGAGTGAAAGCAGAGAATTTTCTAGTATTGACACAGTCTTCTGTGTGTGTGTACATGTATATGCGCTTGTGCATTTCTAATGTTTAATTTTGCCTCTGTGTCACCAGCTGTCTTCCTCCGATCTCTGCTTCAGGGGTGTACTTGTCCTGTGTGCTGAAGTACACCAGGCTGGGTGTTTTTCTTGTTGCTGAAAACACACTATATAGTTAAGCACAAAAAGAATGTATACCAGCATTTGGGTATAACAATACATGAAGCCAGCCACATTGTTTATTTTGGAGAAAGAAAACTTCATCTGTGCTTGACAAGACTTTTCCTGGAAGGTAGGTCAGTGTACGAATCTTAAAGAAACATCTATTAATTATTTAAAATAAAGTACACGCATCATTCCTGTTGTGTTTCTTTCCCCTGTGAAAGTACTAAATTTGCAACTGACTTTTACACCTATTATTGTTCAGAACAGAAACGAGAGGGGAAAAAGCATTGCTTTAAAAGAATTTGAAGATGAGTGCTCATACACAAACTGTAGAGAAAGGACAGAACACGACACTCCTGTGCCAGGAAAGCTATGTTTGCAGTGGGACAGATGAAGCAATCTTTGAGTGTGACGAGTGCAGGAGCCTACAGTGCCAGCGTTGTGAAGAAGAGCTGCATCAGCCAGAAAAGTTACGGAACCATGAGCGGACCCGTATAAGACCCGGCCATGTCCCATTCTGTGACTTCTGCAAAGGTGCCAATGGGAACATAATGCATGCCAGTATGACAAGGCAGATAGCAGCAGTGAGGTGCCAGGTGTGCAAAATCAACCTCTGCGTGGAGTGTCAGAAGAGAACACATGCCGGGGGGAACAAAAGGAAGCACCCTGTCACAATCTACCATGCTGGCAAAGCCCAAGAACATGAAGAGGAGGAGGTGATGGATGAGGAGACCAAGAGAAGGAAGATGACAGAGAAAGTTGTGAGTTTTCTCTTGGTGGATGAAACTGAGGAGATTCAGGTAAGAACTTCTGTGGTTGAACAGGCAAGATCCTTTAGTGTCTTAGTCTCACAGGCTGCTGTGATGCATGATTGATGCTTGAAGTGTAACTGGCAGCAACGGTAACAAAATGAGGACAGCCAGTTAAGTGGCACTAAGTATCTTGGCCCAAAAAGACACAGTGCCTTGGAGCAGCCCTGCTTATGAGTTTCTCAGGTCAAGTTCATTAAAACCTGATGTGTGGCAAGAGCCTCTTCTAAGAGCTTGGTAAGCAAAGCTAGTGAAAGAATTGACTCTGTCCTGAGACACAGGCAACTAAGATAAGAGCTGTCTGTGCAGGATGCTGATCATTCCTGAACAAAATTGAAACTGAGAGTATTGCAGTAGGTATCCTGCAAATGGGAGTGCTGGCAGCCAATCTCCTGCCATATGACTGGGAATGGGCACTGCACCAACCAGTGCTAATGCAAGCCTACAGCCCCCTGCTACCCTCCTCTAGCATTACTAAATCCATCTGGTTTTCAGGAATAGGAGAAAGTAGAAATAAAGGTCCAAAGTATGCCATTCAAGTCGTGCAGGCACCATGGTTAAGCTATTTTACTTGTCTCAAATATTACCCCATGTTAGCCCCTTGCTAAACAAAGGGGAAATTTGCCATCAGTTTGGGGTTGGCTTGCTGGTAATAATGGTAGAAATACTAGTTGTCTTAACAAGAGCTTCTCAGGAGGAACTATTTTAGAGAGTCTGGTGTTCAGTGTATGCAGTTAAGGAACTCTTGAGTTGGTCCTTGCATTTGGTGGGTGTAAGCACTTTGCGATGTAAAAATACTTTACAAATGTAAAAACAGCAACATGAAAGTTGCAGAGCAGGTTAGTTACACAACTAAAAATTCAGCTTCATCTTCTGGCTTCCAGGTTTGCATCGTTCATGTTAAGCTTTGTTCAGGAGACACTGAGAAAAAATGTGTAGTCACCTGAAGACTCAATATGTGGTTGCTCTAATTTAATATTCGTGCTACCAGCAGTAAAAAAACATTGTGATGGTATTCTGATTTTTGGTTGATTAGTTATTTGTATGCATAGTAGTAACAGTCAGTGTGTCTGTCATGCCTTGCAAGCAAATGTGACTTAAGCATCTTGTATTTATTCTGTACTATACAGAAGTGCATATGTACATATGTATAATATGTATACTAGTGTAATTAACTATGGTATAGAATAGATGCGGGATAACTTGTGTGACATTTTAGTCAGTTCAGGTGTACTAACTGCCAAATTCTCATGGCTTTTGGAGGGGAAAGGAAGGAAAAGATGATAGACCTTATGATGCACTGACACAGAAAATGCTGCAGAATACTAGCGACTGTAAACTGAGCGATTGAGTTTCATGCGTAGTAGCAGTCCTAAGTTTGTATGTCTCCCCTAAGCGCATGCACGTGTCTTCAGAGTGTGTGGCAGATGCGACTACTGCTTTAAAATGCAGACTTTGGAATAATATTCATGTAGCCACAGGAGCAAGCTCTGAAATGCCTTAGAACAGGGCTGTCCTGAAAACCTGCTCTCAAGCTTTGGCTGTGTGTGGTTGTACTGGTTTAAGTTACCTTTATATTCATGAGCCTGTAAGCCTTGTTGAGGTAGACTTTAGCCTGCCCCATGCAAGCAAGTGCATGGCTATTTAAATGTCATAAGCGATAAAGCCAGCTTCCTTATTGGGACAGCAATGGTCTTTTATCAGATTGTAGCAATTTGATCAGAACAGGGTTGAAAAAGCTCTCAAAAAATGAACTTGCTTCTGTATCAAAAGGCTGAATCAGAACCCTTCCATCTGGAGTGATCTTCTCTTCCTCACAGCTGAATACTTCTGTGACATCTCACAGACAGTATTGAAGCAGTTTGAGAGTTTTCAATTAAAATATTTTCTAGGAGCTGGAACTTGAAGAGTGCTTGTTATTACAGTGATGTTTCTGCTGGTGAGCATGAGGACCTTTATTTAGAGAGGGCTGTCAGATGACTAGCTAGCTCTGAAGGCATCATCAGCTCTTGATAATATTGAACAGCCAGTTTAGCTATAGGAAAGTGATCGTCAGTCTTTTCTTCTGTGCTTGTCCTTAGCAAGATTATTGCTCATTACTTGGGAAGAAATCCTTAGAATGTTCTTTATTTAAACCAACTATTTTTGTCTAAAAATGCCAAAATAGTAATAACTTGAAATATGTAGATTCAGGTTTCGAGGGTATGTGGCTTGAGCAGACAGGAGGAGAATTATCAGTATTAAAATCTGGCTATCTTTAATCATCTGCTTTCTGACCTTTGGAACTTGAAGATCAATGCATTAGTTAGTAAATCAGTATTTTCCTCTCTTTTCCCTATCACAAGTAGATTCTGCCATAGCAATGTTAAATGCTACTCCTTCAAAATTACGCAGAACTAGTTATGCTGCTGCATGGTACCGACATGGTGGATCATGGTAGACCCCATCCCAAGTCCTTTTTCTAAGACTGTATTATGCAGTTGCTCTTCATATAGTATTAAACTTTTGGTCTTACCTATTGCATATCTGAGGCTGAGACTTCCATCAAATTGCTCTTGATAATTGCAGCATCTGTTTGTTAACTGGCTCTGGCATAGCCTGTCTCTTCGCTCATCTCTACTCAGACTCATATTATGGGGATTACTTCCTCAGTCAATTACTTCAGTCTTGTCACTGCTCTTATTACATCTTCCACATCTCTTCTTTGCCATGTTAGACCCATGCTGTGTGCCTTCTTTTTTTATGTGTGTAAGTCCCCCAGCTGAATCTCCTGATCTGTTCTGTCAAGATGTCAGCTTTCCTTTCTTATCTCTAACTGAATTTTCAAACAAGCAGCATAGTGCTGTCACTAGGGCTGTCCATTGCACACAGGAGGCACTTCACTTAGGAACTTACAGTCAATTTATTGTTCTTTTTAAAAAGTCCCTTATACTTTTAGATCATGTTAAGAAAACCACATCGAAATACAACAATAAAAAAGTGACTCGGGTTAGGATAGTTATCTCAAGTCCTTAGGCTGTCTCACTGTCTCTTGAGCTTTTCCAGTCATCTGTATTGATCTTTTTCTCCTGTACGTATGTTTATACAGTTTCTGGAACAAGTATCCATTTTTGCATTGTCTTTTTACAACACCTTTGTGATAGCATAAAACAGAATTACATATCAGTTGTACAGTGAACTCTATTTCTACTGCTTCTGAAGTAGGGGAGAAGAAATGCTAGCAACACATAAAACCAATTTGATATTTTTATCTTGGGGAGCAGATGTTAAGAGTTCTTACCACAGTATCAGAGCTTGGTTGTGGAGTCACTGGTGGTTTCTATGATAACATTTGTCCAAAGCCCTAATTAAGGACTCAGCATATGTATTTAATAGAAGCAGAGAAAGTGTTTCATTGACCCCCAAAGATAGGGACCATACTTGATTGCTATTAGTCTGCCTTAAAAAGTTCACTGATCTTTGACCAGAAATTAGCTCTGTCACAAGAAATTACCCAAACTCTGGGCTGCAAAATAAAATAGCTGCAAAATAAAATTGTAGCCTGTTTTAGTAAGGAGACAGGAAGAAAAGAAAGATTTTCCTCTAGCTAGTCAGAAAAATAATATCCCCAGCAGTGTAATTTTATGTAGTAGGAAGGAGCATATATTTACTACTAGGCCTCCCATGAGACATCCACTGTGAACTCCCTTTCTTCAGGTAGCAGGGTCTTTTTTATTTTTTTCCAATAGGTATCTCAGTTTCCTAAATGTAGCCTTCTTCCTAGAGCTCTTTTTTATTCCTGCTAGCAGGGCTAGACTCCTAAAGAATTAAGCTCTTACCCTGGGGAAATATTGAACAGGATCTATATAATGTTTTGCAGGCAGTTTAGATGACACAGAATGACCCATAGGCCTTATTTAAATGCAGACCATTTTATGCAATCCTTAAATACCCAGCTTCTAACATTGTAACAGTCTCTGTGTCCTCTTCTGTCCCCTCTTATTAAAAAGTTACATGGTTAACTCCTTAGGAATGCTAGCAGCTTTGCTTTTCTCACCTTCACTGTAAACCTATTGATTTTCCCTTATTACCTACTGAGTTGATGTAGTCCAGGGATGAAAGAATGGAGAGTCACTAGGAGTGCTTTTTTGTAGTCAAATATTCTTTGTCAGTCAATGCAAGCTAATGTATGTCTCTTTTCCTGAGAGAAGTTCATAATCTCTTAACTCTTTTAGCTTGCCTCTGTATTAGAAAATCATTTGTCTAGCAAATAGTACTGGTTCCTATGACACCCTTACTTGGCTTGCTTTTGGGAGAATGGTGTTCTTGTGTTTTTGGGTAGCACAGTCAGCTGTGTTTTTAGTCCATATCCTGTAAACTGAAGAGTCACAGCTGATATATTTGTCATGGATGGAAACGAGGAAGAAGAAATGTAGAAGGAGCCAAGTTTTTTAGGTCAGTGTGATCTATTGGACCAGGATACACAATTTCTGCCTGTCATCACTGTTCCTGTAGCATTGATGAGTTTTCCTCCTCTTTGTGCTTAAGAGAGGTTTTCTTGCCAAGGTATTTTTAGGGGTTTGCTGTCTTACACTCTAGGAATTTTTCTCTTATTATTTTGATAGTTTTTAATATTCCTCCCATCCCAGTTTGTTATCAGTTTTGCAGTTCTCTCTCCTACACTCAAGTGCACTGTTTTTCTGTCCTTGGAATAAAGCCATAGAAAAATGTCTTAGCAATTGCTGGTTAGGAGCATTCTTTCTTCCACTGGACATATACCAGTATTTTGAAGAGTGCTTCTAGAAGATGGGAGAGCAGCCATCCATTCAACAAATGTACACGTCCTTTAGCAGCCTCAGGCTGACTCCTAGCTAATTTGAACATAGCCTTTTACAAATACTGCTTTTCTCTGGAACTGCTCTTGCACCTTCTTCATGATGTAGTTCTCCTAGGCCATAATTAAATCTCTTGCTTGTTTCCTGTCTCTTTTGTCCATATGCTGAAACGTCTGCACGTATAGAAGCGAAGGAGAGTGTATCACAAGTGAGAAAAGCTGGTAGCAAGCCACTCTGGAATTACCCACTGTTTTCATTCGAGGAGTTCCTGAACTTAGTTCAGTTTCTGGACTAAATAGGGTTGGTGGGGATAAAGAGGTGTTCTAGTGCTTCCTTGTTGTACCCTCTTTTGCACTTCTCCAGTGAGTCCTTTTGGGCTCCTTTGTGCTACCAGCAGGAATAGGATGTGAGTGCTTTGGGGTGCATTCAAGGAGGAAACAGGAACTGGCAGCTTGCTGTCCTCCAGCTGTTTTGTGCTTTCCACCTCCTCCTCTTTCTCACATCTGCAGGGGTCACTGGGAGACAGATGTTGCTGCAGATACCTTTTACTTATTTTACCTGAGTTGCTAATGCCTTGCTATAGGATTGTCTAAAAGTAGAAGTTTTGCAGTCCTTTGACCTGCCTGTCAAAACACCCTGCAATTGGGAAAATAACTAGAGTAACTGTTGTCTAGGAAGAGTGGAACTGTAAAACAAATAAGTTTGTGAATGTCCCTCTTAACAAGGACAGTAGTATAAAGTAGTGTTCATCCAGGTATTATAATTACCTTAGTATTGGGGAAGACTCATAGTTACAGCATGACTTGCTGTCTTCTGGGCAAGTCTTTTTAGCTTTTTTATGGTCTCTGCTGCTACAGCTGTGACATTGTGGGTGGTAATTGGTAGCTCTGTGGCCAACATCCATGGGGAAGATGAAAGGTACTTAGGAGACAGCATAATGATTTATGCTTCATTTTTTACTGTTCTTTTCAAGAGTTAGATGACATTCTTTATCTGCAGATGTTGCATTTACCTTGAAGTCTTTATTAATAGTTTTTAATTCTTGAAAAAGCTGTTTTTCAGCTAGCAAACAGGCTAGTGAGCTGTCTAGTCTTCTGCTTTCAGCAGTTTCATATAACTCAGCTGTCATCTACAAGGGTAACTTGTCTGGTAATAGCAGTATTTCAGGCAATATTGCCTCCTGTGTTAGGAAGAAGTCCACTCAAATTGGATTACCTCCCATCCACTTAACGTTTTTTCCACTACTATCTTAAAACCTTTGAAATAGGGTCTCTCTCTTTGGCTAGGGCTGTTAAGCAGGATTTAACTCATCTCTTTGTCTCTTTCAGGAAACAGTCCTATAATAGATAACATGGGCCTCAGATATGGGCAGCCTCCATCCTTCATTGCAGAGACCTGTAGGTGCTGTTAAGCTCTGTACAAACCCACGTACATACTGTCCCCAGATTCCTGTGCCAGAGCTGTGGGAAGGAACAGGATAACTTTGGTCTGAAAAAGACACTCAAGTTCAGGGACACTATTTTCATGGGTGTGCACAGAACGTAATAGAACACATCTCAACAAAACCCATAGGTTGTACCGCAGTGAAGGCAAATAAAAAGGTACAAAAAAGTTGAGGTTAGAAAGCACCCCTGATACAGATACTTTCTTTTGGTTGAGCCAGACCTGCACCCAGCATGGGGAATAAGGTCAAATCTAGCTGGAGCTGAGAAGGAGTATTGGAACCTCACTTTAAATCCTCAGGGTGTGTTTGTCCCTGCCTTTATTTTGCCCTCCTCACGTCCAGTGTCGGGTCACTCAGTCTGGGCTTCAGGCTGTGTAGGACTCTGATCCTGAAAATGCTGATGTCCACTGTCAGCTTGGCTGAAATCTAGGAGATTACTGAGGATAATAATGATAAATGTATAAAAGTGATTGCTGGGTCAGTGATTAGTAACTTACTCCTGAATACCAGATTGTAACTATTGGTATGACATACACAATTTTATAAGTTAATCCATTGACAGAGCCCTTTTGGGAAAACTCTCCCAAGCTACCATAAAATGTTTACATAGTAAGAAGTAACTCTTTGAGCAGTAGAATTAATGAAGTCTCATTTCTGAGATGTCTGCCTCCCATTATCCAGCAATTATCCGCATCTGTCTTTTAGGTAAGAAGCAGTATGTGTGCTGTCATGCACCAGCCAGCATGCTTACTGGGTAGCAGGTATGGGCATGACTTCTCAGCTTACTTCTGTGCCTTGGTGGCAGTGTGGAATGGATGACAAGTTTCTTTCTTCAGAAAGGTTATTAGAGTCTGCTGTTTGTTTTCATCAAACTTAAGAAATTTATGGTTTAAAGGTATTTATTTCTCTATCAAATATGTCTGTGTAATTGGTTTTAAGGATTTTAAGTTATGTTTGAAAGACTCAAGGAAAGGCATAAATGAAATTTTTCATGAAAAGTCGTGCAGAACAAAAGGTTGTAGGAGGAAAACTAAGGTAGGAAACTAGAGCTGCCTGGTCTTATTATTCAGCCTTTATTCTTTTTGAACACCTGCTTATAATCAAAATCTTCTCCCTCATTTGGAGGCCTCTAAAAGCTTTGAAGGAGCAATGACCTCCTGAGGTCCCTTTCAGCCTGAATCTTAGTGGAAAACAGGGTTTGAATTATGATAGTCCAGGGCCTCTCTCACAGCTCCATTGATGTCATAGGTTTCATAGCAGAGTTTCTGTTCTTCCCAGAGAAATACCCAATCCTTTTCCTCACTTGGAAGCAAAAAACATTTGGGGGTATCAACAAAAATTTCGGTTGGGGCAAAAGCAGGAAGTTTGCAACTGCTTTTTTAGTAGCCTACTGAACTTGAGTTGCTGGCTTAAGCCAGATACAGTTGTGCTCACGCACTGCTTTTCTGTGAGTGATTGTGACGAGCTCTGCAGAGATGTGAATTTTAGTGGCACCACTGTACTGTGGTGCAGGTTGTTCTCAGATTTGTCTTACAGGCTATAGTTAAAGGAAGAAATCTGCTTTATAGGTTTCTCTCTTATTTGTTTTCAGTGTACACTGAAATTCTGACTAATGACCTAATGGTAGGACCTGGGGCTTTAAGCGTGCACCAGTAAGACTTCTGTGTGAATTTAACTCTGGAGTGATCTGGAGAGAGGAGCTCAGTTTTACAGAATTTAGGATAGGAACTAATCTTTTAAGAATTAAAACACAACTGCCAAAGTTTAGAAGATGTATCATAAAGAACTGGTGTATGTTGAGGTGGGGAGGTCTCACAAATCTGTTTCCAGGTTTAATGTTTGATAAGATTCTTTGAGATATCTCTGTCCTTGAGATCAATTACCTCAAATGATCTCAGTTACATGTTTTAGAAGTTCATGGTTACTTACAAGGTTGCAGATGTTGTTTTAGCTTTCTTTGCCATTTCTCCCTCTTATCTCAGATGTTTGAATTCTTGTTTTCTGAATGGTGAGCAGAATTTCTTGTATTGCCAATGTTAAGTAATGCTCTAAGGAAATTTCCCACACACACACCTCCGCTTGATTGTTTTGACCACTTGTACTTGAAGGCTGATTTGTTTCAGCTGTTCAAAATTTTATGCTGGTACATATTTGGATACGCTGTTACGAATCTTATGGTTTGTTTTTCCATTCATTGAGAAATGTGTTGAATTTATATCCTCTATTGATTAAGTGGTTGTGTATCAAAAGATACTGTTGTATGCTGGTTGTTAGACAAGCCTAATGACTCAAATTTAATTATTCATATGATGACATCTTTCTTGATTGCAGAAAATGTATTTTAGTTGCTAAAATAGTCTGTTAAAATCAAAACAAGCAAAGGGTAAGACTTCAAAATACAACAACAAAAGTACCAATGTAAGTCAAAATGACAGTGTAAGACTAGCTAATGAAGACACTCTGACTACTATGCCAAGCACGCTTGATTTTCATTTTGAGCTATTGTGTCGTCATGGCACATGGGCTTTGTGCATTGCTTTCATGAATGTCGGCAAGCCTAGAGGATTTATAAAGAGGTTTAAAAGGAGAAAGCTGTGGTAAAAATGTCTCATTTTCTTCATGTGTTTGGTTTTGCCTGGAGGCAGGTGTAACAACGTATGAGTACAGGTCATTGGAAACTTAGTTCTATGTTATGGGTTTGGTTTCTAAGCTTGTAACGTGTTTTCATAACACTGGTTCCAAGAAATTTGTAGGCAGAAATGTCATTTTGGCAGTTCTTGTTTCTTGTCTTTTCCTAAACAATTCTGCATTTATTGCATCTTGGATCTAGGAAACTTGTTATGTTAGGTACAATAGATTTCCAAGTATGGCTGCCAGGGAGGCTTCAGATGTAAATGGCAGTATGGTATAAGTTTTTGTGTCCTCCTTAGAGAGGACTTTAGCTGTAAATTTCCTTGGTTTTCTTGCTGAAGACCTTCATCTTCAACTCAGCTCAGTTTGGATGGAGTGACTGCATTGGTGGGACTGGATGATAGTTGCTAATGGAATTGTAGTTAAAACTATAAAAGAAGGCTAACCAGGATTCTAACCTGTGATGGAGTAAAAGCTATTCTTTCTAGAAGAAAATTGTCTTCTAAGAGCTGTAACAAAAGTGTAAATAAGTCTCTGATACGAGAAATGTTAAAATAAAGAAGGGTCTGGAGAGATTTCCCTCTTGTCTTAGGTTAGACATACAAAATTTTCATTCTTAATTAACGCTGCTGTGCAGTTTAAGGAAAGTTTCATATTTACCCTCGACTGTTCATGTCAGAGATGTGGAGCTCTTGGGCAGCGTGGGAGTAGAAACAGCCATGGGAGCATGAATCCTTCGCACATGCAGCAGAAGGTGGTACCCTGCAAATTTCTTTTTTGCATGATGAGAAGCAAAACGGAGAAGTGGGACTTGAGCCCAATGGGAATTAGTACTTTGACACTTACTACACACATGCTGACTTTAAATGTCTTAAAGGAACTTGCTTAAGGGAAATAAATTAATTCTTGATATAGGGATGGTTGTGAGTGAGTATTGTCCCTGTGCTAAGCAGTGGTTAAAGAAGACAAGTGCATGAGAGCAAGGAACATCTAATGGCATATGAGCGTATTTAACAAAAGGGTTTTTTCTTTTTCCGGTTGTATTGGTTTGGAGATTTTTGTTTTTGTTTCTTCCCTCCTCCCCATATGGAATTTATTGCAGTAGGGTGTTGCAGGATCCAAAACTATGTCTAGATTCACAAAGGGCTTAACCTCCTAGAGGACAGGTCTACTGGTGTTCTCTACCTGACGTGAACATCTGTGTGCAACAACTGCTTGGGAAGTCCTTTGACTCCTAAGAGCTGGTAAAGCATGCTAGAAAGTGTTACTTGTTTCATGTCTAAGTTCTTTCTTATTTGTCACTGAGTCCTGTAAGGCACACCACTGGATTAGCTGGACTTCAGAACATTCTTGTGCTCCTGGGCAACTTTCTTGTCTGAATTGTACCTGAGTTCTGTCCTGCAAGGAAGTCTGAAGGAGCCATGAACCGCAGAAGGTGCCAGTAGCTCAGTGCTTTGGGTGTCTGATTTGATATTCAGTGTAACTTATCTGCTGAAGCAATCTGGATTATTGATCTGGAACCAACTTTTCTTCTGTCTGGCTCAGCAATTCAGCTCTTTTTCCCACAGTAAGTTGCCCTGGCACCAGCAGTTGTTAAAGTACATTGAATGCAAAGAAGGCTGGTGGTGTGGACATTTGCATTAGCTCAGCTTGGGACAATTTCAGCTGCAGCACAGTTTGTATAAGTTGTTTCTTATTGTTGGGAAGGCATTGCAAAACTACACTTGTCGCTGTTATCCTTTGTGTCTGACATTAAAGACTCAGCCCCTTCCACAAACTCTCTGAAACTAATACCAGCAAAGTAACCAGTGCTGTTTAAAAGACCTTAGTTCTTAGTTGACCTGCCAATACTTAAGCAGCTGTTTGAAGGCTGGTACTTCTTTGTGCTGTACAGGGAGTGCATAACCACTGATTCCAGCAAAGAGTGTCTGCCACCCTTATGGTAAGAAGTTTGAAAGGTAGGAGTTAAAACAATCTGGAGAAGTTATATCCCTTTTTACTTACATACACATAACATTATTATATTATCAAATTGTGAATGCTTTTAGGAGCTGTCCCATGAACCAAGAACTTTTCATGCACAGACACATCTCCAGGGACACCAAAAGAAGTTTTATCTGTCATCTAAACTGCCTTCTGATGATAAGCTTATAATCACAGCTACCAAAAGAGATGACCCTTTCTTGTGCACCTGTAACATGAGTGTATCTTGATGGTCTCCCACAGACAACAGAAAATAGCCTGTTGATAGCATTTTGATTTGTTTCCTGTTTCCTTCCACACTATGAGGCTGCCTTGAATGTTTTGAGTCTGTGAGAAGCTACTGCAGCTCCACATCCTCAGTTTTTCTTTCTGAATGCTGTTCCCAACCACAATCTGGCAAACTGGTTTGTTTTGGGGTGGGTTTTTTTTATATATAATTTTTGGCACACTGGCTGTTTTTTATTTTCCTTCAAAGTCTATCTGCTGCTGATAGATTCGGCCAGAGCAAACAGTGCTGGCTGATCCTTAAACTAATTTGCTGATCTAAGAATAAACATGTTCAAAGAAACCTTTTATTACCTCATGTCTTCTGTGGATCATGTATCATGAGACCTTCTAACTGTACTTGTGGAGGGGAAAGAGCTAAGGAGCTTCCACAAGTTGAGAGGGGGTGAAAGCCATGCTACTTTGCTGATGGGGATTCCTTGTGGAGGGAATCATGATGGAGGAGTGAATGTAATCTTTCTTGAAAAGTGCCTCTGTCCTTTTCTTCCCTGTCACTTAACATGTTAGGAGAAGCAAGTGGTAAACAACCAGAGCCAGGAGCATGAAACCTTTGAAAGCCAAGGGCAGGCTCTTGTACAGAGCCCTAACCTGCTTCATTGCTTGTTTCTCTGTTCCCTCTTGCTCTAGTATCTGAACAGAAAATGCCCTATTCTCTAACCTAAGTAGCTTGATACTTGTCACTCAATCTCTGTGAAGCCAAAGAGAAGTTACCTGCTGAAAGCTGTCTACTTTCTTTTGGGTTTTGTGTGTGTGTGTTTTGTATTTTGATTTTATTTTTAATGAAAGCACAATATCATAAGTTATGAAATGGGTCACTGGGGTAGTTGTGGCACTTCTGTAAAAGCCAGTTTGTCCAGCTCCAACCACTTGGCTCCAGTGCACAACTTTGCTTTTTAATTCTAAGCCCTGCATTCCAGCTATAGGATCTGTCAGCTGGAGAGCAGTGGGAGCAGGACAGGTTTTGTCTGGGAGCCCCTGGCTCTGGGTAGGTGCAGCACAGCTGTATGGAGGAGCTTCCTCTCCCTAAATCGAGGGAGAGGCTCAGTCTCTGTGGATGAGGCAAGCTAAGGTGACAAAAGCGCTCCTCTGTTTTGCTTGCCAGGAGAGCAATTCTACTGAGAGTGTCTGCTATGCTCCAAGTAGCTGTTCTGGCAGACTTGGAAGTAGGGTTGTGCTCCCTTCTCTGAAACAGTTGCCTCAGGGAATGAGGTGAGGTACAGAAGGTTTCACTAGATGGGTGAGGCATAGCTTCCAAAAGAGCTACATAATAGAATAGCTGAAGTCCCATTGATGCGTGCATTATGAAACTGCTTTCTAGAATTTTGCTTTGAAAGTCTTGGTGCTTCAAAAACTTACGATGAATTCTGAACAGGAATTAATCACTGTCAGTCATCTTATGAATCCTGAAACAAGCTGTTTTCAGTTTTGTCTGCTCCAATTGCATAGTTATAATATTTTTTTTTATTATTTTTTTTTCCTTTTTTAATTTATTTTTTGGAAGGTAAGGAATGAAGAAGACTTTATTAAGAAACTGGACTGCAGTCCTGACCAGCATCTAAAGGTAGTGTCCATCTTTGGGAACACGGGGGATGGCAAGTCTCACACCCTTAACCACACTTTCTTCTATGGCCGGGAAGTCTTCAAGACGTCTCCAGCCCAAGAGTCCTGCACAGTTGGAGTCTGGGCAGCCTATGACCCTGTCTGCAAAGTGGTGGTAATTGATACAGAGGGCCTCCTGGGGGCCACTGTGAACCTGAGCCAGAGAACACGGCTCCTGCTGAAGGTCCTGGCCATCTCTGACCTCATCATCTACCGTACTCGTGCTGACAGGCTCCACAACGATCTCTTCAAATTCCTTGGTGATGCCTCGGAGGCTTATTTAAAACATTTCACCAAGGAGCTAAAAGCTACCACAGCCCGCTGTGGCCTCGATGTTCCTCTGTCAACTTTGGGTCCAGGTGTCATCATCTTTCATGAGACTGTGTACACCAAGCTGCTGGGCTCTGGTGAGTGGGCAGAATTACAGTGTGCTAAATACTATCTATAAATTGTCAGAGTGCATTGAATACTCAGTGTTCTTTAGTACTGTGTAAAAGATGTGGTTTGGGTTTTGCTTTCACTTGTTCCAGTTGGGAGCCAAGCTGTGGAAATAACAGAGCATTCCCTGATAGTGGTCTGAGTACCCCAAATCAGCTAGAATAATGCTCTTAGCCAGATGGACATCAGCACTGACTAGTGATGATGGGAGTTCTGCCAGCCATGGGAGGGGTCATCCAACAGGATTATGAGTATGGTATGGCAGATGAAGGTGAAAACAGAGGTGCTCTGGGATTTTGGCTGGGATATGGAGTATCCTCTTGCAAGAAAACTAAAATAAAACTCTATATAGAAACTAGGATGAGCAAGAATAATGAAATTGATGATACTTACAGTGCTTTCACTCTGTTAAATTCTGTGGATCAGCCTTGTTCTGAGGCTTACATGAAGTTGGGACTGAAGTTGTGGCACAGAACTGGTGGCTTGACACCGCTTTTCTCTGTAAGAGTATCTGATATGGCCAAAGTTGCAGGCCCGGCACAGTATTATTCCTCTTGCTTTCAGTGTTCTTCACCAGTACTTTTAGCTTGGATCCTGCATATTGGATTTTGCATATTTAAATTATGTATTTTATTTGTATGTCTGAGTTCTGAAATACACTGACCTGAGCAACTCACAGCACAATTCAGTTTTGTCTGTACAGGGACCTGAATTTCTTTTCCTGGCACCATTTTTCCTTTTTTCAAAAGGCATGATGAAACCTTTTCTGCCCATTTCTGATGCTTTGATGAGCAAAAGCGCTAATATATTGGCCTGCAGTGGCTGAGGTTCAGTCCTGCTCTGAGTGAATATCTGTGAGACTTCTGCTGTGTAATAAATACCACAGCAGCTCCTTGCTGCCCCACACTCTCATTTTGACTTCTCTTACCAGTGAAGACTTGAGCTAGTAGAAGAACTTGTTCTTTCTGGTTATTGTTAGACTGACTTCTTAATTACTTTTAACTGACCTGCCAAGGCGGTTCCTTTTCTTACATATCATTTTGCTGATGAGCAATGTGGAGTTTCATATAGTACTTGAAATTTGCTGTTTCAGCAGGTCAGATGATAATGGTAGTTGTACCTGTGTGCAAAGTCAGACTGGTAAAAAAATAAATTTTTATGATTACTTCTGATCACAGTAGGAATAGGAAAGAAACCTCTTAACATGTGGGTTAGCAGCAAGTTGGAACTATCCATCTTGATGAGCAATTGGATGTGTGCTTTATAGTTTTAGGGCAGGGATGAAGGGGCCTGCCTTATTCTGAAATGTACAGCAGGTACTTGGAAGCAAGCAGAAGAATGTGGTCAGCTCTATGGAGTCTGACTGGATATGATCAGTTCTTCACTGGTCACATCAGGTCACTGAAGTGAAGTGACCTGATGTGCTTCACTATGTACAAAGGGTTGATAGAGGCTCAGTCTTCCTTGTACAGTGTTAGCACGGAGAATAAGCAGCCCATGTAAGGTTCATGTCCTCCACTTATCAGGACTAGTTATACCAGACTGTTGTCTGGTGAGAAGAGCTAAGAAGTGTGCTGAAATGGAGTTTCCTTATATTATGTCTGAAATTGGTTCTTATTCTGGGTATCTGTGTATCCAAACTTCGAAAGTTTTGGTTTTAGTTTGTGGAACTACATCTTACAATCTAAGGCTGTGAAACAGAGACTGCTTTTGGAAACTGTTTCTTTTCCTTCATGTAAAATGTAACAACTGCATTCCAGATGTACTAGAAGGTTTAATTACGAAAATGAGCACTGTGTTGCATATGAAAGCACTGTGCAATTTAAATATTATTTTAAACAATCAGTTGTTTATATACTCGCTGATACTCTTACACGTAGATCATCCATCTGAGGTTCCTGAGAAACTCATTCAGGATCGGTTTCGGAAGCTAAGCTGTTTTCCTGAGGCTTTCAGCTCAATCCACTACAAGGGAACAAGGACATACAATCCTCCAACAGATTTCTCTGGACTTAGGCGAGCTGTGGAGCAGCAGCTGGAGAACAATACCACTCGATCACCTAGACAGCCTGGAGTTATCTACAAGGCACTAAAAGTAAGTGGAGAAGAGTTTGTCAAAATCTTCAGTTGTGTCACTGTTGCTGACTGTCAGTTGTAGATCATAGAGGTAGAACACGTGAACCAGAGATGCAGACTTGCAAATGTCTTGAGATAAAGCCGTCTTCCATGAAGATGATGATTTTTGAGTAACAGCCATGTAGGCTGGGTAGTTATTTTACTTTAAAACAAACACCTTAGCAGAGACTCTGAAGAGCAAAATCAAAAAACTGAAACAGGAAGAAACTGAGTGGGGAGGGAAAAAAATAACTGATGATTGAGTGCCAAGCACTTAATGACAGTGATTTACAAAGAGGAGGCCCAGAAGGAGTTACTGGTGAAATTCGTAAGGATGACCTCAGCACAAGGGAAAGGAATGCCAAAGACTTGGAGAGAGTTAATGGTTGGCAAAACCTGGCCCTGAAGGTGGTGTAACCCAAAGACCAGGAGACAAAAAAGAGGAAGGAGATGTGTTGGTAGCTAGGAAACAAGGTGGGATCAAGCCGAAGATGTGTCATTTCAGAGGTGCAGCATCAGATCAGAAGGCCGATGAGAAGGAATTGGAGAGAGCAGCTGGTGATTTTCTTAGAACATTCACCTTGCTAGGATGTCAGAAGGATTTTTGGGTCTTCAAATTTGCAGTCTGTCCTACAAGTTTTCACACATTGCTGCTACTACCTGATTAGCATTGTGTTTTCATAGGCCTGAAGAGCACAACTCCCATCAGGGAGGAGTGGGCAGAGCTGGGGCATATCTGCAGAAGGAGGTGGTGTTAGCAGTCTTCTCTGATGTTAGTCACAGCTGTTGGAACAGATAATTCCAGCTGCTCTGTATTTGGGGTAGCTGAAGCACAGAGGGAAGTATCAGGTGGATGTACACAGTTCTTGCATTAGAAAGCAGGTAGGTAGCAAGAGGAAAACAGACGGAGTGGTTAATTCCAGTTACAAGTTCTAGGACTTTATTGCAATAATTGCAGAATGGTTTGGGTTGAGAGGGACCTTAGAGATCATTTAGTTCCAAACCCCTGCCACAGGCAGGGACACCTTCCACTAGACCAGGTTGCTCCAAACCCCGTCCAACCTGACCTTAAACACTGCCAGGGATGGGGCAGCCACAGCTTCTCTGGGCACCCTGTGACAGTGCTTCAGCACCCTCACAGGAAAGAATTTCTTCCTAATGTCTAACTCTTCCATCTGTCAGCTTAAAGCCATTTCCCCTTGTCCTCTTGCTGCTTGACCTTCTAAAAAGTCCTTCTCCAGATTTCTTGTCAGCTCCTTTAGGCACCAGAAGAGGCTCCAAGGTCCCCCTGGAGCCTTTTCTTTTCCAGGCTGAACAGGCTTTGGCTTTCTCAGCCTGTCTCCAGAGCAGAGATGCTCCAGCCCTCTGAGCATCTTTTTGGCCTCCTCTGGACTTGCTGGAACAGGTTCACATCCCTCTTGTGTTGGAGATCCCAGAGCTGAACACAGGACTTCTGGGGGGGGGGGTCTCATGAGGGAAGAGAGGGGCAGGATCACCTTCCTTAACCTGATGGGCACCAGCATAAGATTGGCTTTCTGGGCTCTGAGTGCACATTGCTGGGTTATGTTATGCTTCTCATCAAACGGCACCCCCAAGTCCTCCTCTTCAGGAGTGCTCTTAAGCCGTTCTCTGCCCAGCCTGTGTTTGTGCTTGGGATTGTCCCAACACAGGGGTGGGATCTTGCACTTGGCCTTGTTGAACTTCATGAGGTTTGCAGGGGCCTAGCTCTTAAGCCTGCCAGTCAGGTAATCCAATTTCAGATATAATTGCTAGTATACTTAAACTATGTCCAGTAAAGTGCTTGCTGTGTTCACGTCACTACTGATTACACATTAACTTTTTGCTTCCCTTACTGAAGACACAAGGTTTGCTACTCATCTGTGTTCACCTTCTCTAACTTTTGAACCTATTAACCAGCATCAGTCAAGCTTGAAAGAGATCTTAAAGCTCATTTCCTTGAAATTCTGTGAGATCAGATGTCTACTTAGAGATCTTATCTGAGGGAAACTGTGATAAGAGACATACGCATGTCTGTGTGTATGTGGAGTCAACCCTTGTTAGGCAGAGATGCCATCCCACACACACTCCCTGGGAGGGGAGAGGGAGGAAGGGAGAGAAAGGCAGCCAGAGAAGAGCAAGTGTTCAAGAGGCCAGAAGAAAGCTCAGGGCAGCACTGAGGGGCAAAGCATATGTACTCTTGTACTGTGAGAAATGGCTCTGTGGGTTTCATTCTAGAGGTTTCCAGAATGCAAAGCCTTTTTAGCACCTGCTATTTTGGGCATGGGTTGTATGCACAGAGGTGGATGCCATTTTCCATTATCTGTTTCTACTATAAAATTCAAAGTAGGGGGCAGGAGGAGAAAAGTAAGTATTGTACAAGCATTCAGGTCACTTTCATACAAGCGCAAGATTGTTGTCTTGCATGATTTCTAATCCTTGCCTTGGTTCCAGGTTAGTAAGCCATTTGTTAGCTGTGTGCTGTCTCTGCCTCTCCCTCCGGTGGAGGAACCCATGCTTTTGCTTGGAAGAGCTTTCAGAAAATACCTGCATTGCTCTCAGTCAGTTACCACTTCACTCTTTTCTGTTTGACAGGCTCTAAGTGACCGATTCAGTGGGGAGATCCCTGATGACCAGATGGCTCACAGCTCTTTCTTTCCAGATGAATATTTCACATGCTCCTCTGTGTGCCTCAGCTGTGGGTAAGTAGATGAGAAATGCACCCTCATCCTTCTAAAAGATAGTGCTGTCCTGGCCTGCAGCCACAGAATGTAAAGTTTCCCTGACATCTTAACACCTGACATCACTTATCATCAGCGAGTACTTCCAGGCAGAATTAACTTGAAATTCCACTTATGTGAATTGGACAACTGTTATTGCTGTATCCCAGCTGGATGCATGGTCTTTTCTTTTGTATGGCTACAGACCTCTTCTGCCCATATCTTTTCCCCAGTGCACACAGGACAGGAAGAAAGTGTGTCTAAAAAAATACCCTGAAATTTCCTATCATTATTTTTCCTGCCATTTTTATTGCCTAAACAGTATAATCCTAAAGCACACATCAGGGACCTGGGCTGTGTTCAGTGTCTAGATCTGAGTGGAGCTCCAGGTTTGATTGGAGCTTGGCTTGTAGCTCTCTGGGAAGAGCCCAAAGATTGGTCAGTAGATGGCAGTCAGTGCTCTGAGTGTGTGAGGTACTATAGCAGCATGGTGTTATGGCTATGCTTCTAGAAACGTTTTCTTTCAAATGTGATACAGTGCTATTTTCTTTCTATGCTCATTAGAGAATTTCTAGCTGCTCCTTGCAAAGGCTGCAGTGTTAACTCTGTCCTGGTCGATTTTCCAAACTTGGTTAGTCCTTCCTGAAATTCTCTGTGAAACTCAAATTGGCTACAGTGGTCATTTCCTGCACTGAAGAGTTGTGTAGTGCTGCTTTTACTGGGAAACACTTGCTCCACCTCCTTCCAAAGAGCCTGTCTTTCAGTGGTCAGTGATGTCATTGCTGTACGAACAGTTGTGAAAATGCCTTGGGGTAAAGATGTCTATACAAATGCAAGACAGTGACATTGACCTCTTGGTGACATCTGTCCAGTATCTAACAGCATCAACGCATGGTTTGCTTTTGCATATTCAGGTGTGGCTGCAAGAAGAGCATGAACCATGCAAAGGAAGGAGTCCCTCATGAATCCAAAAGTCGGTGCAGATATTCTCACCAGTATGATAACAGAGTCTATACTTGCAAGGTGAGTACTGATGCAAGGATAAGGTCTGGAGAATGGAGAAGGAAAGAATGGTCCGGTAAATGAGGAGTATCACAAGCATGTGCCTGCTTTCTTATATTTCTTCAAATGGGAGTGGTGCTTGTGGCCTTTACAAGAAACACTGATCTTCACTGAACTTGTATTTTTGTTTGGAGAGGTCACCACCTCTGTGTGCGGTGTCATTTGCTAGCTAAATAGTGAATCCAGCTGCTCTCAACCCAAGGGATGTTGACTTTCTATGTACTTGATGTGATTACACTTACTCGCTTATGCCCATTGCTTGGTATTAGCCAATTTTTCTGAAAGGTGTGTGCGGGAGACAGGAAAAGTTTCAGCTACTATCATGGTTTTTATTGTAGGAGTATTTTCTTGATGTCATTATTGGTAGTGGGTTTGGTTTAGGTTTGCTTTTAAATCAGTTCTGATGAGTGTTCTCCTTTGCTGTGGAGATCACTGTATGCTGGTTATATGCTTTATATGGCCAAACATCTGTAAGACCTGGAGCCTGGGAGTCTCAAGAGTGAAGTTTTAATTGATCCGTTATGTTATAGGCCTGTTATGAACGAGGGATGGAAGTCAGCGTGGTGCCAAAAACTTCTGCTTCCACTGACTCCCCTTGGCTGGGCCTTGCCAAGTATGCTTGGTCAGGGTGAGTTCTGCAGCTAAGAGCTCTCTGCTCTGTTGTCTCTATGCTGCCTGGTGCACTGGACTTCCAATATCTCACTGAGGTAACCCCTCTTTCCCTTCTGCAGGTACGTGATTGAGTGCCCCAACTGTGGGGTGGTGTACCGCAGCCGACAGTACTGGTTTGGCAATCAAGATCCTGTGAACACTGTAGTGAGAACAGAAATTGAGCATGTCTGGCCAGGGGTAAGTGGTTACTGGATAGTCTTCGTGTATGTGTGCAGTCATGCACATGTTAATGATGATTCTTCAGGACATTGATGGAGAAAATGGGCTGGCTTTCGTTACAGCTGGTTCTTCCTCTGCAAAAGTCTTCTGTCATCTTTTGGCTGTCTTGAAATAGCTAATTTGTCAGTTTATGAACACTTTGTGTGTTGTGTGAATCTTACACCATTAAAACCTACCCCTGTGTTTCAAAACAGGGCTGGTGAATTTTTTCTCCTGCTTGCCTTCCAGTTTAACAGGAGCAGTGGGTTGCAGAGCCATCTCCATCTAAAAGAATGAGTTTTCCCTGGTTTTATTTTCAAACTAATACCAATTTCATTACAGACTGATGGATTTCTGAAAGACAACAACAACGCAGCCCAGCGTTTGTTGGATGGGATGAATTTCATGGCGCAATCAGTATCTGAACTTAGCCTGGGACCCACAAAAGCTGTGACTTCCTGGTTGACAGACCAGATTGCCCCAGCTTACTGGAGACCCAACTCTCAGATCCTGGTAAATAGCAGCTGCTGTAGAGAAAAGCTTTGCATAGCTAAAACCCCTTTTCCTCACCCTTTCAGTAATTTGGTATTTTGTAGAGTCAAAATGCTGTTTGTTTTATTGCAGCAAGCCTGAGGCTGTTTCTGCCTACTTTCTGTGAGCTCTTCTCCCAGCAGTATTGCAGAAAATCCTGGCTTGCGTGAATTTACTCTTCAAAGCAAAGAATCGACATCTTGAATCTGGCTACTGCAGTACTGCAGTACTGGTTTTATAGGTGCGGAGATTAAACTCTGGTTTCATACGAGATGCAGAAAGCTGGCCCCAGCAATTCAGCTAGGAAAGGATTCCCTGTGTTTTGCAGGAAACACATACTTTTTCAACAAAAACTGCCTTCTGAATTCTTACCCCCCAAAGATCAAATGCCATTCAGCTCTTCATGATGTGGTTGTAATTAGTTGTGATTTTGAAGGAAGGGGTTATAGGTATCTATTGGCCTAACCACTGTACCTGTCTGAATCATTTCCCTGGGGTAAAGTTTTTGGGCTGTTAGTTTCTTGGGTGTAACTATATTTTTCACAATTTCAGTCCAAGTCTTGCCATTTTGGGATTCTCCTGTCTGTTTCTAATAAGGAAGATCAGACTAACAGGTTTTTCTCTCTATTTTGTTCTGATTAGAGTTGTAATAAATGCAACGCTCCTTTTAAAGATAACGACACTAAACATCACTGCCGGGCCTGTGGAGAGGGCTTCTGTGATGGCTGTTCTTCCAAGACCCGTCCAGTGCCTGAGCGAGGCTGGGGACCAGCACCAGTGCGTGTGTGTGACAACTGCTATGAAAACAGGGGCATCCAGTTAGGTAATTTTGACTTGATTGTGACAGAATTATCCTTGGGCAATTGTTAGTCTGAAGTCTTTGTCCCTGGCTTCTGGATCCTAACCATTCCCATTGGGTGTAGGCAGTGTTGTTCAAAATGGGCTTTGGCATAGAGATTTTAATAGGGAAGCTCAAGAGCTCAATGTGTTTTGGCAGGGAGATGGCCCTTGCAGTGAGCTACCAGGTATCTGACCCCCTGATAAAATTACTGTCTAACTGGATCTTTGTTTTTCCAGTACCTGCTGATTGATGGTGTGGAGCTAGCAGCAGAGCAGGGATGCTGCTATTTCAGCAGGCTGTGTATTTTGTCAATTATTGCTGAAAAGAAAGTGAAAACTCTGCAATCCAGGATTTGGGGTGTGGGAGATAAAGGCTGAGGAGAGGCTCCAAGCTACCTGTTGGGTTTGCTGCTGTTTTTTGATAATGTAAATTAACTGAAACTTGGCAGAAATTGTGTTGGCCTTAGGTGCTGAGCTCTCTACACTTGTGTCATACAGATGTAGCTGAGCTGCCTTCAGATGAGGAAGGTGGGACCCTTATTGCCAGGAAGGTGGGGGAAGCTGTGCAGAACACTCTTGGAGCAGTGGTGACAGCCATGGACATTCCCTTAGGTGAGCTCTGTTCTCTTCTGGTGGATTGTTTGATTTTTCTTTTTGTCTAGAGGCATTTTCGTTTTCACAGAGCAAACCTTCTGATTAAACTTCAAGTGTTTGTGTGACAGGCTGGCACCTCTGCTGCACATACCACTGCTGGTTGAGAGTTCTACAGCCCCCTGACTTCTCTCGCTTGATGTTTCCTCTTGGTTTTCAGCACTTTCCTCAATTCACACCTTCTCTTTCCTCCCTGTTGTGCAAATCTGTGTGCACCAAGCTGTGAGTAATTCATGTTCCCCTGATGCATCACTGCAGTGACCTGCCAGCTGGAGTTCCCTAAAGACTGGCTAATTAGGAAGCATTTTATCAGGTTGGGTTTTCTTCCAGAGATGCTGAGTGCCTTTTAAGTGTGTTCTTGGATACTCCGGCACTTGGTACTTCTGCAAGGGAGGGCTGAGAATGTGAAGCTATCTGGGTTGGTAATTATAAGAAAGTAATGTGATCTTTAATGATGAGCTCAGTACAGTGAACATTTGCTTTTTCAGGTGCTGAGTAGCATTGCAGGTATGTCAGCAAACATTTTGCATTTGAATCTTCTGTTGTCAGACTGGACTGCCTACTCATGGCACAGATCATTGTTCCACTACTTTGCCTATGGATGTCCTGCCATGTGGGTGTTTGTTGTCTGAGCCAGTGAAAGGCAGAATAAATGCATTTGTCAGTTCAGGCAGTACATGTGTTTCTGAATGTTTGGTTTGGTGACTCTGCTTTTTTGGCCACAGCGGAAACTGAAGGTAGGGAAAAGCAAGTGTTTCAGCCTCTGGAAGAGTGTGAGTAAGGTAGAAATGCCACCAATTAAGGAGAAGCAATCTTACTCCTTTGAAGAGAGTTGGAATACTGGAGAATGGCAGAATAGCCTAAAGAGCTACCTGTTGCACTGAAGTATTCTGTCAGCAGGTCTTTTCCCCTTAAAGGCAGTGGTATGACTTGCAGTGTGTGAGTGCTTTTAGTGGAGTACATTCTTGACATGCCCATGTTCACAGATTATTTTCTTCTTCCTCTTTCTCACCCCACCTCAAACCTCACATCCTCCTCCATAGGTCTGGTAAAAGATGCTGCTCGACCTGCATACTGGGTACCAGACCATGAAATCCTGCACTGCCACAACTGCCGGAAGGAATTCAGTATCAAACTCTCCAAGCACCACTGTCGGGCCTGTGGCCAGGGATTCTGTGATGAATGCTCACATGATCGCAGAGCGGTTCCCTCTCGTGGATGGGATCACCCAGTCCGAGTTTGCTTTAACTGCAATAAAAAGCCTGGCGACCTTTAACCCCAGGCTCTTCTCCTGATCTTTGCAATTCCTTATGTTCTCAGGGTTACAAATGAAAATATCTGGTCTCCCTTTCACCTCTTAATCTGTTGCAGCCAGAGTGCATGTTTCCAGTTTCTGGCCTCCTCTTGTGCTATATCCATCTTGGAACGCTGGGAATGAGCTTATGTTCAACCTCTAGGTTTTAATTTCAGATTAACTGGAGAAGGGAGGGAGCTCCCTTGTATATGAACAAACAAAAATCCAGTGTATTTTATTCTAATTAAAAAAAAATATAGATATCTATATATATATCAACTATGTCTAATTTAGTATGTTAAGAATACGGTTGGCTAATGAAGCTTTGAGTGTTCCTAGTTCAAATGATGGATGGTGTTCCTTACTATATTGGATCAAGCATATGGCCTTCTGATTCTTCCTTTGGAGCGTCTTGCTGATCACAGTGTCCTGTGAGGAAGATCTGGATTCTGTGCTGCCAGGAAATCTCCAGTGTTGCTGTATGAATTACACCCTACACCTGGAGGTGCCGTAATTCTGGCCATGGAATTAATCCAGAAACCCAGATTCATTAACAAGTTTGTGTGAACTGTGATGTGAGCAGTGGTCTTGCAGTGCAAGAGGTGTCAAGTTTGGAGCAGAGACCAGTAGGGCTCTGAAAGGAGAGCAAATCATACGGCCCAAGGCAAAGCATTCTGCTTTTGCCTTCTCAACTTCAATAGCAGATGAAAAGGTAGCAGGGTCTTGCTCTCCCTGACAATGTTCTCGTGTACTCAGGTGTTTTCAAGTTTCTCTGCCAGCTTGTTGCAGTTAAAAGTTTTGTCCAGAGCAGAACAAGAGAACAAGTTTTGTTGGCAATTCTGATATACAAAGTTTGAGTTGTTTGAATTGTGATGACTTTTGTTTTCCCCCACTTCTTAAGTGATCCCGTAGTCTCCAGAGCCTCTGTGTTCTCAGACGTGGTTGCATAGAAACTACACAGATTTGACTCATCTTTTTTCTAATAATATGAACTTACAAATCCACCTGGAAGATGGGAATCTTTCTTCTTTGTTCCTAGCAACTGGCACTCACAGGACTTCATCCTTTTATTAGAGGACTGCAATGAATTCACTGATTTTATTATAAGCACCACTTAACCTAACTAATGGTGTCTTGTACTGTGGATTTGTGGTTCCAGTTACAAGAAGTAAGAGACTGTTGTGGATTAAACTACCTAAAATTCTCCCTTCTTGGCTTACGCAGACAAGAATTCTTCTACCGCATGAGAATTGTCTCCTCTTGGAGTGGCTGGAGTTTGATGCAATGTCCTGGAACTGTGGTATTTTTTTCCCCAGCTTATTACATGTGCTCTTGTGTAGATGAGTGCCCAACATCCTGTTTTAGGACTGTATTATTAAATTAACTGCTATAAAAGACTTTATCTTCCGAACAAGCGTACTGACTTTTTCCTTGTAGTGAGTGGTTCTCACTTTGTCTCTGAAAGAACATACAAAGTGATTGCCCCCTTGCAATTGCATCCAGGCTACACATGGAAGTAGACTTACTTAGAAGATGTTCCAGGACACCTTTGGTACTGGCTGAGTTCACTGGGGACTGTCTAATGTTCTTGTAAGCAAAGTCTGCCATAAAATGACAGTTGCCCGAGGGAGGGCACGAGCAGGTAGAAATCCTCTCTCAAAAGACATTCTGCACATCCAGCATAATTCTGTGCTTCAAAGTATTTTTATTTTTTTAACAGGTGAGCAATGTGTTCTTGGTCTTTAGGCTGTGCCCTGTGTGCTGTTTTATGCATGTAGCTTTACTACCATGTTAATGCACAAAGAGAAAGCAGCCATGACATTCCTTGTATAAAATCTTTGGCATCTGTTTCAACAACTTGTCTGACTTTTCTTTTTTTTTTTTTTCCTTGTCACAGACAGAATTACTGCTTGGTCAAAGAGAAAATACTGCCTAAACCCCTTTAGTATATGTGTGGTCTTAGGAACTTAGCAGCCAGTCAGTATGCAGAGCCCATTCTTGATTGATTATCCCAAAGCAGAATCTTTGCTGTTTCTCAGCAAAGCAAAATCTTACGTGGTGCTTAAACTGCAGCAGTCTTGACTTTACTGTTTCTGAACCATGGTGAGAAGATTATGAAGTTTAACCATGCCAAGTGTTAGGTCGTACACCTGGGTCAGAGCAATCCCAGGCACAGCTACAGGTTGGGCAGAGAAGAGATTCAGAGCAGCCCTGAGGAGAAGGACTTGGGGGTGTTCGTCGATGAGGAAAAGAACATGAGCCAGCTGCAGTGTGCACCTGCAGGGCAGAAAGCCAACTGTATCCTGGGCTGCATCAAAAGGAGTGTGACCAGCAGGTCGAAGGAGGTGATCCTGCCCCTCTACTCTGCTCTCGTGAGACCTCACATGGAGCATTGTGTGCAGTTCTGGTGTCCTCAACATAAAAAGGACATGGAACTGCTGGAACAAGTCCAGAGGAGGGCCATGAGGATGATCAGGGGACTGGAGCACCTCCCGTATGAAGACAGGCTGAGGAAGTTGGGGCTGTTCAGCCTGGAGAAGAGAAGGCTGCATGGAGACCTCATAGCAGCCTTCCAGTATCTGAAGGGGGCCTATAGGGATGCTGGGGATGGACTCTTCATCAGGGACTGTAGTGACAGGACAAGGGGTAACGGGTTCAAACTTAAACAGGGGAAGTTTAGATTGGATATAAGGAGGAAATTCTTTCCTGTTAGGGTGGTGAGGCACTGGAATGGGTTGTCCAGGGAGGCTGTGAGTGCTCCATCCCTGGCGGTGTTCAAGGCCAGGTTGGACAGAGCCTTGGGTGACATGGTTTAGTGTGAGGTGGCAGGGGTCTTAAGGTCCTTTCCAACCCTAACTATTCTATGATTATTTGGGTTCTTTGTCTTCCAAAATGAAAAGCTATCTGTAAGGTGTAAGTTCACTGCTGTTTTCTGTACAGAAGAGCTAGTATTTGCTGTATGAGTATGCAGAGTATAGAATGTGGTTATTAAAATGGATTAACTATTTAAAGGTGATAGATGTATATTTTAGCAGAGCCCAATGCTCTTTGGTATTAACAGATTAGGATTCAATAACAAAAGGACCTGAAGGCAAAGGGGTGTAAATTCTAGCAGTAGAAACCTGTGAATAGTTTTATTCCTAAACTGATCCCCTGTCATTTTTCCTGCTCATTCATCTTCCTGCCCAGTTCCTCACAAGGGGAGCTGCATTCATAGAATCATAGAATAGTTAGGGTTGGAAAGGACCTCAAGATCATCTAGTTCCAACCCCCCTGCCATGGGCAGGGACACCTCACACTAACCCATCTCACCCAAGGCTTTGTCCAGCCTGGCCCTGAACACTGCCAGGGATGGAGCATTCACAACCTCACTGAAGTTGGCCAAGGTATGTTATTATGTTCCTGCCTGTATCACTTGTGAATCAGGCCTTTGGTTGTGTTCCTGAAAACATGACAACCCTGGCTGCCTTTTGATGTCAATAAGAGTTTATTTAGTGAAACAAGCACCATCATTGTATTGGATCTGCCTTGCATTTATGCTAGGTGTCTACCTGCTGTGGCTGTGCTGAGACGTTCACCCATGTCCCTGTGGCTTTGGGTAGCCTGGGCTTTAATACTGCAGGACTCTGGCTTCCCACGTGGTCATACAGACACTGCTATTCATCTTCTTCCTTTCAGCATAACCAGCCCAATGGGGCTGAAGTTCTACTATCACAGTGTTTTGCAGCCTCTCATGTTCATGTTTCATTGTCAGCTGATGTCAGTCACTGTAACTTCACATATTCTGGCATTGTCGCTGCATTAGGTTTATTGCTGATTGCTGTAATATAATTTGGCACCAACAGATATGTCTTTGCCTGTCAGTAATTTGAGAACAGAGTTATTTGGACAAGCGATAGAACTGTCTGGTTTTCGTACTCCTGCTTCAGCTGAGCACTCTTTGTTGGTAAAGCAATGTTGATGTGTATAGTCTGTCAGTTACAGCACATAGTATGTCATAACTGTTCATAGTGTGGGCACATCAGCAATGAAATCATGGCAATGCCAAAATAAACAGAAACTA
Organism: Lathamus discolor; assembly: GCF_037157495.1. Taxonomy (NCBI): domain Eukaryota; kingdom Metazoa; phylum Chordata; class Aves; order Psittaciformes; family Psittacidae; genus Lathamus; species Lathamus discolor. Next base: position 18,486,431 of record NC_088889.1, on the reverse strand, counting down.
ATTAGGAGGGCTTTCAAAATCAACAGTGTAATGTGACGAAGACAAAGCAAAACTAGAATGGCAGCTAGGGAGTTATCTTAAGCCAAAACTAAAGTGTATTCCACTTTTTTACTTCATTTTTATTGGCTATAACTCTGGCAAATAATAAAACAACATAGATGTTATAAGTTATATATATGAAGAAAAGTCTTCATGTAGGAAATGTCTCAATTGTGGCATTACAAAAATTCTGATGTCAAGAATGCCTGGAGATGCTGAAGCACCCTCATTTCTGACACTTTGGAAGCCTGGCTAAATCTGGTTCTGCTTAAAAGGCAGTTTTACAGCAGCTCTGGAGAGAAGCAGTAGTGGATATATGACAATGTACAGATGATAACTTGTCAGGAAGGCATCAGAGTGCTTCACAGCTACTGTGGTATTAACAGAACTGCAGATAGGAAAGAAGTCATTTGAACAAGAAAAGCCAGGTGATCTTTATTGTAGTTTCAGACATTACCTAAAATGATTTATCGACTGAGCCTTGGCTTCCATTTTTGAAACATGAAACTAATTCATAAAGTGCTTTAAATACTCAAGTGGAGCATCTTTCACCCAGAACCTCTGTCTAGAAAGTACATTGGGTTGGTGTCGGTTGCTTGAGTCAGCTCACGGTATATGTAGCATACATAGTATATGCAAGCAGCTACCTGCAGCTGAAGGTTTGTGCACCAAAGCTGAGCTGTCCACTGCCAGGCTGTAACTAACTTTTCTGAAAGCAGCAGCTGCAAGGGGACAGCTGGAGGCTACGTACACACTCGGGTTTGAATTCTCAGAACTCTCTGAGGAGCTGAGGCAAATACAGAATGTTGATGCTGTAGCAGAGGGGGAGGGTGCTGCAGTTCTGTACTTTTTAACAGCCTCAGGGGCCCAGCTATTGCAGCATAGTGAAATAGTTTAACATACTTCAGCCACTGCCTGCAGGCTGCTCCCTGTTTGTCACTGAAGCCAAATTGCTTCTCTTGCCCTGCTTGCCCTCTCCTTTCATACTGCTCTTACAGGCTTAATTAGAAGTGTTGGCTGCAAAAGCAGTAGTTGTGTGAATGGGTTTGCAGGGACATGTGTGTGACTTTAGCTCCTGGAAACAACAGGGAGCAAATGAGTATCTTTTATGAGGTTTGCCTAAAAGGGAACACAGGAAAGAAGCTATCTTCCGTTATGTAAGATGCCTTTCTGCCACAATTCCCAGTCGATGCTTCCCATGGTAACTGGGCACAGTTGTTGCATGCTTGTGTTCTTCCAGAACAGGCATTACTGGAGGTAAGAGCACTGAAAGGAGCTTAAATGCTAATTTAATTTTGGAATCAATTCTGATTTAAGGGAGTTCTTGATCTTTGTGGTTTGCTAGCTGCAAATGTTTGAATCACACATATTTACTAGGAAGAATATCAATATGAAGTATGTTCCAACTTGAGCTGATAATCAGATGTAATATGGAGTTTGCAGGGGGAGATAGGGTTAGCTACATTTTGATTTCCTGGACAGATGCTTAGTTGCAGTATGCATTATTAACTAAGTCAGTGCAAATGCCTTTGAAAGTTGTGCTGTATGCATTGATCACTGTGCATGCAACAGAAAATGTCCCATATTAACATAAGCAATCAAGATAAGTTGCAGAGTATTTTCTCAAATCAAAAAGCAAGCCAGGGATCAGGTCTCTTGGTTACCCCAAGGGCAGTAGAGGAAAGGGGAAGAGAAGAATAGGGGACCCTTGGTCTTGTAAACAAGGTCTGCAGGAAGAAGAGGCAGCACAGAGCGTGCTGTGAGCAGCATCCACCCTGTTTTTTGTGAGCAAGAAGGCTCTGCAGAGGAACCATACAGCAAGAGGTGTCAGAGGAGCCACAGCTGTAAGGAATTCACAGCTCCATCTGCCAGCAGGGGAAACAGGAGCTTGCAGTCAATGGATACAGGACAGACTGGCTTCTGGGGGGGAGGTTGATGAAAACACAGATGGTATCCCAGGCGTGAGCACTGCACTGGGTACTGTCAACTATAGGCCACACTTACAGTCACCAGCAACACTTACCTTAGTGTGTGCAGCCTGTACCTCATTTCAAAGCAGTTGGCATGCTGGTGCCCAGCCTAGCTCTGTCATGGCCATCTCACTGAGCAGTTGGATGCAGCCTCCAGCTTAACATGCTGTGCAGTGAGGGTGGGGTTAAGACCTGTTGGTATGCTCACCTGCTGACCTGGCAGAACGCCATGGGAAGCAGCATCTCTGATGACACAGTTGTACATCTGAATACTCCCGGGGTGGAAGGGTGGCTCCTGCATTCCTTCTCTATGAATTCTGGAAAACTTGAGCGCAGCGTGTCTTTCCTGTGAAGCCTGGCAGTAGCCCCACCTCATTCACAGGGGCTTTTATCCCCTGTGGGCTCCTGGTAGTGTTTCCTACATGCATTAGCTGCAGCCTGGTTACTGGGAAGGTACTGGAAGTAACAAGGCTCCATGGAGTGATAACTGTTCTCAAATACAGATACAATGTCCTCCAATTACTGTGAGCTGGTGCTACAACTTCACAGCTGAGGCCCCAGTTGTACCTCTGTATGCAAGAGCCATGACTCTGCACAGGTGACTTCCTATCCCAAGGAAGATGCAGTACGTCCAGAGAGCGCTTGGCTCCTGCTGCAGCTGCATGAGCACGCCTGCCATTCCAGACTGCTGATCAAACTCCAGGTTAGGGCTGTGGACCTGGTTAGGAAACACTATGATGAATTAACAGGAATGTTCAGCCTGGCTACTGGACCAGAAAAGGGGCTTTCTTCTATACATGCTGCCTACCACCATCTGAAAAGGACAAGGTTTAGCATAGCCCAGCCCAAAGGGCCAACAGGGTGAGTGGGGAAACAACTGTTGGAACTGCTCCAACCACAGATGTAGCAGACACATGATGCATGGACCCAGACCAAAGATACTCCAAGCAAAGCCCAAGAACACTTAACGTCAGCTTCTCCACACCAGCTACTTCACTGTGCTAATCCACTCGGTTGCATCAGCCTGCTTCCTCATGTAGACACAGTCACAGCTAAGTGGTTATATGAACAAACTAGGATCAAGTTAGAGCAGCCTTCTGGCCGCAAATTCAGCTAGCATGGAGACAGGCCCTTACTGACAGGTACCAGCTTTACAAAGCTTACAGCTGGGTTTCTAAGAGGCTGAGTATTGCCCAAGAAGTTAATCAGCATTCAGCTTTTATTTACAATATATACACAGCAAGATTTGGTGAACCTGCTGAAGAAGGTGCAGAAATTGAAGTCATGTATAGGCTGGCAGCTTTGTAGACGAGGTGTGAAGAGAATATTGTATCAGTCATAGGAGTAGTGGTAGAGATCCTGTTTGACAGCCATGAGTAAGCCAGGAACTCCTTGGCGACCCCCAAGTCTTGAAGAAAACACCACGCTGGGAATAGCATCTTTGGAGGCAGGGTGGGGAGAAGGGATAGTTCTAAGCAGATGCGCATCCTGGAGACTCCAAATTCTGGTGTAGCAATCCTGACCAACTGGAAAGGACAACAGAATGCAGCATTACATAAAAAGTACTTTACATGGCTCTACAAGATTATCACACAGAAGCAGAAGGTCTAGGGGGAAAAAGCCCTGACCATTTCTACACACGCTAGAGGCAAAGTGCTTATCAACACTTCCCAAAACAGACATTCCACACTGAATACTGAAAAAGCGGGGAAAATGTGTATTTCCTATTAGGCAATAAAAGGTATAATAAATCAGTATTTAGATCACTTTCCTCATTAGCAAGGCCCTAAGCCAAAAAAGGGGAGGAAAAACTCACTGTCAAATTGACAAGAATTCTTCTTACCTATTGACAAATCCAAGGAGAGGAGGTTACTGTGTTTACAGTGACATTGTGAAACTTGGCTATACAATGAGGATTTAGGGGCTTTCCTTCATTTGTTGTTACCTTCCCTCCTCCAAACCCCAATAAAAAAATAAAATAAAATCTCAGACTGTAGCCAATTGTATTCAAAATTGTATTCTGTGTGGTACAGACAGTTTACAAGGAGGTAGGCTTACATGCCAGTGCTTCAGTACATCACCACATGACCCACTTAAGCATCAAACCAACCTATACACGGACTTTAGTCTCTATAGTTATCACCAAGTCTCCTGTTTACAGTCTCTGCTCTACTCTTGAGACACACTGTGGAAAGGATAATGCAGGATACAGCAGTAAGCCATTACATGCTACGCAGAAGTGATTACTGCATGTGTGCATCCATAATGCTAGTTCTTAATTTTCATAGTACATTACAGTACGTGTAAGGCTAAATTTCTTCAGAATTTTAAAGGTTTAACAGTTTTACAGCTTCCAACACCTGTAGCTAAGAAACACTCCTCAGGCATCATAAAATCACTGACATGCACTCTGAGTAGAGGGGAACAAAAAGTCAACCCACCTGCTGTTAGAAGTCCTTCCTCCTCATTTACATGCAGAGGGAGAATAGCATATTCATTGTGATGACCCTTGTACTGCTTCACACACTTTGCTGTTCTCAGGTCCCACAGTTTTATCTGCAAGTTGAAGTAACTGTTTGAAAGATTGTATTAAGAAAGCAGAGAGCACTTGATGGTTGACAAATAAGTAGATCTGGAAGAGGACACATATATGGAACTACCACCAGTTATGTACCATTCCCAAAGAACACGCATGTGCCCTCAGGACTTGGATAAGTGCCTGTCAGTGCCCAGATGCTAAAAGGAATGGAATATCCCAAATGTGACAAACCCATACCTTGCCAGCCATATCTGCTGCCATAAGGTAATGTTCAGCCTTCAGAAGGCGAATGGATGTGACTGCTGAGTCATGGAAGAGCTGAATTGCTTTCCAGCTCTGTGCCTTTCGGTTGCACTGACGCACGTCGATGCTGAAAATCTCCCCTGAGCGGCAGCCATTGTACAGCACTGGTGTCTGGAAGAGCCCAGGAGAAAGCCATGTACTATATACCATCTAAAAAGGATCTTACAGGTTACACAGACAGCATCTATGTCAAGTTTTTGAGCTCTTTGGTGCCAGCTGTCAAAAGTATGTTATTAACATGGGCATTAAGACCCAGATTTATTATTTTTTAACACACTGCAACATTTTCCAGCCAACCTGTTAGTTCCATTCAAACCTCAACTGTTTACTTTAGCTGTGAAAGTTCAGCTAGGGAAGTAGGAACTTAGTCTAACATAACAGCAGAACAGGAAGTGGAATTCTCATATTCCAACTTCACCCTTCTCACTAAATGTTTGTGAATGCTTCCAGGAGTATTTAATAAGGGCTTTCTCCTTCTTGATAGAGACAATCAAGACTGTTAACAAAATGAGGTCATTCGCCAAAGATAGAACAGTTTTAACACACGTTATCACTGTGCTCTTTGTACTTCCCTCGTTTCCTTTTTACCTCAATACAGTTACCAAAAGTTACTTGTTGCCACAGAGTTTGAAATCAGTTAATCTTCGCTATTCAACTGCATGCAACTATCAGACCACATCAGCTGTGCTGTGAAGTATCTATCCAACGGTAATTGTAATCACAACCTCATGTACGGTGCGATGAGTTCAATCACAGACAGAACAAAAAGCTCTGGAAAAAGGGCATGGTGGTTCCTACCTGTGTGGCAAACTGTTGTGCCAGTACATCACTACTGGTTCTAAATGACTGTTGATGCCCTGTCACTACACTGGCCACAAGAACTCGTCGTGTCAGGCCTACGGAAGACAGATTATGCTCGTTTAGCTGTAATTTGGGTAGCAGCTTGGCGATTAATGCAAGAAGTCTTTCCCACTGAGACAGAAGCGGTTGCCTTGTGGATCACCTGTGCTGAAGCAGGCATTTATTTGAGGATTCAGGCACCAAGCACAGGACCAGGCAGTGGATATCTTGAAGCTGCACAGCATACCAGGTCGATCTCCTAGGAGAGAGGAGCAACACATGAAGCATCCATAAAATGTTAGGACAAGGTGATATCCTAGAAAGCTTCTCTGGATTTCCGTAATTATTTCAGCATTTCCATCTGAAGCAGAGAAAGTGTTACCCAGTTACTGTCCCTGTGCTACTCGAGACAGGATACAAAAGCGGGGCTTCATGACGGTAAGCTGAAGACTTGTATTCTACATAGACAGATGATTGTGAGAGATTGTGAAATTTATTCAGCAGGTAAGAGTGCTGGCAATGGCAGGAAAGAAAAGCTAACACTTGTCTTATAACACTAAGAAAGACATTTTTTAAAGACAAGTGGGCTAGAAACACAAAATATTTACTTCTTAAGCTATAGATTAGCCAAAGCCTAACAATACCCTTGATTTGACCCTTACTTCTGTAGCTCCGGCACAAAGTCTACTAACTGACATAAATTTTAAGTCCTCAGTTTGCACTTACTTCATGCGCATGCACCATGATCATGTGTATGTCAGCCAACACAGGGGACATGTCTAACACACAGTTTAAGACAGATGAAATTCTACTTTACTCCCAGCATCTGCTTAGCAAGGTTCCCTGAAACCAATGGTTTAGGAGACTGAAGTCAGTCTAACTTGGAAATACCTGAAAACATTAATAGGACATACTAGACAGGAGGACACGAGTAGAACTCAGGGCTTCTGATTTTGGTGAAGAGCGCTTCAAATGTTCTAGAAAGCAACTGAGCATGCTGGCCTAGTAGCCAGCATGAGCCACTGATGAGTCAGTGAAGAATCAGTGACTCTTCAAGTTCATGCTAACTCTACACATTTTTATTTTTTAATGGCAGCATGGCATTAAAGATTTTAAATAGGTCCATAACTCTTATCTGTCACAGATTTTTTCTGTATAAACTTAACTATGTCTGAATGGAAACTGGGTCAGAGGACAGTATTGTGTGACTCAAAGAAGCATGGTTCTGATACCTGTCAAGAAAGTCCTGCCCCCAAAAACATTGAACAAAGATGAAGACACAGCCACAGCCATCAGACTTAAGACTGATTCTCCAAATCAATCACATTTACACACAACTGAGCATGAGTTTGTACAAGCAGCTATGGGCTAAGATATTTACCAGCTTTCCACCTTTGATTAATCCAGTGAACATACCTGAGTAGCTACTATGAGAAGGGATTCTGCAATGATTCTGGATTGTCTCTAAGGACATTTGAGTAATTCTTGTGTGCAGCTTCTGAGTATCAGTTACAGGGCAAGATACTCCTGAAAAATCTTAAGTGTTTACTTTACAAGTGAGGTGTTCTCCTGCCAAACTCAAGTACTATGTCAGCAGCAGCTAAAAATAAACTAGTGCTTTGAATACTGCTTGTTAATTAACTCTTAAGGCAAGTTCTGTCATCTGTTCACTTCTTAAACTGTTTCAGACTTTCTAAGTTTTCAAGAATACAAAAGTCTCACCAGCTGCTGAAGACAAGTGTACAACTAATCTTTCTTCTATGCTCTTTTCATGCCATAACTGCTATCAAAAATTGGAGAGAAAAAAAAATAACAGAAACATCCTACCTGAGTTACTGCTGCTGAACAACGATGCTGGAAGCAGACTGGCACAGCCTGGTGTTTCTGCAATTCCCATGAGACACAGCTTGCTGAAGCGAGTTAAGGAAAACAAACCCCCACCTACAATGGGACAGGCTACCTAACATTTATAGCTGGGAAAAGCAAGATGATCTAGCACAACCACAGCTCACAATACGTTCCCTTTGAGACTTCTGATGTGCTTTACCGTTTCCAATTAAGTCTTGACTTCTCATTTCTTTCACAGGAAAAGGCTAGAAAGATCTTATTCTGGTAATGAAAATACACACGCAAGAAAGACGACAGAAGAATACTGAGGCATCTCTCCAGTGATAGAAAAAAAATGCATAGCCTCCATAGATCATTACTCTCATCTTTACATGCTGATGACACTGCATTAATACAGATCTGTTTTTCATGGAGACGAGTTGGAAAGCAGCACACATATTGGGAGGCAAGGAAGACTCACTTTAGATTACACTAAAATACTTTCTAAAGTTTATATCAGGTATAAATAGGATTTGAAAGATGCATTTCTAGTTCAGTGCGGTAAATTTGTGACATGACTAGAGGAAAGCACCAGGCGACCAAACAGTACCCCCCAACTCCAAGTCAGCTGTGAGCAAGCCTGATGCACTCCTGCCACCTTCTGGAGCAGTCCTGAATTGCTTGGCTTTCCCCATTACATGTAATTTCCTGTCTTTTGGCATTTTAACAGCACAACTGTTGCCTGCCATCTCCCACTTTAAAATCCTTTTCTTCCTCTCTTCTAGGCTCTGCACTGTCCATTATTGCTGCTTCTGCTGCATCAACCTTCCCCCTCTTCCGAGACAGATCTGTGGAACATGCCTTGAAAGTGTAAGAGCAAGAATTACACCCACTCTCCTCTCATCCCAACCAGTACGGGGATGGTTTACAACAGAAACCAACTCACTTTCAAAAACGTCCACTTTAAGGAGAAAGGTAGTTGCTTTAACCATCTCTCTCTCTCATTCTTTTGCCCCAGCTAATTTCTAAACATCAGATAATTTTGGATATGGCATTTACATTATTAATGAAATGGGAAGTCTCCAGGGGAGGAAACAGGCTCTCTCACCTACTATATTAAACTGGAACAATCCTACATATAACAGAACCATACATCTGTCTCAGTATCTTCAACATCTCCCGGTTTTTATAACTTTTATCTGTTTTCCAGAAAACTTAATTTCTGGGACAGCTACATGAGAGGCCTTTCCTGGAAGTTAGTTCTCTGCAGCATGATGCAGACTTGTGAAGGCTGAACTGAAATTCTGCTTTTTTAAAAAGGATATAAAACATGAGAATCTGGATGAGTCAGTGATGCCCAGCACATAGAATTCACCTTCAGACACAAGAAGACATACTGGTTTTGTGATCTGTTATTCAATTCATGAAATGATATTTCCATGCACTGATGACAAAATTATGCACTGGGCACACTTCCTTAACCCAATAAACAGCGCAGTAATGGGACAGGAGCATTTTAGCCTCATACTTCTCTTAAATGTAGAGGACAGAGCAGAACTGAGAAGTCTATCCAAACACAGACTGAGGTATCAAGCACATTCTATTATTTAAGAGATCATCTTTAAAAGAATCTGAAGATGGAGAGATTATGAAAGCTGGTTTTAAATGCATGATTGAGAATAAACACATTTTTTCCCAAATTATTTTTTAAGAAAGAAGCATGCAATCTTTGTAGTTTCCAGCCTTCATAGTTTTGACATAGTTTTGACAGCTATGGCCAAGTGCAACTCTGAAGTAAGCTCCTTGGAAGCTGGTACTTCTACATAGTCTTCCAACTGCAGCATAACATTCCTGAGAACTAACACTGGTACTGAGGACTTTCAGAGACAAGTTTACCGAGAATCTGCATTTATCCAAGCTTCACATTGCTGGATTCTTCTACTGTCTCCTCCTAGCCCCTTCCCCAACCCTCATGTGATTCCCAAGAGCAGCATTCTGAGAATGCAACAAGGGAAGGAAGCAGGAACAGAACACAGTACTTTGCGATTTGTGAAGTAGAGGTTGTCATACATCTCCACAGTGGGAGACTCGTTCCCCAAACCACTGAGGTTGATGATACCGTATTTACATCCTCCATGCTCTACATCGTTCACAGTGAATATCCGTTCACAAGCAACATCTGCCTGTAAAAGAAAAGTTTACTGGTCACACTTCCTGGAAACTTCCAGGAAAAAACAGTTTGAAGGAGCTGCATTAAGTCTGAAACGAAACAACACATTAATTCTCAGCCCTTTAACATCATACACTTTCCATTCATCTCTAAAAAGAAGTGGTTAACTCCTTTTCATATGCCTGCACAGAAACATGAGTAAGGAAAGCATTTACTTCTTGAGTAACGGTAAGTACTCTTTCCGATCACAGCAGTTCTAGCCTTTCTCTGGCTGATTAATAAGCACAAACTGATACAGGTAAGGGACTCGAACCAAAATATTTAAACCTCATCAAAGCGTAATTCTGCTGCTGCTGGATCGCAGCAAATGCTACATTTCAACTTTCTGACACTGAAGTTTCTGATACTTCTGGCTTCAGCTACCTGCCCAGTGCTGTGTTTACAAGGCCAGGAGCTGGTCTTGCAGAGCTTCCTACACAGACTACTAAAGATACCTGCCCCAGAGACTTCTCCTGCACGTGTAGTACCATAAACTTCAGTAGAAACTGCCTTCAGATCATGAGCTGTAAAAATGATTACTGATGTTTAAATAGGTTCTCTGGACCACAGACTTTGCCATTCTCTTTGCCAAAATTCTCTTCCAGTTTCTTCTTCCTCTTAATCCTCTGTACTCTCCCTTCCAATCCACTCAACTCCTGCTTATTTCCAAGACAACAGGCTGATCAGCTTCCAAAAAAAACACCCCCAAAAAATATCACTTTCATATTCTTTTTCATTATTTTCTTTCTAGGAAAGTCATAGCCTCTTCCTACCTGTTCAATTACCAAGCACAGATTTTGAGAACTGACACAACAGGAATAATGCATTTTTGAAAGCAAATTTTGACCTATGGGGTTTGATTATAAGATCCTGAATTTTCACTGAAGATGGGCTTTCTTTATCCTAAAGGCATAAGTTCTCATCAACATACCACAATTATTTTAAAATTGTTGGTTCCAGCAACTGAAGAATCTGGACTGTGAATTTCTATCTTCCTCCTGTGCATGCAGTTTACTTTCAGCTCATGAACCAGCCTGTAAAAGTAGGTGGGGAGAAAGAATTCATGTAAGCCTAGCTTTAATGCCAATCAAATAATTCTGGAGAAGATATCCAGAACTGCTTCTCAATCACAGAATATAAAATGTCAGATCAACTAGCACACTGCAATTCAACTTATATGAGCCATGCACATGTGCATCTTCCACATTCATGGAATTTCATTCTATTATTTTGAACATCAACACATCTTCAGTAGCAGAAACAACATCATAGCAAGTCACTAACTTGCGTTCTGTGCTGTTACTGAATCTGGGCTACCTGAGCCATTCTACTGGGACTGGGGGAATGCTCATGTCAGTTGAAGAGCGTTCAGTCATCCAAAGAAAAGATGCACTGTTCTCATAAAGCACAATGTGGCAAACCAGCATATATTGGGGAGGGAGGGGAGAGAGGCAGGGGAAATGAAGTTTTAAAATCCATTTCTCCAAAATTGGGAAACCTATTCTGTTTGATTTCTCATCACTTCAGTAATCTGATTCTAAAAGAACATACCTAATTTCTTATTGTAAGTACTATGTTCCTCTTTATCTTAAGTGGAACAGTGAGAAATGCAAAAAAACCTGACAGGACTGCACCAGTTCTGCACTAACAGCAGAACTTGGTACTACGAAAACAAAACAAATCACACCATTGTACCTGCAATAAGTTGTGGAGCTGAGCAAACCCAACTGCCTTTTCTGTAACAGCATAGATGAATTCAGTCCAGCCCTTGTTGTTTTCTGCAAGAGAGTAACATGAAAGTGTATTCAGTTATTTGTTCACAATTCAAACACATCTGTGCATCTCAGATGTTTGGGTAACTTTTTCCTCTAGCCTATATACATTAAAATTGTAAGAACCTCTATAAAACACATTCCAGCACCAGCTCCCTGGTCTACTACAAAAAATAGACTATATTCCTGTGAAATTTTGTGGGGTGCTTCCACAAATAGAAAAACTGGAGGGGAAAAACCCAGAGAAACATAAAAACAACTAAACAACAAAGCCCAATAGCCACTAACCTTAAACTCTTATTATAGAACAAAATTTTCTATCACAATATTAACTATGCAGCCTTACTGCTGCACTACTTTAACTACTTCTCGATTCCTCATTTTTTAAAGTTTCATGCAAACACTTTCTGGAGAGACAACCTGCCTTGATCTTACCTGTCAAAAAAACAAACAAAAAAAATCTTCATGAAAAAGCTGTTTGCACAAAATATAACTAGCATTGTTTCTTCAGGGTCCAAGAATATGACAAATACACTTATTAAATATACACTTATTAAATACAATAAATACAAATACACTTATTAAATACACTTATTAATATATTAAATATTAAATTATTAATATTTAATAATTAAACACCAGATCCCACTTTGCCAGTTCAAGGCAGGGATTTGAAACCCGGCATCCAATGTCCTGGCTCAACTGTAACTGTTGGACAATCTGCAATTCTAAGCACAATTCCTGTCTCTTTATAGGTTTCTTGTTTGTAATGACTTGCTTTCATTCCTGTGTAGAACAGCCAAACAAAAGGCTACAAGGACTATAAATTACCTGCAGAAAGAAATTTTCCTTCCTTCAGACAGCTTAGGGAACTGTACCACAGTCAGAACTGAGAAGCTTTAGTTTATCACCTGTCCTGGGCCAGAGCATAATAAAGCTTAACTGCAATCTTTTTCAGAATGTACCTTCTTTTGTTTTTCTTCCTCTTCTAAGAGCTTCAGCCTTTTGCATTCCATGGCCTTGTACTGAATGCTCTCCTTGGTGAGTGGGTTGTAGTTATTATGTCCAGGCAGTAGGCGAAAATAGCGGTTCTTGTCTGCGTCATAGTAAAATCCTGGCAGTTCTTAGGGTTAAAAAAATAAAGTGGCAAAACCCAGGCAAAATCAGACAGATAACTAAGTTTGTTTACTGCTCTTTGACATCCCGCATCTTCATGGGAATGTCAGTTATAAGGCTCAATGCTTTTGCTCTCAGCAGGTCCCAAGCACAATAAGCAGACTAGGAAAAGATAACTGCCACTTAAAGGAAAAAAAAAATCTTATTTATAGTTTTCAAATGCAGGGCCATTACACAAGTAGAGAAGGGATGTCATCAATGACCAAGATGAAATCCAGATAGATCAGAGAAGCAGAGAGAGGAAAGAGTTTCCTGCAGAACAAAAGTGACCTTTCTTCATAAATCAATCATGAAGTTACACTCTTTGTTACAAGTCTAGGTAAGGCAGTCACAAACAAAATGACAAGAAGGTATCATCCAAACCAAAATAAAGTGATTCACTTCCCAGAACAAGCCGCTTTTTCTTCAACACATAGGAGAAATATAGATAGAATCAAGAGTACATTTGGACAATACACAAAGGCTCATTTCAAAGATATACAGGGATGAGAGAAACATTCAATTTTACTGCTTCACTGCCCAGGTAAATTCAGAGAGGCAGACAGGTAAAATACTTAGATTCATAATGGCACACTGTCTCAAGACAAAGGATTTTGTTCAGAAAGATGAGTGTTGACACTTCAAGATTTTTTATTTAAACCTTTATCTGTTACAAGAAACTGCATTTGAAGTAACTTCTTTTTGCTCCTGCTTATAATTCAGTTCATTGTCAGCATCTTTTAGGTTTCAGCTTAGCAACAAGTGATCCAAGACTTATTCAGGTCAACAAAAATATAAAGTTAGATTGAGTGAATCAGTAAGGCTCATAACAGGACACCACAGTTAGTATACATAATCTAATTATACTGCAACAAATGTTTTGCAGGATACATCTAACACACTCCCAGTCTCTTAAGCACAAATGGGTAATATACAAAAATATGTGTTCTTAAACGCTGTCTTTGTCATTAAGAGGTTATACAGTCAGTGGTGTTCCAGGACTCTCCTGTTGTGGAGAAAGAGATGTTCCCACAGGCTTAGCTTTTGCTAGGGCTGTTTAATGAGTCAGGAAACCAATGCAAATGTAACATCTTCCTCAATAGCACTGCTACTGCATCAAGTATGGCTTCACCAGTCAACTCCCTGATAATGAACAAACATTTAGCCTCTATTTTTTTCAGTTTATATCAGTTCGGCTAAGCACACAAGTTTTCAAATATGAGAAGCACTTAGGGGTGTGAAAGTACATTTGGCCCTTCTCTCTCATTCCTCACTTACTGATCTTTTTATATCACCCAATGTTACTTTCCTCTACAAACTGAACTGCTTATATCCTTCCTGTAACACCATACTATTAACACAGCTACTACTTTCTTTGTGTAGTCAACATATAGGCAGTGATTTTTGACACATAAGACATGGTCTCTTACCTGGTACTACAGAGTTCTGGGTTAAACTGGATGAAGAAGGATCCCCACTGCTGCTGGGGCCTGCATGCACTGGGGTCTGTGGTTCTTCCTGTTCCAGCCTAAAAAAACAGCACTGCCTTCAAGACAGGCTCCCTACTGTCCTACACATCTTTCCCACAGAGAATCTAGAAAGAGGCTTGCTATTTACATTAATGGAGTACAGTTTTGCAGGGCTGTGATAAGCACCCTGAGCATTTCACTATACACTACATCATGAAAATGAAACAGTAAAAATATTCAGCTTAATAATCTCTCAAGAACATTAGAGGTACCAGTATTTTCAAGGCCTTGATTACTTGCTAAAACATTACAGGTGTCTGCTGACTCTGCAAGGGCCTTTAATTCTTTTCAGCAAAAGATTAATTCTGGGTTTTTTATCATATCCCTTGATTAAAAGAAAAGCCCACCCCTGAAAGCATGTAAGACTTCACAGCTTAAAACAAGAGATAGTGTGGGTAAAACATTGATGTCAAGTCAACAGTATTTTGCCATTCTCTTTATGACACGAATTTCACTGATGAGGTTCAGAAACAGGCGAAATAAAAGTTTAATGAAAACTCCAAGAAAGAAAAGTCTGCTTTTGTAATAAATGTTGCAGTAGACAGGGTAACTGCAGCTTTCTTCTTTTTATGTAACTCAAATGAGCATATGCAGTACTGATGAGCAAAATTTCATGAGTATGTTTTCTGAATTGCCTGTACAATTCTCACTTTTAAAGACAGGCCTTATTACATGTCATCTTAAAAACATTAGGCCAAAATGTTTTCCAAGAGTCATAATTTATTGAAAACAAAATGACAAAGAAATTCTAATTCCAATACCAGCTCTATTACTGCTTGATTATACAACTTTGAAAAGTTAAAGAACATAACATTTACAGAAGGAAAAAATACCTCACACCAAATGCAAGCATTTAAATTCAAAGCTTTTTAATAAGATTATTTTAATTCTGTATTCACTGAATTAGGGCCCATTTGCATCTTTAACTTTTCTTACACATAAACAACTAATGAGACAAACTCATGTATATGTGTGTCTCCTTCTCTAAACATATATTTGCTAGAAAACACTAACTAAACGCTAATTAAAGCAAAGGATTGGCCTTTTTTATTCCTGGAAGAGGAACTAAAGAAAGAACACAGGAAAGAAAAAGAGGCACAAAAATAGCTCAAACACGGGTAAGCATAAGTTCAAAAGTTTAAAGTGTACTTTTCTGAAGGAATCAGTTTTCAAGGCAGTGGATTATTCCTGAGACCTTGTTTCAGCTCCCTGATTTGCTATATGTGGTATTATTACCATGTTACTTAACATGCTTTCAGACTTTCAGCAGGATCCTTTAATGACAGTTTTTACACTAGTAGACACTGAACATAAAATAAATGGGCAGGTGGAATGAAATACAAATATTTTTTGTTCCCTGAACTATCTTTGCATATTGATGAAGAGTTTATGGATGACCAGGCATACCTGAAAGGCCTATCCCATGAAACCACATCACAGTTTAAACCCAATACACAGTCATGCACATATGATACACTTCCAGAAATCAATGCAATTCTAGTCCAAGTAGGGATGATAGATACACTATAATCTGCACTAGACTTTTAGATGGCATACTCTCAGTTCTAGATAGCCACTATTCTGCAAATTTAATCAGGCACAACATCTAACAGCTTAACACATAGTAAGCACAAGCTGCATATACTTGCCTCACAGTACGGTTATTGTGACTGGGAGCAATAGCTGCTCGCCGTCCACGCTTTCCTTTGCCTCTCCGGTAGCATCTCTTCATTTCTACTTGTAAAACAAACACACACATATACTTCAGTGCTACTTGCCTGGAACAGTCACAATAATCTCTTCACACAGCCTCTTTCGAATCAGTTTCAAATAGCTTTGCAAAGGCCTAGAGATCAAAACCATGTAAGAGAATAATTTACTTGAAAGCGTTTCTTTTAGCACAAGAAAGTCCAAGCGGCACCGTATCTTAAAGAAAGGCAAACCATTACTACTGGCTGCTCGAAGGGCGGCTGAAGCAAACAGCGTGCGGCGCTGACCACCTTCTCCGTGCAGCACGAGTAAACGCGCTCTTGCCGAGCCCCGCCATGCGCAGCACGGAGAACAGCGTGCTCACAACCGCCAGCTTCCGCTCAGGCAGAGCTGCTTCCCGACACGGGGACAAGCCAAGGCGACCAACAGCGACCTCCCTACCTGTCGCGCAGGGCCCAGGTGCCGGACGAGGCCTCCCCCCCACAGCAGCCAGGCCGGACAGGCGGGCCAAGTCCCCCGCCACGGGTTTGTAAAGGAGCAGGCCCACTGACCGCCCCCGCTACGGGCACTCCCTCATACCTGCCGACGTCCCTGCTCCGCCGAGACCAGCCCCGCGGCTCAGCCCCCGCGCTAAAGCTAAGACCGCGAGCACAAAGACGACACACCGGCACCCCTCTGCCAGCACCCACCCAAACCCCCAGCGGCTCTCGACTGCCGCCAACGCCCTGCCCACTCGACGATGCGTGCTGCTGATTGGTCCATATCCGCGCCCGCCTCCTGATGGACAGCTAGATCACCCAACAGAAGGCGACTAAACCGGCGCGTGCGCCCTGCGGCAGGGGTGGGCCGCGGGTGAGGGCTGGTGGGCAGGGCTGGGCTGGGTAGGTGTACGTGCAGTGAGTGTGTATGTAGTGGGTGTGTATGTAGTGGGTGTGTATGTAGTGGGTGTGTATGTAGTGGGTGTGTGTAGGTGCCGTTTAGCACGGTAGGGAGGTAATGCGGAGTAGGGAAGGGAGGACTTTCAGGGGGTTCAGGCGTGGGAGTGTGTGAGGGGAGTCGCGGTCAGCGCTTCGGAGCGTTGAGTGTGAGGAGCAGCGCAGGGCTGAGGGGCGAGCTGGTGAGGCCTTGTCGCTGCTGGCCAGTGTGTTTGAGGCCAAGGGCTGGGAGAGGCTGCTGGGGTGGGTTCCCGGACGGCACGGGTAGGGCAAGGGGTGGAGGAGAGTCAGGAGTTGAATTCTGTGCGGGGAAATGCTTATTTTTCACGAATTGGGGTTGAAGGCAGTACATTTGTAGGGTATGGTAGGGGAAGGAGGTAGGGATGTGTGTTTCTGAGCAATGGGGTCACTGAAAGGGTACCACTACTTCCTTCAGTGGGTCACTCACTGATTAAAGGCGATTGCTTGGCTTTGGGGAGCCAGAACTTGGTACAACCTCTCTAAATTACTCAAGAATTTAGGAGATAGAGTGCTGGTTCTAAAGTGGCCCTCTCAGCTGAGGAGTCTTAATGCTTAAAATATTCTTTGAGCCTTCTGCTGAGCAGCAAGCAGATGGGTGATACTGACGCAATAGATCTAGGGCAGCTTTGGGAAGCATGCAGCAAATGGAAAAGTTAAGAGAAAAAAGTTGGGGCTGCAGCAATCAGTAGCAACTCAGCGAAAGCTGAAGGAGCTATAAAAGGGTGTAGTGGTCACTACCATCATTTTACAGTCCTTGTAAGAAACCTCTTCTTAATCTTTTACTAAAGGTGTCCTTCAGCTGGTAGTGTACAGTGGCCTTCTTCCTCCCCTTCCTGCTTGTACAACATTTAATTAAGAAATTAAAACCAGTAAGGTAAAAATTCATTTTATGGATGATGAGGGTTACAGCAAAACATGAGCTGTAGTTCACTCGCCAAAAAAAAAGTGGAAAACCAGATTTACTCTTTTTTTCTTCCAATGGGTTGGTTTTGGTTTGTTTTTGTCACTTTAAGAATTTTAAATAATGCCAGTACTGGGTAAATAGGCAATAGGTTTTTACTTGTTTCTTTCTTTACTTGTTTCTTGTTTGGACTTTGCACAAGTTTGCTATGGGTATGTGGCAGGAGAGTAATTCTTGGGAGATAGTAACTTATTCCATCTCCTACTTGCTTGGTCTGTGTTTTAAGTTCAAAATGCAGAGTTAGAAATAGCCAGGAAAGTAGGCCTTTAAGGATATAAACAGCTGGAGAATTCACCTGCAGTTTGTATAACTTGTGAGCTCTATGTCTTAGACCATGCAGGTAGTCTGCCTTGTAAATTCTAAGGCATTTTTTTGTTGTTGATTAGGCCTCTTTTTCATAGTGATTTAGTGATATTAATCTTTAGCTTCCAGAAGATAATTTTGGATTTTAATACAGTTACAGGAGAAGAATGAAAGTGCTGATAGAAAGCTGCCTCAGCAGTCCTTTCCATGAACTGCTCAGTTGTTGATACTGTCACTGATGTAGACTGGGTTCAGAACAATGGTTTCTACTTGATTTGTGTGTAAACATGATGCTGGTACAGCTATGGGCAGGATTCTAGGGAATGTTTGGTTTTTTTCCTGTTGTTTGTTGGCTCAGGGGCAGTAGTAATTCAGCATGTCTAATGTTTTACAAGTGATGGTATACTCCTCTTGGCTTTGTTTCATTGAGTTAATTTCAGTGCCAGTGAGCAGTGTTTCAGGTTCTGTGATGCTGTTTGTAAGCTCTTGGTTTGTCTCCACTGAAATACAATTGCCATCAGGGAAGAAGTGTGTTAAATGATATGTTTTCACACTTGTATTGCATATACTTACTAGGGGAATCCATAGACAAGAACAGACTGGTAGATAATTCAGAGCTCGCTGTTTTTTCCATTTATGCATTTAAATAAAACATGAATAAAATACATCACCCTTAAAGTTTACACCCTGTTGCAGTTTAGTGAGTCGCCTTTCAGTTGAGCTGCAGTACCTGCATTCATTCTTACCAATCACATATAAGAACTAAAATTAATTTGCCTAAACTCCTTGTAAGCTTAAACTGTGTATCTTCTCCTGCTTGGTAGGGTCTAAACTTGCGATTTTAAGCTTAGCTTACATAAGGCAACTCATTAAACTGTGGTAAATGGGAGGTGTACTTGGGCCCATGAATTACCCTGGGCTTGTGCAGGGTAATCAAAAGCAGGATTTTATCCAACAGTAAAATTTACCCTTGTTCTACTGCCACTGAAATAAAAGCAATTGCAGTAAGAGCCTATGTAACTTTGTATGCTCGCACTTTGCATTATGAGTTGTCAAAGCTTTCAGGTGTGTTTGAATGTGAAAGTTGCTGTTTAACTTTTTATCTTAGGTTTTTGAATATTCTGCTGTCCAATGGTGTGCTCTGCTGTTCATGATGAAAATTGCTTTTGGGTTCTGCGTCAGGTGATGCGTGAAGGAACAAACTGCTGTAGCATTTAAGGATTTCAGATGATGGATTGTCACAGTTCATATAATGATCAATAACTTGCCGCGTTTATGCGGCATGTGGTTTACTTTTTAAGTTTGTTTGTTTGTTTGTTTGTTTGTTTTAAATCTCGAGATTCCCAAACATTTCTGATGGTCCTGGAAGGTGGAACTCTTTCGGGGTCTGCCGGGTGGTGGAAGCACGGGAGCGAGCAGGTCTGAGCCGCCCCAGGAGGGGGCACTAGCGCACTTGCACAAAGCTGCTGTCTATCGGCTCAATTGGGTATTTCTTTTTGATCTCTTTTGTCCCAAGTATCGAATTCCTATAAAAAATCAATTTAAAAAGCAGAAGTACACAAACGACTCTCTTTGAAACACTACTTAAAGTGTATTTGTTTTGTATTTATAGCTCTACGGTCCAGCAGCACTGATGCTACATATTTTAACCAGACTTCTCTCCAAGCAAGAAGCTTCGTTCTCCTGATGTATCAGCTTTGTCTCCCTTGCAGGTCAGAGGTTAGGAAAAAATTCTGAAAAGCTGGTGAAGGAAACTGAACTTTCGCAGTTTATATAATTTCATTACCTAAAAGGATGGGGTTTTTGTTTGTTTGTTTTGTGTTTGCTTTGCTTGTTTGTGGGTTGGTTGAGCGTTTGTTTGAGGCTTTTGTTTATTTAAGTCTTCTTATTAAGTTCTGGCTGTTAATGCGGCAAACAGTAATTCCATGGTAATAAATGACTCCTGGAAATTTTGTGGTAGGTTCTGTATCTATCAGCTGTTATGTATATATATAAAATACTGTGTTTCCTACTACTGCACTGTTTTCCTTTCAAATATCTTTAGCCATGAGAAATATTCTGGTCAAATCTTGCCTTCTCTTCAGTGCTGCTGTTCTTAATGGAAGTTTTCAGAGATAATTTAATGAATATTCTGCTGATTAATAAACTTTTTTTCCTGTGTGATCAAAAAGGAATAAAAAGTCTCAAAAAAACTATATGTAAAACTTATCAGAATGAAGTCTCATCTGAAAATTATTTATGTGCTTAGGAGGGTTTCACTGAATGACAGTAATGAAGATATTTAGGTTATACTTTTGCTAGCACTTGGGGAGAGACTTAATGGCTTCTGATTACAATCTGCAGATTGACTGCAGGTAAGTGGGTGCCAACAATTTACATGGTTTGTACAATGAAGCTGTGGTGTTATGGGTCTCAGTAGTTAGGCTGGCACATTCCAGGTGATAGTCTGTGGTAAAAACCCGTCTCTGAGACCTTGTACTTGTCATTGTCTGCTCTCTCCCAGGAAGGCCCAGGTGACTGGGCTGTGCTACCTCAGTTACTGCTAGTCACTTCCTGTGACTGCAGTAGCCCAGTACAGAGCTGTGTTGTTGCTGCTGTTTGGAGCTGACTGGAGGAAGCAAACAAATAGAATCCCCAACTCACAACAACAGGACAAAAAACCCAAACCCTATTCGATGTTAAGGGAAAAGTTGTAGTTACGCTCCTGATCCGTGTAGCAAGAAACTAGTGAGTGCAGAATGGCAGGTATGGTGGCTGCTGTTGCCAGTTTGTTAGAGAAGTGTGTTTATCACGTTTCCTGTTGTACCCTCTATGGGTAATAGAAGGCATGAATCACTAGGCTGCTGTACCTGTGTATAAAATCTGTTATTGCAGGGGAGGCATGGTCTTAAATATAAAGAAAAGATGTACCTGTACTTGCTAATGTCAACAGATTGGCTCTGTTGTGTATAGTCAGTTAAGTGACTGAACTGATATGTCTACCAAGTTACTTTCCAGAGTGAAAAAAAACCCAAAACAGCCTAAAATTGGGAATTCAGATGATCAGGAGCTATACTGTGCAGTAGCTCACTTTAGTTGTGCATATGTGGATTTATGTTTGAAATTTTTTCCCTAGAAAGACAAGCTGAAATCCAGACTCTGGTGCTAAATCTTACACAGTAACCTGCATGTGTCTTAAAGTAGCTCCTCTTGACTGTGATTCTGAAGGGATGTTAAAAATCTTCTGACTTTTGCTGTAAAAAGAAGGGTTTACTTTGTTGCTTTGGTTCAGACTTACTACTCCTGTGATGTAGGGCAGGCTTCTGTGCACCAGCTGTTTTTTTTTAAGTCTGTTCCAGAAATGGCTGCGCTTTAATACTACATCTATCTTTCAAAGTAGCATGCTGTCTCTCAGACAGCAAACTGCTAGATATCTGCAAATCCCTTTTGAATGATTTTGATGTTTTAGCTAAATGTCTTAAATGTGATTTATGTGCAGTATGAACAGTTACCTAACATTTGAAAATGTGTTTTGTTGTTTTTTTACTTCTGCTGTTATGACTTGTGGGCTCAATCTACGCATTAGTAAAGAAAGTAACAATACTTGCCTCTCCTGCTGGTGGTGTAGGTATATGTAAGTTGTATGTGTGTATACACATAGATGAACGTATCTCAGTCTACAAACCCAGGACTTTGTTACCACATATTTCTGTGTATGGGTGGAGGGAATGCTAATTTGAACACATGAGATTTGCAAATGAGTTTGACCACAGAGGTGTCTGTGCTCTGACATGTTTCCTGTGGTTCTGCAAGTCTGATGTGTGTCAGTTCAAAATCATAGAATAGTTAGGGTTGGAAAGGACCTTAAGATCATCTAGGTCCAACCCCCCTGCCATGGGCAGGGGCACCACACACTAAACCATGTCACCCAAGGCTCTGTCCAACCTGGCCTTGAACACCGCCAGGGATGGAGCATTCACTGCTTCCTTGAGCAACCCATTCCAGTGCCTCACCACCCTCACAGGAAAGAACTTCCTCCTTACATCCAGGCTAAATTTCCCCTATTTAACTTTGAACCCATTACCCCTTGTCCTGTCACTACAGTCCCTAGTGACCAATCTAAGAAAGTAAGAGCTGTCCCCTTTATTTTAGTGCTGTTGTGAAGTTTTTTTGGTTGGTTTTTTTTTTTTTGGTAACAAATGCAGATGACAAAATGATCTTTCAAGCAGGAAGGGATGGTAAGGGGATTTGCACTGCCAGAACATGAAACCGGACCTTATGTTCCTCACAGAGTGGAATATCCTTATGGTGTGCTCTTTGAAGCAACCTGTGTCTAATAATGCTGTCCTGCCTCTTCCTAGGGGGAAAACTTACGATGTTTATTGGACGGTTAAGTTCCTGGTATAAATAATGCTGTCTTTAGAGTAGTGGCAGCTGGCAGCTTTTTCATTCTTCCTCCAGACTTATTTGTTCAGCTTATGGGCCTCTAATACACAAAGTGCTTGCAGTTACAAGATTGATTTCTAGCCTCATTTTTACAAATTGCCAGTGAAAAGAACTGGTCAGCATCTCCAAGGAAGCATTTTCTTTTAGGGTGAAAATTGTGTATGCTGCTTTATATTCTCCCTTGTCTGCTTTGGATGTAAGTTGTACTTTTATACAGAGAGAAGTGAACTGTTTTGCTTTTACACATCAATAGCAGATGTCAGGAGTCTGACAGCTGATTTCCCAGTGGAAGGAAAATTGGTGACACAGACCATAGGAATCATCTTTTTAGTAGACTTTTATATTAAATGTGCAAGGCTTTGAACAGATGTAGAAACCAATGGTAATGCAGGTAAAAGTATCCCTTCTCCAGAGATGTCAGTCTGGAAACCAGTGTTTCACTTGGAGAAAGCAGCACTTTATTGAAGTTTATAGCAACTTAACTAAAGACACGGTGTCACAGGGCTACTAACACCTCATTTCTCAAAGTCTGTATCCTGCTTACATCCAAAGGAAAGTAATTGGTGAGACTTGTGTGCAGGAAGCATTGTAATTATGTGACTGGTTCTCAGAAATGCACAGTAAATGAATGCAGTGCTGTCTTAGAGCATGAGCTTCCTCAATTATCTTGTATGTCTTGTATGTGTTGTGTGCTGTAGATGTACCCTTTGTAAAAGTACTGTTTGAATGATTCAAGAGCGACTTGCTTAGTCTTCCTTCTCCATTGTCTTTGAAGGTGTGTGGTGGAATTCCTTGTTTCAAGTGTTCTTTGTTTTTAAGGAAAAGGGAATTAAAGTTTTATGAGGTAAGAATTCTTCCTTCTGAATCCTCTGTCAGGGAGAATGCAGCAGGAGGAGAAGGAAGAAGCTCAGTCCAGCGTATGCAGAGACTAGTGTGAGAGCCTTCCTGTTATTAAGGTGTAAAAGTATCTGGAGTATGTTTCTTTCAGGGTCTTCCAGGAGCACACCCTGAAGGAGAAAGTGTGAGAGAAGGGAAGGTTACCATGGGAAAGCACTCTCCATATTTCAGTATATTCTGTAGAGGGTACTTGTGGGTTCTTTGATTTGTTTGATGGCAAGGGAAAGGGTTTGAAGGGAAGTTAAAGATGCCAACCTACAAATACATAGTCTCATAATGATACCTCATGTCATCAACTCATGTCTTGGTTACTATTTATATAGTGTTTCATATTCTGGATACTTTCAGATGTATCATTGTGGCCTTAGCCTTAAATTTTACTGTTAGACTACTGGGCTTTTGCATATGTATATTGATATTTAAGATGGACCTTGGCATTGCCTGCCACTGGAATGCCTGTTTTACATCTTGTGGATGGCACCACAGACTCTGCTTCATGGAGCCGTTCTAGGACCTGTTATACACACTGCTTGTTTTCTGTGCGCTGAATAGAAGCCAGGACAGTGAACTGTGGACAGTTATAATTACCAGCATAGACATCAGCCTGTAGATTTCAGTTCATGTGCCTAGTGCAAAAGTCTGCCTATGGGAAGAGCACTACAAGTTCTGTCCTGTATAGAATTGTAGGATCATAGAATAGTTATGGTTGGAAAGGACCTTAAGATCATCAAGTTCCAACCCCCATGCCATGGGCAGGGTCACCTCCCGCTAAACCATGTCACCCAAGGCTCTGTCCAACCTGGCCTTGAGCACCACCAGGGATGGAGCATTCACAACTTCCTTTGGCAACTCATTCCAGTGCCTCACCACCCTCGCAGTAAAGAACTTCCTCCTTACATTCAATCTAAACTTCCCCTGTTTAAGTTTTAACCAGTTACCCCTTGTCCTGTCACTACAGTCCCTAATGAAGAGTCCCTCTCCAGCATCCTTGTAAGCCCCCTTCAGATACTGAAAGACTGTATCTACAAATTAATAAAATTAACTTTCTGCACAGTTTATGATCCATCATTTCTTTGTACCTGTGGAAAAAAAAAACTATAATAAAAAAGTATTTTAGACCAAGACCTACAACACTTACATACAAAACAGTTAACTCTTTCTGGGAAGAAATATTAGATAAATCTCTAAATTAAAACAAAACTGCAGATAGGGTAGTCTTAGCAGTATTTTGTAAGGTCTTCAAAAGTCTAAAGACAACTGTAACTGCTCATGTACTTTGTGGAACTGAAGCAGTAACTGTAGCATATAAAATTTAATATATCCTCAAAACATCCAACCAATACCAACCAACTAAACTTTAGCTCTCAGCTTAATTGGGTGGATGTCAAAAGAAGAGGTAGGATATAGAAGATGGTTTTGGGGCTTGGTTGTGAGCTATCATTTCCCTGAGCAAAGCCCTTCTTAATCAGGAGCTGGAGAGCTCTGCAGGTCCCAAGGAAAGAAGAGTAACTGAAGTAACTGTCTGTAGGATAATACAAATGCCTTACTATAACCTTGTGGGAAATGAGGAAGGGATGAGAGAACTCTGTATGAAATGGTTAACAGCTTCCAGAGGCTCTAACGGGCTATCATACCATGGGGTTTAAGCACTATTAATTACCCAGCAAGGTGGAATTGTGTGTGCTGTGTAGTTGGTTTTTTTTTAGTCCATCCTTCCCCTACCAACAACTGAGTGTAAGTTGACTAATAGCATGTACTTGTTTTCTTTATGAAACATGCCTGCTTTCATAAAGCTAACAGTGCAATTATGTCAGCTGGTAGGAGCATCCTCACCTTCGGTATTGGACATACTGTATCACCTTTGTTCAGAATGTCAAGTGTGAAAGAAAAGGAAAATACAGATGATCACCAAGTGTGTGTAAGGTCAAGGTCTAGGAGAACTATGACAGAAGCGACATCAAACGGAAGGCATTGTAAAGTGATAAGTCAGTGAAGTAAAATTGCTGCTAGAACTTCTGGATAAAATTAAAATAGCAGATTAATGTCTTTATACAGTGTAGCTCTGCATGTATTCTGTGTCCAACAGAGATGTACTTCTGATTTGAGGAGATTGTCCTTGTTCTTGACTGATAATAAGTAGTTCAAAGACTGAAGTTATGCATGCCAGGTTAGGATTGTTTAATGTGTCACTTTGTCACACATTTTACCTGCCATTTAATGTCTTATGAGTCAGTTTCTCAATCTCTCTCTTACTTCCTCCCTTCCTCCTCATCTTCTGAAAACCTCCAAAACAAAATATGGGCAAGATGACTCCTGCTGAGTTCAGTTATGTGGGAAGAATAAAGTTCAGTTCCCAGGCTTCTCTGCAAGTCAATTGGAAACTGTCACCGAGAGCCTCTACAACCCTACAATGCCTTTTCAATAGGTGAACTGAAGGGAGCTTGCATCCCTTGGAAAAAATCCATTACTTCCAGGTTCCCATTTCTAGTTCTGATAGAACAACTTGGAATGCTGTAGAAATGTAATGTGACTGATACTAAATGGTTGCAGGCTTTCTGAATCAATGCCAAATGGTTTGATGAAAAGAAAAAGTTTCACTGGAAAGACATGGCCCTGATTTCTTTCTGACTGTTGGTGGTAGTGGCAAGCAGTGCTACAGGAACTGGAGATGTTATTAAAAGTTTGCATGCAGCACATCCACAAAGAATATGGCTGCCCCTTAAGAGGATAAGAACTTGTCACTTGCAGGTAAAAATAATGTATTCAGGCTTAGCTAATGCTGCAGAATGCGGGGTTTGTTATGCTTCTGGCCTGCAGTGAGCTGCAGGCTGCAAGGTGTGGTGCAGGAGAAATGCATAGCTTTCTGATTGCTTGCTGACTGTGTGCCATAAATACATTCTATTAGTTGTGTCACAGTAGATATAATCTAAGGATATAAGCAGTGCCATAAAGATACTGTTTTATCTAAACTGTACTAGTTTTAACGTGTTGGGTGTATCCTACGCATTAGAAGGAATGAACTAATAAACGTTCCAATTTAAAGTCACCTCCATAGTATTTCTTAAAACATTAATAGGTTTATGCTGGTTTATGAAATCAACTGTTTCCTCTTTCATTTTCTAAGTTCAGACACCTGACTGGCATTTACGTTGTGTTTGCATGGCAGCTTTAAGGCGATGTCACCAGGGTGGCTAACGAAGGGGTAGCTAAGTCATCATCAGCTTCTGGCTGCATAACTGGCATGGCCATATCTGCATGGAACGCTGTCAGAGACAATAAATCCTGTTTGATAGCCAAGGAGCTCCTTTCTTGTGCCGTGTTATTTGCAGCTTTGTTCACCTGTCAAGCTTATAGTGAGCATGACACTTGGCCAGTGGAACTTGTTGTGGTGACTTGGCCCGGCTTGCTCTGGTGGCCAAACAAACAAGCTGTAGACAGCTCCAGATTTGATGTGCGTCATGGTGTAGCTAAAGAGTAGGCAAGATTGGCCGTAGAGGAGGAAGACACACCCTGATAGATCTGATGCAAAGCCTATTTAATTCTCTAGAATTATTTTTATGGAATGTGGATTAGGTGCTAAATCCTCAAATGGCATTTAAAGGTTTCTTAGATAAGAACATTTAAATCTCCCAAGACATACAAAGTGCACCTCTTCAGCTTGTTTTGCTGAACCAAAACAAACTCGTTGACTTTAAAGTATCAAAATAATATGCATGGTAGAGTTTTAGGTAATTTATAAGTATTCTGGGTCAGACTTATGACTACGTAAATTAATCTGGGGGATGAATCAGGCACTGTCTTGTTATTTTTGGGCGTAGTAACTTGACTGTCCTTTAATATTCTTGATGTTAATGGGCAAATTACAAGACTTCATTTATTTGTCTTTTCCACTGGTGGTTTTTTTTTTTTTTCAGCCTGCCACACCACAAAGGGGAGACTCTTTGCATGTCCCTCCCTTTCCATGGATGGTGGTCTGGGTTGGTTACTGCCTCTGGCTTTTTGTCATCCTACCCTGCTACCCATTGGTGGCTGGTGTGAAGGGCTGGGAGGGCATTTACTCTGTATCCCCGGACAGCAGAAGTGTCCAGCCTAGCTTCTAAAATGCTTGAGAGCAGTGCCAGGTGCGTTATTGCCAAAGCCAGTGACAAACTTTCACCAGGTTATCCTTTCCACAGGGCAGTCCTTCAGGCTGTGTCCACCTCAGTAGAAGCTGGTCTAAGCAGAAGGACTTGAGATGTTGAGATTGCTAAAGAAGTTGGTGGGGTTCTTGTTTGTTTGTGTTTGGTTTTTTCCTGAAGGTGATTGGTTGGGCTGTTTTGTTTACCCTTTACCTTTATTAGAGGAAGAGGTTTTTATAGTCTGGGGGTGAGTGGGGAAGGCAGCATTAACTGATGATGTTCTTTTTTTTTCTGTTTTAAGGACAAGTCTGTCCATAGTAAGCTTGAAACTACTTTGGTGGCTGGAAACAGTGCCTTAAAGTATGGAATCCTAAAATAAGAAGTTCTGGATCTTGAAATCACAAGTTCGAATCTGTCTAGGGTTTCCACTGGCAGATATTGGTTTTTTTGGCTTTTTTTTTGGGGGAGTGTTACAAACTAAGTAACACTTTCTGTATTTATGAAAGAAGTTGGTTTAAATACTGTAAGTGGCTGCTTTGCGATAGAAAACTTTGACTAAGTAAATGTCTTGTAAGCTGCTTTGGCTCTGTGGGCTGTGACTAGCAAGTCCCGTGGCATTTGAGAGACATACATAGTAAATCCTGAGTGACCCTGTCTACAGGTTGTAAATCTTTCTTTAAAGATCATTGTATGGTGAAAAAAAATCAAACTTTACAGAGACGTGTATGGTTTTTCATTGTTCTCTTACCTGATTTGTCCTGATTAAAAATTTTGGCATGAAAATGTTTCTTTCTGTGTAGGTGTTCCTCTGATCCTTCTGTTTTGTTCTTCACCTGAAGCATCATCATCAGCCCTATAAAATCAGAGTTGGCTGCTGTATGAATAATTAGTGTTACAAACAGCACTATGATTTCAAGTGAACAGAGCTGGACCAGATAAAGTACTTCAAAAACTAGCTTTCAAAGGAGTATCTCTACACTAGTAAAGCAAAGTGGAAAGAAAAGCTAATAATGCTGTGTCTATAACACTGATTATTTTGGTTTTTAAATTGTTTTCATCTCTAGTTTTGAGATTGTCCCAAGGCTTCCAGCCTGACTTCAAAGGTTAAATGATACTCTGCAGTCTGTGTTCATGCTTGCATGTGCATGCCCAAATGCTGGAGAGGGACTCTTTGTGTGTGTGCACGCATACAAAGAATGGTCAAAACAGAAGTCTTGATGTGTAACCTCTTTGTCCTAGTACCCGTAGTTGGTGTTCTGGGGAAAAGCTATATAGAGATAGAAGACCATGTATATGATATATTAAAAAATGAAAGTAGCATTAAGGTTGCAAAGTCAAGCCTTCAAAAAAAAAAAAAAAAAAAAAATTTAGACAATGCCAGGACAAAGGTTTTCCTCAGAAGTTTAATTCGGCTCCTTTACCTGCCCTGCATTAAGAAACAGTTTTCAGTTGCAGGACTTTGTCCATTTTCTCTCCCCTCTGCCCGGTGCACATCAGCAGAGGAAACCCAGAGGCTGGCAGAGTGCTTGTGGTCCCTCCCTGCTGCCTGATGCAACAGTAACTTCCAGCAGGTTTCTGATGGTGTCTTTCATGGCTTGAGTTGTGAAGGGTTTTTACACAGAAAATTTGTAAAGCTGTGCACTTGACACCAAATTCACTGAGTGGTTTGGATTTCAAAGCTATAGGTATATAGTCACTCAACTGTATTACTGTTAAATGTAAGGTACCTTGTTTGCTCTCACTGTTGGAAGTTGTTCAAATGCCAAAACTTTACCAACTCCTTTACCTCATTTCCCCTCTACCAGCCCTGTTTAAAGCCAAACCACCTGCCCTAAACCCCACCAGCCTTCTCTCAGTGAAGCCTTTGGACTGGAAGGCCTGGGATAGAAAGACATGTGCCTGTCACTGATGGCCAGCTGGGTGAGGCTCCCACCCTTGTCACATCACACAGAAGGTGATGGATGCCCAACCGTGCGGATGTTTCCCATGTATGGGAGAGCTTGGGAAGACAATTTGCTGTGGGCAAACACCTGAATGCAGGGGAATTGAGAATTATATTATTCTGAAAATATATCATGTTCTTCTGAAGTTATAGCGTTCTTCTAAAGAATATTATACCTGATACAGCTGAAAGGGAGCGTTGTTGTGCGGGTGTGAGGGTTTTTTTACTCATTTATTTGGTTTTAACTCTGATGAGCTTTAATCGTTCATGCAGCGCCGCGGCCGACCGGCAGGAGGCGACGCAGCGCCAGGCCCGTCCGCAGGTGAGCCGGGTCGGTGGACGCTTGTGTGGGGAGTTTGAAGCCGGAGGGGTTTCTGTGGCCTTAAACCATCGTCCCCAGAGGTGGTCACTGTGCATAAAACACATGGAGTTCGGTTCTGACAAACGCACTGGTGGTGTATATTTGGGGAGTCAGCACTTAAATGAAGCAATTGCTGTGTAGTAGACAGAAGGATTATGTGTGTGTTACTACTGTTTCCGGTATCTTTTTTATTAAGATCAGCTTTCGTGAAGAAATACCATACATACAAGTGAAATTCTGTACTTATGGATATAAAGAAATGCTTGTCCTTTTCAGGTCAGAACTTCTCAACTTTTAACCCTGACTTTAGATAGTACCAGTTTATCTGCTGGGTTGGTCTTATGAGAACTGTGCACGAAAATGTACATGGAAGATTTCAGTGGCAGCATGCGTGTGTTTTAAAACCTCTATATAAATAGATGATGTTCCGCTTTAGTTTACACCACTATAAATGCAGAATAAATCTTACTGGAAGTATAAACTGGATTTGATTGTGACAGTGTTGGAGAGCCCTTTTCCCTGTGGAAGACAGCTTTGGCAGAACCAAGCCTTTGGGTTAGAATTGCATGTTACAGATGGGCACAGAACCTGACTGGCAGGGTTTTCTTCTGTTTGTTTTTGACATCTGTAGCCCAAACATTCACCTTAAGGACACTAAAGCTAGGCCCCCGAATCCAATAACTCCCAGAGTTACCAGACAGGAAACACTAGATACAGGGACCCATAGGGAATTTATGCTGTGTGAATCTAAGCTTACACAGCTATATCGCAGCACTCAAAAATATTCTTTTTTTTTTTTTTTTTTTTTAAGTTTCTTATAGTTAAGGGCCCTGCGCCCTTAGTGACTCTGCATTAGCTATATAATCCTACTCTGATTCTAGATCCATTCTTTACAATATCCAAGTCCCAGCATCCATAAACTGTTTTCCAGACCTGTCAGATACCTGTGTTGCTTCTCTTCCCAGTCTTGTTTCCACAAGGTATTTAATAGCAGAGCTTGTCTTTAGCAAATGAATGGTATCAATGATTAGGCATAGACAAATGTTTTAGTGTCTTGCTGATCTAGGGTTTGCTTTTCTTGATATGATATTTGAAAACAGTGTAGGCCTTCCATAAGCCTTTAAGCAGAGGTATTAGGATATTTGTGTAAGAATATGGTCTGGAAATAAAGCTTTGCAGGTGGGTTAGGTACATATTTGGGGGTAAAAGGGGAGGGAATATGCAGTGACTGCAAAATAAATGCCTATTGTCCCAGCATTCTTGATGTTATGCTAACAAATAGGCCAGACTTGGATGTCCCCAGCAGTCCAGTTTGGAATAGTGCCCAGCTTTGGACTATAACATGCTTACGTTTGTATCTGGAATACAAGTGAGATTCTCATGTCCGATAATCAGAAGGAGGGAGTGTGAGTGAGGGAAACAGCTGCATGTCACTGGCACTGCATACTGACCCTTGTTGTGTAACCTCCGTGCTCCAGAAGTTTGAATCCATTTCAGGAGGTGGGTGTTTATTTAGCTGGGAAAAGTGTTAGCTAGTGAATTATTCCAAGTATATAAATAGAGTGAGGAAATCCATCACTTGTCTGATACGGGAGTGATATTAAGCAATAAGCACCTCTCACCCACAGCAAATGCAAGTACATTTCAAACAATTCTGTGCTATCTTTCCTCTTCCCCCTAAGTGGATTTGGCCAGTGCCTATGCCTAGAAGAATGATGCGAGTGGATGGTTGTGATTGCTGGGAGAAATTATTACTGTGTGGGGAGAGAAAAGGTTTTAATAAAAAGAACTTGGAGAAAAACTAGCCAAAGGCTAGGAAAGAGTAAGAAGCTGTTGCAGGGCCAAAGGGGAGTAGAAAAGAACATGGGGCAGTTATGCTTGCTGGTACCATTTCTGAAGAGTTGTAAACTGAGTAAAGATCAATTGTAAGGCTTTATTTTGTGGCCACTGGCTGCATAAAGTTCCTGAATGCTGGCTTCCCACTGCTTCCTTTTATAGTGAGATGCTGATGCTTGCAGGAGCTAGGGAGGGAGGATCTCCCCTAAGAAAATAATTTGTTCAGCTATTCTGTTTTGTGCAAGCTGGAGCATTGCAGCAGCAGCTGCAATATTGTTCTTTGTAGACATTTTTATTCTATCAAAGTTGTTCTTATGCCTTTAAATCATATTTCATAAGGGCTTTAGCCATAGACACCAGATGGGAGGAAGCATTCTGCTGTGTGTGAGATGGGCAAACCTTTTGGGTTTTGCAAGTGAGTACAGAATTCATCATATAGAGTCACCTGTTAAGGACAGTGACTTAACAGGTGACTGGTTTTGCGCTCAGTTTTATGAAGTTCTGCTCAGTTTAAAACCTGTAGTACTTGGTCACTACTGAGCATGATAGGTGCCAAAACATGCTAAATGCTATGAAGTTTGAGAAGGCGGCGTGGAGACCTCATAGCAGCCTTCCAGCATCTGAAGGGGGCCTATAGGGATGCTGGGGAGGGACTCTTCGTTAGGGACTGTAGTGACAGGACAGGGGGTAATGGGTTAAAACTTAAACAGGGGAAGTTTAGATTGGATATAAGGAGGAAATTCTTTCCTGTTAGGGTGGTGAGGCACTGGAATGGGTTGCCCAGGGAGGTTGTGCGTGCTCCATCCCTGGCGGTGTTCAAGGCCAGGTTGGATGAAGCCTTGGGTGGGATGGTTTAGTGTGAGGTGTCCCTGCCCATGGCAGGGGGGTTGGAACTAGATGATCTTAAGGTCCTTTCCAACCCTAACTATTCTATGATTCTGTAAGTTTCCTCAGGTATCTTTAATGGGAGTTTTTCTGATGTTGAAGATGCCTGTGCCTGCTTTTTTGAAAGTCCAGGCTGGCATGGTCCTAGCTGGCTGTTGACCTTTAAAACAAACAAAACCCATCACAAGCAGGCACTGGAAGGAATAGAGAGGTAGGGAACTTGGAATTTCTGCATGTGGCACAGTTGGCATGACGGAAGTATGAACTTTATGTGACAGTGTTGCATTTAGACTTGTATTCTGCTTTCAGCTCTTGGGTAGCAGTCCTTTCTGTCCTGACAGCCTGAGATCTGAAGATGGGTTAAATATGTGGTATATGAGAGTGCTGCCTGTAGCAATGTAGGGGGAAGAGTGTGTAGTTAATGAGCATACTGATAGGAAGCTTGAACCTCTGTGGCCTGCTTGAGCCTCTGTGATCTGCTTGAGCCCACTGGTAACAGGTGTTGTGTGGGGTTTGGATAAATCTACTTTTTTGAGGTAAAAAATAGCAGTCTTGGGCTAAATAGTAGCAGTAGCAGAGCTGAAGTCAGTAGGCCCATACTAGTAATACACATGAAGGATGTGAATCTGGCCCTATGTATATGCCTGGTAAAGACTGCCTAGTGCAGGATAATAATAAGCAGCATCAGTGGCAGTGAAAATATGGGCCTTGAATCAGGCACTATCCCATCAGTCTTTTTCTCTGCTTGGAACTTCATAATAAACTTTGACAAATTCTTAGTTGTTTTCTGTTGGGGCAGCACAGTGTAGCAGTGTCAGGAAAGGCCTGTAACTTCAGCAAAACCCTGAGCTTTTGCGGAAGGCTTGACACAAAGGCTTAGATATGAGAAAAAGAATGGCTGGGGCAAGAGTTACACAGCAGAGCTTCTTACTGGAGGGGTGGCTTCTTCATTAGAAGGAGGCATCCTGACAGCAAGGCTGCTCCACCCTTGTTTAAAACAACAAACAAGAAAACAGATGGAACCCCCCCAACAAATAATGCACCACCCTTGGCAAGGCTGTGTCTGTGTAAGGGATGCTATCAGTGTGGCTATCTCTGTTAAAAAGCATCAGCGACATTATTCTGAAGGGGAGAATTCTGGCCTGAGAGCCTGTTTGAATTGGGGAAATATGTATCAGATTATGCCCACAAGCGCAACTGTTGAGGAGATTTGGGGGTAAGTAAATCACGGCTGGTTCCGCTGTGACATTGACTGCAGTAACTTTCTCTAATAGATTCCCAGGATCAATTTTGTGTTATACCAGTACTGCATGTGTCCACTGAAATTTGCCGTTGTCAAGTTTTAAAGTTAGACTTGACCTTTTTGTTTAGGCAGGTCAGTCCTTACCTTTCTGTTGTTTTCTTCCTCTACCAAAGTAAAGTTGGATGGCAAATGGAAAAACAATTTCATTACACTTTTAAAGCTGTTTGTTTGTTTGTATTTAGCAGGATTCAAAGCACAACTAAACAAAAGGAGACTTATTTTCCCCTTACTTGCATTTTCCTGTGGCCTTTGGCCAATCAATGCAATAAAATGAGCTAGTGCCTTCTTATCCCCTTACTAATTCCAAACTGCTGTTTATGTGGATGTTTTGCTTTCCACCAAACCCATCTTGTCAGGTTTTGTTTTTCTTAATCTGAACTTTTACAAAGTGGAAAATATTTTTAAGTTACAGATTGTTTTGAAAATAATAGAAGAAAAAGGAGAGAAAAAAATTAATACTGTAATACTCTAATTCTTTTGTATTTATATGGAAGAGGGGGTGAAACCACTGAAGGTGTTATTAAAATAATAAAATATTGAAAATAAAAATTACAAATAATATTAAGCTACAAAAAAGCAGGTGAGATTTTTTTGGCTAAATAAAATTTTCAGTGTAGTTAAGAAAAAAAAGGACAGGTTTTGTTGGAAGCTGTATAACTTTTTTATATACTACAAAAGTAGCCTACTTACGATAGTGTTTGTTCCAAAGACCAAAATATACTTTATAAACAAGGAAGCTCAAATACTGAAAGAAAACAAGTCATTACTCTCAAGCTGTGTCTGGGCTGCTCACTTCTGCATGCTCTATTAAAAAATATTCTCCGTAGTGGAGTCATCAGATAGTCACAGTGAAATACTCATTCATTTCTTTGAGGTGGTCTCACTGGTAATGAAGGAAAGCTGAAGCTGTTCAAATCCACAGCAAAATTTGGAGTTAGCACTCTCTTTGGATGAATGTGGCAGTTTATGTTTTTCTCAGCTGTTAATTTTCTTGAGTAGAGAGCTATTCATTATGTTCAACCCAAATGTTAAACCTGTCTTAGAATTGTAATTACAGTGTGTGCTTTGTGCTTTTTAGAGATAAGATTGATTAGCAAGGTATTACATTCTGTTTTCTACTCATGGGCAAGAGGAAGTCATGCTGCAGCACTCTTAGGCCACATTTGAAATCTGTGTTTAAAGGTGGTTGAAATTGTAGGTAGGCAGAATCCCCAGACTCCATCCACAGTGATGATGAGGATCTTTTCCAGTGAGTCAAATCTGGCCAGGTAATTATGTCCTAATCTACACAGTCTCCTCCCTCCAAGATTTAAGGCACTTTTGAAACTCCCTTTGAGCCCCACACTAGCTGATGGAGATGGCACACACAGCATTATCTCAGATGAATCAGGATACCACTTCTATATTCCATTCATGGATGTAGATGCAGAAATACTTTTTCTTGTCTTTAATGCAGGGAACAGTGAAAAGGAGTCCTAAAGGGTTCATTTTTTTCTTACTTTTTCCCCCAGCTCAAGCAGACCTGTGACACTGGACATGTAAATCTTGTCCTTTCTGATGGGAAAAAAATGTTGCTATAGCTGTAGAGGGGAAATTTTGCTTAAAAATTAAACCAACCAACCAAAACCAACTAAATTTGAGGTCAGCTTTTAAGAATGCGATTCCCAAAGTTGCAAAGAATGAATTGTTGGTGCCAATTTTTATGCTGTGTAGCTCCATAGTTATCTTTGTTATGCTGATTGTGTAAAATTTTTGGTGATGTGTCTGTCGAGTGTTGAGTCTGTAACACTGACACTCTGATATCTTTCCCTCCCCTTTCAGCTCACCAACTATTGGTAAAGATCAAAGAAAGGGAGGAGGAGGGCTGTCAAGAAACAGGGTATGAGAGATGTCTGCACAGCTTTAAATAAAAAGGGGTTAAGACTTCAAATCTGTTGCAAGGTATTTGTGCATGTGGGGCCCTGTTTTGCTGTAACAAGCTACATTACAGCACACAGAGCCTGCTGTCATTTATTGGACCTGGTCCTTGGAATAGTAATGTATTTGAAGAAAATGAAGTTGCATATCAATGGAAATACCTGGGAATAACAAAGCTGAGAAAGACATGTGGCTCCTGGTAGACTAACAGCTGTTTGTCTTGCAGATTTCCCTCCATAGCAGAACTAGATTTGTGGCTTTCAATGTCAGTGTCTAGTTTGTTTCACTTTCCAATTTTCAAGAGCTGAGGAATGTGTGTGTAAAACCTAACTTTCTCTCCTGCAGAAGAACAATTCTACATTAAAATTTAGCATTGTAAAAACGAAAGCAGGAGACAATAAATACTGGGTAAAAACTCTTTCACAGTGAAAGATTCTCAGCTGTCTGTTTGTAGCTGAGTGTCTTTCAGATGTGTTGGTCTTGTAGGGTATAAAACAATGGTCACACTCTTGATCTGAAAATCCAAAGAAAAATTAATCTAAAGATTCAGTTCCTAAATGATTGGTTGATGGTAGACTGGGGTGTTTATGAAAATGCAGGTAACCATGGTGTGGCATAAAGTTTTTAGTAACATAGGTTTGTGATGGTCCCTTTACCTGCAAACAGTGAGTAAGTTACGCAGTTCATTACAAGTGAAGTGCCACTCAGTGCTCCATGCCTCTTTCCCGGCTAAAATGGTAATCTAACTTGTAGAATTCTACATGAAGCACACTACAGGAAAACTATATAGATACATGAGCAAAGCCTGACGGATGTTTTTGTTACCATGGGCAAGTCTTCCCACGGCTGTGTCCTTGGGTGTACTGGATGCTGCTCTGAGGGAGGAGTGCTGTTGACTGCTTCTCCTGGCCAGTAACTTGGGGTCTGGCTGGGAAAAGGGCTATCAACCACCCAAGGTCATCTGTGGCTGTTCTCCCTGTTCGTTGCTCTTGCTGATAGCTGATAAAGGCCCAACATCTGAAAAACTGGAGCTGCCAGGGAAGCACATACAGCTTAATCCCATTTTTGCAATACAGTCCTTGCCAAGCAGCGCCGAGAGTTCTTTGCCTGCAGAGCAAGAATGGGCCTATATATCCAACAAACAGGACTAGAGGGGCTTATTAAACTCCTAAAAATGACCTCAATCAGTTGGTTTTTTTTTTTTAATATTTAATTCTCTGAAAATGTCACCAGTTTGCATTAGAGTATCTCAGGGCTTTCTAGAACTTGGCTGAATTTTGGTGCCTTCTCTCAGAAGCACAAATCTGTCTCCAGTTCTGCAATGTGGCACAGTCCTAGGCTATCTGTTTCTTTTGTGTGAAGCAAAGTTGTTATCCCACAAGTGAATATTGCCTGTCCTAGGGTAAATGCTAAAATTTGGTTGATGTTGGTTTTTAATATTGTGGCAGTAAGGACAGTCAAACCGGAAAACCTTGTCATAGCGAGTTATGATACAGGTCGCTAGTTCAGGGTCACCAGTTCAGGTGCATGCAAAGACGTTTCTTTCTTTGCTGCATGAACATCAACTGTGTGCTTGTGAAAACGTGGCAGTTTGTGGTTAGCTTTTCCTGTGAACAGTGAGTGAGAGAGCACTGAGCAGGAGGGTCTGAAGTCACACTCAATGTCACCTTGGCTACTACCATATTAAATAATATAATGTAATATGATAATGGAAACATTCTTAAAGATTGCTTCCCAGAAGCAATGTTTTGGGATAGATCTCAGCATCCTGGCAACTCTCCAGCTGACAGAAAGCTTACTTCTTCTGAGCAGTGCCTGTAACCAAATGGCTTAGATTGCTTTGATGGAAGAGCTGATTCCCTCCAGGGATACATGCTTGGCACAGTACCGAGATTGACCAAGTAGCTGGAGCAGGCAATGTTTTGGAAAGAGGGACCCTAGGCAGATCTTAGAAAGTTTGGCTTCTCTCAGACTTCTGATGTATCTCTATTGAATGGGAAGCTGCTGCATTGCTCTCCCATCTTCACTGTGGGTAATAATTTCTCTATCTTTCTGCTCTCTTTGTTTTTCTGCCCCAGTATTAGGAAGTTTTATTTTGTCAGGCAGTTGAGAGAGATGTTTTGGTTGTCTTTGCCTAGTTCAGCCCACTAGCTCAGGAAGATTGTTTTATTTCTCCTTCTGTTAGCACCTCAATATCTCACAACATCATTACTTCCATTCTTTGATTCATTAAGTTGTGAATTAAGTTGGTTCTGTAGTCTCTTTTGCTGTTTTGATGTCTGTGTATTTTAACTGTCTTTAGCTGATTTTTTTCTGATTATATTAATGCAAAGAATGGAGGAGCAAGCTTGGTGGTTGTTGTGTTTTTTAAAAGGGATAGAAGATGCCTGAAGGGAGGCAAGACCTTTGAGAGAGAGTGAAGTGTAAGATGACAAAGCTTACAGTAGTATCAGACAAGAAAACTTTTTGGTTTGATTCTGCTCTCGTTAAACCTAATTTACGCTGGTGTAATTTTGCGAACTTCAGTGAGTTCGCTTCTGAAAGTGAGATCAGGATTGACAACCTCTTAGATCACTTAGGTCGTGCTCCATAATTAATTTGCAAGTCCTTTAATGAGTTGCAGGTAAGCCTGGGCTTCTGGAGTTTGCTGCCTCCCGAGACGTGGGCTCTGCCCGCGCCCTCCGCGCTCTCCCGGTCCAGCCTCCTTCTCTCTGCGGGGCTACAGGTCCGGAGGAGCGCGGCTCAGGGTTCATCTCGCTCTCCTTGTGCCGCAAGCCGAGGGGCCGGCTCCCGCGGCGCCAGAAGTTGCTCTATGGGGGAGCCGGTCGCTTGTCGGTCGGTCGGTCGGTCCGGCCGCCGCGCGTTATGTAAGGGCGCAGGGGCTGCGGGCCGGGACGACAGACAGGGCGAGGGAAATTCCCGGGGGAGGGGGAGCGGGAGCGGAGCTGCTCTGGAGCCGCTGCCAGCGCCGGCGGCTCCCGGAGACCTGGCGGCGAGCGCGGCTCTGCAGAAAGGGGAAGCAGAGGGGGGAGCACGCTGCCGTGGAGCGCGAGGAGCGAGCGGGGCAGCGCGGCTCGGGTCCCCGCGGGGCACGCCGCCTGGCAAGCTCGGGTCAGCGGTGCGCAGGGGCAAGGAGAGAGCCCGGCGTTGCCTCTCCCGGTGCGGTGCGATACAGCCGCAGCCGCGGAGCTGCGGGCCCGTCTCCCTCTGCCCACCTTCGTGCCCCCCGGGCTCGGCGGCAGCGCCGGCTACGGGCGCTGCCCCTTTAAGACCTGCTCGCCGCCAGCTCCACGGAGAGGGAGTGACCTCTGGGCTTTGACAGCTCCCCTAATAACTAGAAGAGCCCCGGCCCCGCCCGCGGCGTCGGATTGGTCGGCGGGCCGGTATGCCGCGCTCTGATTGGCTGGCCGCTTCCCCTGAGCGAACCTTTAGAACTCCGAGACACAATATTCTGTTACATTGTAGCAAAATGGCGACTGTCATTCACAACCCCCTGAAAGCGTAAGTACGGATCAAAAATGAACATATTCCGCGTGGTTTAAATATGAAAAAAAGGCGCCTTTCCGGCGGCGGCCGCCAGCCCGAGCCGGCTGCCGGCAGCCTCCCGCCGCGGCCCTCCCGCCGCCCTGCTTTCCGCGCCGGCGGCTCAGCTCCGCGGCTTTTTGTGCAACGCATCCCCGCGGCTCGCGCCCAAATTAACGAGCAGCAATTGCTCGGCTCGAGCGCCGGTTAATTAGCGCCCGGCCGCGGGGGGGGGGGAGGCGGCGGCGGCGCGGGGCTGCCCGCCCGGTGCTCCCGGAGCAGCGGCGTCGTGGTGAGCGCACTTGACAGCGTCCTGCCCGCGTTCCGGCGCGGAAGGCGGAGGGGACACATACACACAGCGGGGACCGGCCCGGGGCACGGCTGAAGGGTGTCGGTGCGCGGTGCCTCCAAGCTGCGGCCGCGGCTCGGAGGAGCCGCCGCTGCCGATGTTGGAGGAGTTAGGATGTCCTGCCGAGCCGGGAGGGAAGCGGCCCCCTCGCTTCTAGGGGGGGAGGGCGGGGGGGGAGCACTGCCGGCGCCCCTCGGTGTTTGTAGGGAGGGAGGGAGCGAGAAGGGAGGGAGGTGAAACAGACTTGGGCAAAATGAATGACCCGGGACTGCCGGTCGTGGATTTGGGCAGGAAGTCCGGAGATCTGTTTTGCATATGACAGGCTTTCGCTTTTCGAAGTGGCGAAAAGAGTTGATGGTGTTTCCATCCCGAGAGCGGGCACCGGCAGCCACGGGCTGCTCCGACGGGACCTGCCCCGCTGCTGCCGAGCCCGTGAGGCGGGAGCCGGGAGTGCGCTGGAGGAAAGAGGAAGACAGGGGCTTCTGCGGCGGGGGTCCTGTCGCGGTCCGAAATCGGGCCGGTCTAAGACGGGGACCGCAGTAGCTGGTTGTCGACTTCTGGACCGCGTCCTTTATTTTCCTTGTGGCCGGCAGCGCCCGCCGCTAATCCCTGAAGGCATTAGGGAGAGTGGGATTTGGCACAGCGTGTGGGGAGAGGAGCTGTCTTAACCTTTGTAAAACGACTGCTCTGCTAACGGGGGCAGCGCTCTCGCTATTAAAGCCGGGAAGCAGAGTACCTGGCGGTGACGCTTCGTCTGCACTTTCTGGCTGCGCTGAGTGGGTGTTTTTATACCTTTGAGTTTTCAGAGATGAAATTAGGGCTGCGAGGGTTTGGGGTTTTTTTTCTTTTCTTTTCTTTTTTTCTTTCCGCCTCGACTCGGGTATCTCCAGCTGGAGTTGGAGAAACACTTGAAGGTTTTTCCAGGGATTCCTGCCGCTGTCTCTCAGCGATCCGGAGGGAAAGGAAAGCCTCGAGCTGGGGTGCTGACATGTTTATCGTCTTTCCTGCTCCGTCCTGACAGAGAACCTTTGCTTTCATTTATCCGTCCTCTCTGTAGCGCCTTATGAAAATCCGCGGGGAGAGCGGAGCGCAGTTGTCACGGGGTTAATCTAAGAAGCCCGAGTATCCTCGGGGGGGGGGGGGGGGGGGGGGCGGTGAGAGAGGGGCTGAACACACTCTGGAAGCCGCCCGTTTGACGGCAGGTTTAATACTTGTGCAGGAGAGAGCAACTTCTCCCCGTGCCCCTCCCGGGCGCTGCGCGGGCTCGGGCTCAGGCAGCGCACCCCGGGGACCGGGCAGCGCGCACCCAGCGCCCGCCGCGCACCGCTCCTCACCTGGGCTGGGCTAAGCCACGGACGGTTGTGCTATCCGCGGGCAATGCCGGCATCGGGGACCCCGGGCTTGGTGGCCTCTGTGGCCGGCGGGCGGGAGACGGGAGCGGCGGGCAGGGCACGGCGGAGGACGGGACCTCGTCTCCTCGCCTCGCACTTGGTGGCACCGCGGGGCTCCCGGCAGCCGCGGCGGATCCCGGAGAGGGCGAATGCTGCGCCGAAATGATGCGGGGGCCCGATCCTGCTGCCGCTGAATTCGGGGGGGCAGGATTAGGCCATTTATAATTAGCTCCCTTCTCCTCCCCTCGCCCCTGGGGGGTGTGAGAGGACGAAACAATAGACATCAAGTGCTGGATTCGCTTTTCTCTGCGTACCTTTTAAAGTACTAATGCTATCTGGAGGAAACAGGATTGGTGCTGGCAATCTGACACTCAGCATTTTTTATTGACAACTTGTTTAATAAAACATTTTATAATTTTCACT
Source organism: Lathamus discolor (assembly GCF_037157495.1). Classification (NCBI taxonomy): domain Eukaryota; kingdom Metazoa; phylum Chordata; class Aves; order Psittaciformes; family Psittacidae; genus Lathamus; species Lathamus discolor. The sequence continues at coordinate 18,444,949 of NC_088889.1, read as the reverse complement.
TATTCTTGAAAGTTGCTGATCGGGAAACAATACACGTGTAAATAAATTATGCATGGGATAAATTAGGACAAAAGCAGTAGGACACATAATAGGGGAAGGGATGCAGTGCACAGTATTTTATCCTCATGTGTCCTTCCTGACAATGAAAAGGAGCTGAATGACATTTGCATTTCCTCTGTCTGCGTTTTGATTGTATCTCAAAACCCACAAACGCCCCCTACAGAAACTGGCCACACAAAGGTTTTGCTCAGAGATGGGGACAATGTGGAGCTTGAGAAATCCTACCTCAGGTATCAAGCAGCTCCCTGTGTGTGCTTGTGCATTTAAGTGCATCCAATGTTCGGTTTATCTCTGGCACTTGGACACATACATGCTAGACTAGTCTCTCGGGATAATGTATTCCAGAGTACCTGAGCATCTGTAGGAATACATTGTATAGAATAGTATATACATACAGTGTGTGGAGTCCCCTATTGATGATTGGCAGCTCCTTGCACTCAGCTTATGTCTGTCTCCATCTAGTGCACTCTTCTCACATTCTAGTTCTCTTGTGGTTCTTTCATCCCTTTGCTCTTCTACCCTTTTCTTCCTCCGATGAGCAAATCTACCTGGCATGACCGCCTATTATTTCTGCCATTTAATATCTTGCTGTTTACCAATTTGGTGCTACAGGCAGAAATACCAGACCCAAGTTTAACAGATCTGCAGGGAAAAGGTGGCAAGTGTCTCGATAAACACATTCTTCTTCATCCGCAGGAAAGGCAGTATTCAGGTAGCTTTGGTGCGGCAGTGGTGGATCTGAACTGCTGGATTTGTTGGGTTGGTTTTTTTTTTTCCATTGGTCTGTGTATCTATCTCCATACTTTATTTTTTTTTCATGTTCTTCTTTTTTGGATATGTTAGTATGGAGACATTTGAGCGGTGCAGTAGAAGAAACAAATGCAGTTAAAAAGTATTCTGAATTATTTCAAATGTCAGTCAGAAATCTCAGTGGAGCTTGTAAACATTAATTAATTAAACCTCTCAACACCCCTGTGAAGAAACGATTATTGCGTTTGTTTTATGGATGGCTAAACTAGGACAAAGTGGTTCAGAAACTTCTTGATTTGAAGATCAAGTCTAGAATGCAGCCATTCAACTTCCAGTCTTAGGCCTCTAGTCCCATATCCTCAATCTCTGCCTTATTAGCCATGTGCATATGGTACTATAATACATTTAATGTAATTAAGACCTTGCAATTTGCAAAGTCTTGTCTAAAAGCAGAGCTGGTTTCCCCTCACCCCTTCTCTGTCTTTACTCCTACAGATGACTTTTATTTCAGGTTGTCGATTAAATGTACTCACAGGCACGTACGTTAAGCTATTGCCTTTTCTGCATGTGAGATTCCTGCTGCCATATAGTGCTTTGCCCGAGTGGTCACTGGTGAAGCTGTTGCTTTCCAGTAGTTTGGCCTTGGAGTAGCAGTGCTGGTTCTCTCCCTTTCTTTTGCTCAAGACAACTTCTAGGACAAAAGAGGCTAACTCAGGCTCAGCTCCTAGGCTAAGTCACTCGCATGCTAACTGTATTGTTGGATAACTTTGATGTGCTTGGGAACACTTATTCCCTGCCAGGTGTTTGGGGACCAGATCATTGGAGACTTGTGTGTGCAATGCTAGAGCTGACCTTATAAACCCTACCAGGCCTGTTCTGTCTCTGCGTTCCTGCTGGAAACACACAGCAGCGGTCAGTTTTCCAATTGCTGTACCTTCTCAGAGAAAATTGCCTTGACAGCCAGCTCTGACCCCTGGGCTGCCAAATGGCTGTCCTTGTAATGATGAATTCTGTGGTATGAGACACCTGTGAAGGAATGATCTGTGCTCACATCCCTGTTTTGTGTTGGCAACAGACCAGCATGGGTCTTGGGGTCTTGTGCGGCAAGAGTATTTCATTAGTGATAGCTCTGGCTTGAATTCAGGCTGGGGAATCTTTACGGGAAGGTCCTGTATCCCATTACACATCCCTGAAACACCCCTATGTCATGAGTAAGTGCTGATGAAGACTCACTTTTTCTAAGGGGATGTTGTTGCGTAAGCATCTGGTTGCTGATTTTTAATATTAAAGCGAAAGTATAGTGTGCAGTGCTGCTTTCAGCAGGTGGAAGCAATAAAATAGACAGTTAGGTTGCCAGTTCAGTGTTTACAAGTGATGTGGAGGTGATTTTAATGTGGCTTTGCAGAAGGGAATTTTCTTCTGCTTGACAGAGCAGGGTTGTTGGGCACATTAATTCATGTACCAAAATCTCTACAGCATTTCCAGAGTGGCTCTGATGTCATTTAGAACCATAAATGAGCCCTAGTGTGGCACACTTCAAACCAAAACTGTTGTCCACATGAAACCTATGTTTTCTGTATCTCAGTACCATCTTTCAGGGAAAATGAGGGATTAATGTTACTGTATTTATGCAAGGAAATATAAGCATGAACCGAAGTCACTGGGGGGCAGAGAAGCCAAGTTAAGAAGACCTGGGGATATGCTGGTTTGAATATGGGCCAGTCTGATAAAAGGTACGTTACTAGTTGCAGTGTTATATCTGGTTCCGTGAGTCTTTTGAGCACGATCAGTTGTTGCAGTGCTTTTGCAGTTTTGTTCTGTTGGTGTTCCAGCCTTTAACAGTCTGTTCGGTTGTGTGGATGGATGGATGGATGGAGGTTGTATCACAGAACTGTTGCTGAAGAAAAAGTTTTTAAAGCTTACTATTTGTGGTGTGTGAAAGCGATATTGAACCATCTGGGTTGTCCTACAAAGGCCCAAAGGTATGATGTTTTTGGAGGCTGTAATAATTTCAAGGTAAGCACATGTCCAACAGGCTGGGTGCACAATGCCTATTAGATAGGATTCTCAGTGTCCAAATGGGAATAGTTTACCCAGACCTTGCAGAAGCGTGGTACACAAAGCAAAATGGGGCTCTGTCTTCAGTCTGAGTCATGGTGAAGGTAATGTGGCTCATCCTTTGTGTAGCCTAATGAAAATTGATTTCCTCTCTGCTTTCTTAAAACTGAAAGTGTGGTATTTGGAGCTTGCTCTCAAGAGCAGACTTTGTCCATCTTGCATATCTGTCTTCAGCAATTTATGACACTTGGCTGTAGCTCTGCAGTCCCAAAATGAGGCATTCCAATGCCCCCACTGGCTGTGAATAAACCATCACCATCTTTTAGGATTATAATTTGCTAAGTCTAGTGCTTTCTCACTGTGGTTTTCTTTCATGTCAGAGCTGAATTTCTTTGCTTGGTAGATCAATTTTACAATCTTGGTATTTATTCTGGGCTCATCACTGTGTTGTCTGTATGTGATGTTGCCTTGAGCAAGAACCATCCCTGTATTGTTTATCCCCGAAGACTTGTAGGAGTGGAATGAATCTGTTTCTGGAGTTGACATTTTTCTCCCTTGGACAGACCGACCTCTGATCTGAGGATTCCCTGTCTGGGGTGACATGCTCCAGCACCAAGGCAACATTGCTTAAGGCCTGTTCCAAGGGCTTCATTAGGATTGTACTGCTCTTCTGGCTTTGCCTGGCAGTTTTGCCCAGGATGCAGAGACTGAGGTGTGTTAATCGCTTCCTTAGTGCAGGTCCCAATTTTAGCAGTGTTTTGTTTCTTGTAAGAAAAGTTATCAACACAATCCAAAAAACCCCATACTTTTAAAATAATTTTTAAAAATTTTCAGATGAAAACTCTTCTTTCTTTTCTTTGACTACTTCTCTACAATTTGTGGAAAAAACTGAAATACACTGGACTAGTGCGTGAGAAGCAGAAAGTGGTTTTCCTTTCTTCTTTCAAAAGAACAGAATTGCCCAATTTATTTTCGCTGTCTAAACTGACTGACATGTAACATATATATATCATAAGTGAGTGCTTGAATACTGAATGTTTAAAATTCATATTTATTGCTAACAGCCTAAATTATTAGAAGCATGATATTATTTTTTTTTATTGTTATATATGGTTTATTTCCCAGCAGAGCATATTTTAACCACAGATTCCCAGCAGATGTCTCAGAAAAGAATAATGCAGTGTCTCAGCGACTGCTGGCAGATATTCTTCACACACCCCCGTCCCCTCCAGTATTGGAATAGCAGGACTATGTCAGCATGTGTCTCAGTTTTCGGGTTACCTGCCTGAGCTGGGTGCGGTCTGAGAGCTGCGATTGCATCCACATGGAAGGTTTTACTGGCCCCAGCACTGTCTGAGGGGAGGCTTCACTGGGAGTCAGTGGAGCAGAGGGAGCAGGGCAGGGATGGGTACTGATGAGTGTGCGCTAGGTGGCTGTGATCAGCAGTGTGCGCTTGCCAAGTCCTGATTCATTGGTTTTGTGTTCTGCTGAGCTGTAGCCAGGAGAGAGTCCCCTGCTCAGGTGTTGATGGGGACACTGACTACATCAGTGTTATTCTTCTGGTGAGAAAGGCTGGAAGTGATATTTAATATTGCAGTCCTTTGTGACAGAACTGATCCAACCTAACTGAGGATCATCTCTCCATTTGTATGAAACTGTGAGTTGTATCAGTCTTTGACATCTGACAATGCTGTCTTTGTTTTTTGATAATTTTAATAAATGGATATAAAATGCTAACTAGAAGATGCAATGAAATCTTAGTATGGAAAAGAAAGGCATCCCACATAACTTAGGTGCTCCCCCTTGTTTCTTCTCAGATTCCCCCTTGTGACACACGGTACTTGGCCTTGGTTAAGATGTGCTAAATTATCTACAAGCACATGGCTAAATGCTTCCTGCCTTTTATGTCTCAAAAATCTAAATAGGATGGATAGTGCAAAGAAAATCAGGTGCAGTGCAGTGAAATAAGGCCATGCCCTGAGTTGGTTAATTCCAGTCTGCCCTACTGCATCAGCTGGCAGAGCTGATTTGATCTGATCAGATGCGGGCATGCTACTTCTGCCAAAACACAAAGTACAGTGCTTATGCTGCTTTTATGCTTTCAGTTGGCTTCATGCTAGCCACAGGAAGATAGATTATGCCTGTTGGAACAGAATTTCCTCTTGAAAATATTTTGGGTGCTTTTCACGTTTCGGAAGAGTAAGTGAACACCGGTTCAGTGCTTTGTGTCATGTGGCTGTAAAATTTTTGGTCTGGTTCTAGGAATTTTGCAGTTTCTAATGTGATTAGTCGCAAAGTTGGGAGTGAGAAAATGAAATGGCTGGAGTTAGAGCCCAGATAGTTCACTATCCAGTGAACAGTACTATGGGGAAACTTAAAATGGAGACACAAAGTTAGTATTATTTCTTCAAGGGAAAAGTAATGTCCATCTCTCCATTTCCTTCAAGCGCAGTTCTGAAGAACATAATCCATGGATTTGTGACTGTTCAAGTATTTTGGTCTCAGTATTGTCTCCTGTGAGATTGTGTTTAGTCAGTGACGGGGACAAATGTATTTTATGTTTAAAAAACATATGCAATCTGAGTAAGGAATAAAGGGAACAGCGGTTCAGAAGGCTGTTTTACTGCTAAACTCCTCTTGTCCTGACCATGAATAAAAACTGCACCATGTTTGAAGCTGCTCTCCTCCTGGGTGTTTGACAAATCACTTACCAGTGTCCAATATCAGAAATTATGACATGAACTCACTTGCATCTACAAGCTTACTCTGACTGTTTTTGTAGTTTTTTGTATTTTCTATGGATTCTTTATCCTTGGAGTTTCCAAATCATTAGCATGATGTGAAATGTAGAGTAAATCAGGAGCACAATTTTAATTCGGAGATTAGTACCTTGTGTAGTTGGGGTACTGCAAGTAAAGAGGCATGTGGGGTATGATGGGTGAGGGTTGGTGATGGGAAGACTCTGAAGTGAGCTCTTTCTTCACAGGTGTGGAGAAGCCTTCTCAACTGCAGCACTGAGATACTACTTCTGCTGCTTCTTCCTATCTGTCTGACCCTTTAATTTTTAGGAGGTGCTTCTCCAGAACGGATGTGCCCATCTGTTAATTTTGGTGATGTTAGTCCTTACTGACCAAATGGCATGTGGATGAAAGTGACGTTAATACCTCCCCAGGTAGAATAGGGCCCCAAAGACTTCTCCTTTCTCCTCTCCCATGCTGATACATATGAATGGCAACTTGGTCAGGTTAGTTGGTGTTATGTTGATGGCAAGCAGGCATTCCTAAGGTCGAAATCTAACAAAAAAATGTTGATGGGAGAAATATGTGGAAACCCCTTCTCCATTTCCTGTCACCGGATCTGGTTTGTTTTTGTCAATAGTCTCAGCTAAATGTTTTGTCTTCTCCTAGCTTTCCTCTCCCCTGCCTCCCAACCTCTTTCCCCCATTGACCTCTACAAGTGCAGTCCTAGCTGTTGATTTATCAGGGCAGGCTGGCTCAGCACTGTGTGGAGATTGCTTTTAATTAACTCTCTTCATTTTTCCAACCTTCAGGGAGCAGCAACCCTTTAATGATTTTAATATTTTATCTGGATTTATATCCACCTTATGTATTGTTTGTTGCTCTGCTTCCTCACATGTTCTTCCTGCGTCATTTCCCAAAATGAAAGGTTTGATTCAGACCTCTCATACAGGATGAGGAGGAGAGATTTTAATGGCTTCTGGATTGGGACAATGGACCAAGATCTACTCTGGTGTGCTGAAAGCGGATGGGAAATATGAGGTGGTGCATTTTGGTGCGCTCACTTCAGCGTTCTGCCTTCGTGCACAGGGAGAGGCAGCTTTGCTTCATGGTTGCAGAGTGGCAGATCAGAGCCTACTGAATTAAATCTGACCCTTGGCTTGTTGTATGGTATAGGTAAGTCAGGAGCTTATTTTCACAGACAGGTATGACTCTCATGCTAGTCAGGGTGAGTAGAGGAGGCATTAATGTAATTACCTGTTGCTAAAATGTAGTTTATTTCCTTTGCACAAATACAGGTCTAAGGGAGAGTCTCTCTTTGCTTGCAAAAGACTACGTTTGCCTACTGAGAGTAGCTCTACCAAGTGAGATTTCTTCAGACTCAGCAGAAAGCAGCTATACAAAATTTCTCCCACCTGGAATTTTCCCTTTTCATATCCTGCAGTGAGGATTTTAGGAGTTTCCAGCATGAATCAGGAAAAATATATGTTACGTGTAGTGTAAAGTATGTGGCACTTTCATGCCAGAGCAGGAAAATGCTTTATAATGGGTGCTTAAAGTAAACATCACAGTCACTGTCATGGGATTATTTTCTCCATTCTTTTGATGGGAGGAATGGCATGCACTGACTGACTGGGTGATGGTCACACTAGGCACACCATCAACCATTGACAAAATCGGAGGTTTAGAAGCCACATTGCTTTGCTTCTGGTGTTTAGTGTTAGCATATGACTTTATGTGTTGAAAGTTAATGGAAATCCTCCTTGGTAGCACTTCCAGGGCCAAGTTGAAATTAGGGGAACAGAGAAAGAATATGAAACTGAGTTAAGATTGTCTGCCTGGTTCTGATGGAAGAAGTTCACTAATAAATATCACTAAAGCACCCTTAATGGCAGTGATTTATGCCTAGGGCTGATATATGCACTATTTGAGTGCAAGGATTTTACCACAGAAATGAACCAAGGGGCAAGTAGTTTTGCATTTCAAAACATAGATGCTGCACATGAGACAGTCTGTCCAGTACAGTTGGTTCATAGAATTCAAAGTCACTGGTGTGAGAACAGTTTGATTTAATTTATTTTACAAAGCTACTTGTATGTGTAAGTGTATTTAAAGTTGCTTTGTTAAAATGGCAGAAGAAATGAAGTTGCCTGATCTAGTCCTGCCTTACTGAGGAAAGGGACTCTGAGACACTAGCTGAAAGGAACACAGTTGTGGGTCCTACTTGCCAAAATACTGGCAGCAGGTCACTGCATAAGATCATCTATGTCATCTGGTCTGTGGTTTGTGTCTGTGTCTTTCCTATCTTCCTCTGCAATCTGCTTTAATTAAAAAAAAAAAAAAATACTTGTTCGGGTGTATTTTTTCCATGTTGTTGCCGTGATTCCAGAGTAACTGACTCCTGGCATTCTCATCTGACCGCATTGCGAATGTATCTGGTTCAGGTATTCATTCTGCTGAGTAGATATGAAAGCAAATTCCCTCCTCCGCTATTATTAACTTTCTAGTTTTGTTTCCACAACTAACTTATCCACAAAATCCTATGGTTAGGAGAGGCTGTCTCTCCTGACATGTCTTCCAAATTCTTCACTGCTAAACACACACCATGCGAAGTCGAAACCTGGCTGGTCCTCAAAGGGCAGTCTATTTCCCAGGCTGCTGTTTCCAGCTACCTTCTCCTCCATGCACCCCTTGGAGCGGAAGAGGAGGAACAGATGAGGGATGAGTGCTCTGCCTTTGGGAAAGGCTCTGACCTGAAAGTGGATTGCAATTCCAGCCGAATGGTTCCTTCCCTTGGTAACAGAATTGCACGCCTGGGCTCTGAGCTCTTTGCATTAATTCCATCTCTGCTAAACTTTCCCAGTCAATTAACCATGTCCATCTCCTGCTCTAGCAGCCACATGTGCCTTTTCTGCCGCAGCAGGGTTTTGGAACAGTGACTCCCTGCAGCCTTTGCTGCAGCAGTTTTCCTCTAGCAGCTTCCCTCAAGCATGGTTATCAATCAGGACCTGTCAGGTTTTTCCCTCCGACACATCTATTTTCAGGGCTGTAGGACTTTGACCTTTTGCTTTTGTCTTTATAAGTACTATTTTTTTCCAATAGGGGCCAGCTCAAATGCTGAGCGTTAGGTCTTTACACCGATACAAAAGCAGCATGAAAATTTCAGTCTGTGAGGTGGTTCTGCTAAACCTGGAGATTTCTTTTGGTTTCTGTCATTTTGCCTCCCTTGAGTTTGATTTTGCTTGTCAAAAAGGCCTCATTAAGCTGGCCAGTAGTTCTTGTGAGGTGTTGCAGGCAGCACCTGCAGTGCAGAGGTCTCTGAGTAGCTCACAGGACTCTGTGAAAGAGTAGTGAGTTCTTGGAGGCTGAAGTGTCTGGGAGATGCTCACCCATGGGGTTTGATGAAAACTACCTTTGAAGGGCATTTGGCACACACCTCTGGAAGAATGGTTTGAATGCTGGCACTAGTGGTCCCTTGGCAAAGCCATGACAGTGCCTTGAACATGATTTTTTTGCATGTACTACCATCAGACGTCAGGTTGGGCTAGAGTGCCTATTAAAGCAAGAAACTGTGCTTAATATCTTGAGTGTGTGGGTAAGCCTGGTCCTGTTTCTAGTGGGTAAGTACCTATATCACAAAGACTGCCATCCCAATTGGCACTAACTGGTTCCTGTGTGGGTGCTTTCAGATGAGATGACAAAGACTAAATTGGCCTCAGAGGCTCAATTAATAGAAGTGTAGGTTTAAAAGAAGGTTCCTAGGACTTATGTCCAGTTCCCTGGTACCATGTCACATAATCCCTTTCATAAACTGAAAAGTCCTTGTCTTAAATCCCCACTTAGACTGTTTGTTCCCTTTACTCCTCTTGGGAGAGTTCCAGAACCCACTGCTCTGATGGCTGGAAATAGCATTTTAATCCCTAGCCTAGTCCTGCTTGTGACCAGTTTATTCCCATTTGTTCTGGTGCCAGCACGGAGCTGTTAGTTTAAATACTCCTGCTCCCTCCATGTCTTCCTCTCCACTATCTTGCCTTTGTATGATGCTATTATAAGCCTTCTCAGACTTTGTTTTGATATACTAAACTGTCTGTGCTATCTTTTCCTTTCCTTTGATCGCTGGAGTATTTATTGTCTTTGCCTTCTCTGCTCCAGCTTGGATTACTCACATTCAACTTTCTTGAGTGTGAGTAGACAGAATTGTACACTGTTCCAGGTGAGGTTTTGCCCTCTAAAATAACTGTATCTTTTACCTCTTTTGGGAGCACCTTGCTTTTGCATTTGCTTGTGGTTGTATTGTGCTGGCAGTTCATAGTCGTCTTGTTACATAATGTTTCTTCCCCCTTCCTTCCAGCTGTTGCTGTTAGGATGATGATCTCCAGGCTGTTAAGTGAAACTTACACCTTATTCATTCCATCTACTTCTTCTTGTGTAATCTCAATTTTTTTGATGTGCCTTCAACTTTTGTTAAGTGTCTAATCTTCATCAGCACACATACTTTTGGTGACAAGGTCATCAATGGAAATATTGATGTCAATCTCCAGACCAATCCTTTCTAGAACTCCAGAGGTAACCTTCCGCCAGCCAGTTACTGTCTCTGTTAGGAGTTTATCCGCGTCCAGCTCTCTTCTAGTGGGTTTTCAGTCACATCACCATTCTTCTATACATCCTCATTTTCTCCGTGTTCACGAATTTCTCATAAAGCACTGTATGAAACGTCTTCTGAAAGTCCAAATAGCGAACAAGATGTCTGGAATTTCAGTGTCTTATGAAAGAGGGATGACAAGATGCTCTGGCACAAAGTATGAATCTTGCATCTTAGTCTTTTCCTTGTTCAAGAGTGTCTTAAAAACTGCATGTGAGCAAACTCTGACCCAGTTAACCTTACTGCAGTAATTTGCAAGGCTTGTGTTCTAAAACAGTTAGCAAAGAGAATTTAATTTTGCTTGCAAATTACTTCAGTAATATGGTAGAAACCATGATTTGCAGTGCCTGTTTAAATAACTTGCTGCTAGATGCATGGTTTCATGTCACAGTTCTTGGGCAGAGATTATTCAGAATTGATGCCATACCTGCACAAATGTCTTTGTGACTTCCACCTCAGTCATCCCACTGAAGCACAGCATTCTTTTAGTTCTTGGCCTGTTCCTACATTATATTTAATCTATGTACCATTCTAGCTGCAAAACAGCAAAACTTTCTTTGATCACTTTTATTTTTACGTTTGAAGAATATTACTGTTTTTCATGAGCTTTTTCAAGTCCCACCTCTTGACTTTGGCAATTCTCCCTGTACTTCCTGACCTTTAAGAGCTGCTTTTTTAGTTCTGTTACTACTGTTCTCTGTTCCTGAAGGGTGTCTCTTTAATTCTGATGTCCCTTTCCAAACTAATTATTCTGCCCATAACTTCTCCAGTCTTTCCATATGAGTTTCAAACAATTCTTTCATTTTAATTTTAAAGAAATTCCCCAAGTTCTGTTGTATTCCACTCTTCCCATGCTTAAGGAGCAGGTTTGAAGCACTCAGGCACAGGTTTGAAGTACTTTGTGATGGTGATGGGAATTGTACAAAATTTTGTACCTGTTCTTGGACAGCAGAAGACTTTGGCCGTGTTGATCTAAGGCAAGCAGGGGCAATTCTGCTTAATGTTGTTTTCCTTAATTAGATCATGCCTAAACGTGGCTGTCAAAGGTTCATCAATGTAAAATAATAGTGCATCTTTCACCAGCGTTGCAACCATTAGCTTAAAGTCCGAATGAGCAACATACATTTTTTCTTAAATCACCTTGTTCCGTTTTTCTCTGATATTATTAGTTTATTATTACTTAGAGAAAACTGTGTATGCACACTATTCGTATATGCATATTTGTGTGTGTGTGGTCAATATAGGAAAGAAAGAATGTGTTTACAGATGGTGTTTAGGAAAACATGTTATTGTTCGCTAATCAATGTCTTGCCATTTTAAACGTTACCAATTTATAACAGTATATAATTCAAGTCTTTCCTACTCCTCAGTTTTACAGACTCATATCAATAGGAAAAATAAAGATACGTATATACTTTTAATTTTTTCTAATCTTTCTAGGGGGCTTTAGTAACTTTTAAAATATAAGAGCAGTCTACGGATCAATGTACATCCCAACAGTCCCTTTTATAAGTGACCTAAAATTGTGTGATCAAACCTCTTCTCCCCTCCCCATCCCTTGAGAGATATTTGTAATTAGATAAAATGAGGACAGAATATGCATAAGTATCTGTTATGCTGGGATTCCTGCCCAGAAAAGAAACTAATGGCCTGAGCTGGCCATAATCTTTTGCACCCTGTGTACTATTGACAAGTACAGAGATATGTACTGTGGCTTGAGATGTGGGGAGTTCAGGAGCAGATTTTTGCTGCTGTCTTATGGTAACCTTTCTAATTTGACTGTTTTCCAAAACAAGTGTAGTCATACAGCCTATATTTTACTCGTCATTTATTGTTGGGGACATTCTGCCTGTAAGAGAGGGCCTGATCCTTCAGTGTCATGCCTAATGCAGTGGAATTGAGTGTAAATTACTGCTTCTGTGGTTTGGAAGTGTTTCACGTTGACCCTGCCCAGATGTAAATGACCACATGAAGTGCAAGACAGTGGAGAACTGGGAGTGGAGTTGTTGGTTATTTTCTTCCATTTCATCTAGCAATTACTGCTGGTCTGGTTCTTCAGAGGAAGGGACAGTGGGGTTCTGCGGGCAGATTCATCTGTCTCTAATTAAAGTAAGAAGCCCCTTTGAAGTCTATGTGACAGGTTGTCTAGCACTGCAATACTACACAATGCAAGAGGATCAGATAGGTAGTACTTCAGAAATCTGGAGGCTGTTTTATGTACTGTTGCTGTTTTCTTTCTCCCAGTGTTTATGGTAGGTGTCAGCTCACCCCTCACACAATTGTCGATTTTAGTCCTCTGCTAGATTTGTGGGTTTCGTCTTGTGGCTTGGCAACAGTGAAACACAAACCCTGGGCACTTACGAATCTGTCAGTCTTCCTCAGATATCCCAGTCGTTGATAAACCCACCGGTGAAAAGCTTTTCTTAGGGCAGGCGGGCAGCCTGTATGCATGCCTCCCTCTCTTGCTTTGCTTCAGTGTCCTTGGAAGTAAATGTCAGTGAAAGTAAGAGAAGTGCTTTGATAAAAGGCGGGGCAAGGTCAGGTAAAAGCATGCCCTCATGCACGTTCCCAGGGGAGGTATCTATCCGGCGTTGCCGCTGCTCTGCCCAGTGCAGCTAGATCAGGAAGTTAGAGATCCAAAGCCACACTGAAATGTGATTATTTTTTTGAAATTATGTCCAGTTTGGCATCTTTTTGAGCTGAGAAAGTTTGGCTTGCTTGCCTGCCTCACTCAGTAATTTGTGGAGTGGGACATTTGGGGTGAATCTCTGTTTTATGTGCTTACAAGGCAGCAGGAGTTTCTATGGCTGGGCTGGAATGTGTTGTTTCAACACTCTGAATGTGAAAAAAAAACTTCAGCTTTATACAGACTGTGGTTTTTGTTTGTACTCAGTCAGTGTGATTTCACTGAAGTCCAAAAAGTTATGCCAGTGTGAGAAACAAACCAAGTCTATGTTATTTCAAGACAACTGTACTACCAGAGAAAAATTCCTTTTATTCCCCCACTTAACCTTTCAGAATCTCCCTCCACCTCAGATGTTCAGTAGCACCCGATGCTTATAATTTGGCAGCAAATGTTGACATCAGCAGCCACGTATGAGATACTCGCCAGTAGTCTATAGCTTAATGTGCAGGACAAGCAGCAGATGACTTCTTAGCAACAGAGATGGGTCCGAATAAAATCCTGGATCTCAGCACTTCTTGCGAGCTTTGAAGATTGAACCTGGATCAGAAGTTAAATGTCTTTAATGGACAGGATCCAAACACCCACTTGCTTTGGCAGAGTTCAGATCCAAATTTTGTCTACGTAAAGAATCGAGGTTCTGTTTTCATGTAGATTCTTTTACTAGGGAAAAGCAAGGGAAGGGATAAGACAGAAAATATGACACATTGGCAAAATTGTTTTTCAATACTATGTTTTCCAAAGTTTTTTCCATGAGTCGTCAGCAGCTCTTAAAAATCACAGGGAGAGCTACAGCTGTCAATGAGCCAGAACGGTTAAATGCTTTGAAATATTTGAGTTGGGTTATTCTTTCACCTTCCTTTCTCACAAACGTGTCTGGTAAAACTCCAGTAATGAAAACAGTCGCTTGGGGAGAGGGATAAAATCCTTTTCAGCAAATTATAACTGTGACATTTTAATCACATCATAACAACATGGTTAGCAATGGTTTAGGTTTGGCATTGAACATATACACAATGTTTGTTCTTTTATGCACTATTGGTATTACATAGTAAAAATAACACAATTGCAAAACTAATTTCTTACCCTTGTGCCAACTTTGTGCATCTGACAGTTGCTGTTTGAACTTTTAAAGCAGTGTTTCATCAATACGTTAATAGTGACTGCATGATTAATTCTCTCTGCTTTTCCTGTGTCCTACAGACCTGCACGGCAGCTACTTCCCAGTCTGAGATACCTGCAAAACCACTTCTGTCAGATAAACTGTGCTCATCCTGAGTACTTCCATATTTCAAGAGGGTAAAGAGCAGCCACTGCCTTTAAATTTCCCAGTACTTTCCTGCACAGAAGTTTGTTAAAGGTGCTTCACTTCACTGAGGCATTTCAGGGTGGTGCTATTCAGAAATTTTCATCTCTCTAGTGAGAGATTTGGAGCTACTATTTGGAGCTACTCTGCAGTGTTTTGGATGCTGGATATTCTCTGATTATTTGCTGTCTGTGAAGGATGCGTATAATTTCTGGAGTTACTTAAACAACAGGGTTTTGATTTTAAAAATGAAAGAAACAAGAGGGCAAAACCAAGGCTAAGAGCATCCGTAAGTGAGCATTACAAGCAGTGTTGTATAATAACAGGTGGGAAGCTCTCATGACGTTTCCACTGGATCACACTAGTTTCGGATTAATAAAGTCAAAAAATGCTGGTATGTGGGAAGAACTCTCCCCAGGTGGAATGGTACTCCCATGGCAAGTTACTAGCTGGAAACAGGTTGACATACAGATAGATCTGCTGCGGCATTCTCCTGGAAACTTAGAATTCAACTGAAGAAGGCACAAGTAGATTTTATTTTAAAAACTTTGAATTTTACATCGTTCCTACTGTTACAGTAAACCCACACTTATTTTAGGAAGGTGATGGTTGTTTTCTGCATTTACTTAACAGTTTCTTGGTTGGGGAACTTAAAATGGGTAGGAAAGAATCAATATGCAAGAGTTTGGGTGTAGACTAGAATCTGATCTGGGAGAGGGAAATCAATGGGCTTTCACACTAGGGAGGCATCAGAAGGGGTACATTTAGAGAGATCAGAGAGAAGCCAAAAGTGTTGTTGGTCCTTAAGAAATACCTCTTACCTAGGCGTTACGTGGAGAGATTTTGTTTTCTGACATGCCTGCTCAGTTTCACTCAGTGTTTCCTTTTACGTATTTATAAACATATAAAATGTTTATAAATGACAGTGAACTTGATTGTCATGGCTGATATTAGACCCAATCTTTATTTTGTTCAAAGATACCACTAAAGACTCCTGGGGCAGGTAGACCTTTGCTTAGTTGGAGGTTGTTTGATGGGTGATAAAGGTTACTTCATAATAAAACTGTAGCTCCACTGTAGAGAGCAGTGCTTGTGTGAGACATTTGTTTTTCTGCTTTAAGTTGGCAGCACACTTACATAGCAATAATTCTTGCAAAATCACTCTTCAGCATGTTTATGCAAGGTATCACCTACTCTAGTTGCAGCAGTGCTCCCAGGGACTGCAGATGCCTGCGCTCTGAAGGGTCTTGGGGCTTCCCGGCAGTGGAGACAAAGCTGCATTTTACCTTTCCAAGGATGAGGGACAAGGCCAGTGCTATTCCATGTATGGGGAAGGAAGAAGTAGGAAGAGCTGGAATGGAGAATGGGGGAGGACAAGGCCTGCTTCTCCTTTTCTTGATGGAAGGGTAGGAAAGATGGGAATGGCACCTGCAGCTCTGGAGCAGAGCTTTCCTCCAGCAGCAGCAACTCCCACTCAGCAGCCACCGCAACACTCAGCCTGGTTTCCTAATAGCTTTGATCATGTTTTTCTCTAGAAGCTTTTAAAGAAACTAAAGAGCCTTGGGAAGTCCTCTGGAGGCACAGTTGGTTAAAAGCCTGGAAACACAGGCTAGGAAGTACTGGTTGGGTCACCTGTGGAGACCCAGCTGGATCAGTAATTGGGCCTGTGACACCTGATATTTGCAAATGATCTAGAAAAGAAAGTTAAGGGAGAGCTGGCAAACTTAGCTGATCATACTAAGTATGTGCCAGGTGGGAAAAACACAAGGTTGCTGCAAAGTGTTGAAGAAGGACCTCATGAAACTGAATGATTTGGCTCATTCAAGTGGCTGATTATGTTTGATTTAATTAAGTGTAAATTAGGACATGTGGGGAAAACCCATCCCAAATTAATGTATGCAGCAGCAGGGACAGAACTTGTTACTGAGACAAAAGAGAGAAGTCTTGGAGTCGTAATAGATCGACCAAAATATGAGCTTTGTGCTCAATAACACTAAAGATAATAATACACTAAAGATAATAATAAAGTAATAATAAGAGGAAAGAGAGACAGACAGGAAGAGACATAGGCTGAATGATAGGGGTTACTATGAAAGGAAAGAAAACAAATGTCAGTGCTGTGACAGTATATTTGACATGTTATTGATCTTAAAGGTCTTTTCGAACCTAAAGGGTTCTCTGATTCTATACAAATCCAAGGTTTGCTGCTTGTTGAATACTGCGAGAAGTTTGGTCTCCTTCTCATGAAAAGGATACAAAAAGCTCAAAGGTGCACTGAGAAGAAAACAAGGATAATCAAAAGGAACAACTTCCGTAAGAGGAATTACTAAATTGATTTGTGTTTTCAAGTCTGTAAGAAGATTTGTGACTCTCTGCATGAGAGAGGTTCATGAGATCAAGGGCATCACAGAAGGGGCAAGTAGAGGATGAATGTTCATTCTCTCTCTTGAAGCCAGAAGTTAGGACATCAAACAAGATTACCAAGAGGTTAGTTCAAAAGGAACAAAAGGGGATATTTTTTCACTAAATATTAAATAAAGCTGTGGAACTCTACAGTGGGATGTATGAGGTATTAAAGTTTACCTGGGTTCAGAAATCATCAGCTTCACAGAAGGAAAATCCTTCAATGGCTATTGAATGCCAAGGCATCAGAACTACAGTTTGCCAGCTGTAGAGTGGGTATACCAGTACATTTCCTACAGAATATCACTATATGGCGTCTATATTTTGTGCACCTCCTTCAGGATTCCTTATTGGCTGAAGTTTGAGACAGAGCCCTGGGTTAGACGGACCTTTGGTCTGACCTGGTATAGCCGTTTTTCTGTTTCAAGGGCTCTGGCAATCACATAGTACTAAGCAGTGTTGCAAGAAAGGCCTCGAAGTTTCAAAATAAGAGACCCAGAAATGCAAGATGGAATTACGATTACTGGCTGGATAACCAGAGCTTTATTTTGTTCTTTGCAACGTTTGCTCCTTCATGTTAACCCTAGGGGGAAATCTGTGTGCCGGTTCACCCAGGTCTTGCAACAACCTGAGACAACCTGTTTATTAAACATACGCTTTGGCTGCTATACAGAGGAAATGGCATGATCCAGGCTGGTAATGCAGAGACTTGCATTTAGTTTCTGCCTACACTGTTGACTTTCCGTATATTTCCAGCCAAGTCCTGTACCTTATTGTCCCTCTGTTTCCCTATGCAAAGAATAGATAAAATCCTTTGTATCCCTCCTCAAAGAGCAGTTTGAGATTAATGGTTGTAAAGTGCTAAATAAGTGCTAAAGGTTGTGAGTAAATGCAAAGTGTTTGATGCTGATTTGTTTAATGGACATTGCAGTTAAGAGACTTGCTATCTTCAGTGTCTGTTCATTGGCTGCTCACACAGACTGGCTAAGAAACCTATATTCAGATTCATTCTAGAGGGAACAAATCGGAATTACTTGTTTCTATAATTAGTTACTCATTGGTTTGGGGTGTGTATGTCAGAGCTGGCAGGGTAACCCCTGGGAAATCTGATCTGACTAGGGAAAGCGTTATTTTTTTTTGTCCTTTCTGTCCTGTTGCAGTTTCTTTTTGTGTTTGTGCTCCCACTAGGTCGCTGTTGATGGGATGAAGTTTCTAGTCATGTCTCAGATTCACAACCACACGTGACCTTTGCCTCTTCCATGTGGCTCCCTTTCTGCTCCTGTGGTCATTTGCAGGCATGTCTGATAAGTTATTATTTAAAATGAAAGGCAGCCGATGGCGCTTGCACTTAAGATGGTTGTCCTCTGCTCATGCTGGGTAGTAGCATCCTGACTAGAAGACAAAGAGATGCTCTTGTTCAAAACTAAAATTATCGGAGGCCCCAGAACTTGCCTTTGCATTTGGTGCTGAGCTAGATGGTACCAAATTTCACTGAGACCTGCAAAAAAATTCTTGGTGTCCAGATGTTGTGTCCCAGGTACCTGCCATTTGCTTAAATCAGGTGTCAGCAGGGAGGTAGGTAGGTAGCCATGAACGTAACAAATGCTGTTCCTAACCTTCTTTACACATGTTGCGAACATTGTATGGATTATTTAAGGCTTTCACCCCTTTGGACTGACTAAAATCTGTCAGGAGAGGTGACTTGAATTTGCTCGATTTCTGAATTTCTGGGGGGTGGTTTGGTTCCTGGCTCTCTCTGCTACTACATCTGATTGCTGTGGTCCTTATGCTGCTCTGGTACAGTTGGGGTATGTGGGTATTTCAGCTCTGCCTTGACTCTTTCCCTACTCACAAGCCCTTGTTTCGCTCCCTTTTCTAGGGGAGGCGGCCTTCTAATTTGCTGCATTGCCACACTGGGGTTCGTCTGCAGGAGACCTGTCTTTTCACAGGAGTGGCTGCTGCAGTAGGTTGGCAACTGATAAAGAGTTGCATATGAGACACTTGATCAGGCATCTGTAGATGTTTCCAGGATACTGTACACACTGGGTAAAAGGCATTAAAAAATCCATCTTTTCCAGCGCACTGGCTAGGTATTAACACAGACTTCTGCAGTCAGGGGGAAGCTCTGATGTTCTGCATTCTGTATCAGCATTTGAGTTCTTAGACCCGACGTTTTTGAGAAACCTTTGGAGATGAAACACAAACTTTGGCAGCACGACCCACAAGACCTACATGATTGCCTTTACTACTGGGATTTAAATACTGGGATTGCATCAGTCCTTTCCCTCAGAGCTGTTATGGGTCAGGAAGTATGGGAGAGGACCCAGGTGGTTGTGCAAACCTCCTCTAAGTTTCATTAACAAACTTCCACATACTTTTCACATGAAATAGCTAGGACTGTGACTTTCCTATGGAGAACCTTATTGCAGCAACAGGAGTTAGCAGCTCCTGTTATATCTGCTTGGTTCTTGTATGTGGAATAGTTCTACTGGGTATGGGGATAGTCTCAATGTGAATGTGAATCTCTATTGTAGATATGAAGGTAAAAGATGTGCAATCGCTTCTTGATATTATTGCATGTTTCCAATGCTTGCTGATGGGTTCACAGGGCCACCAAAGACTGCAATAATAAGCTGTCCAGATTTAATGCAACACCCATCCCCATACATTTTATTTCATTCATGCTGCTCACACTGGAATTTATTTCCACTTACCCTCTAAGAGACTTGTGTGCCAGTTACAGCTACTTTTTAGCTTGGAAAGAAAATGACTTGTCTCTTTCAATTTTATGTCGTTTCCCGATCCCTGCATGTAAATTCTGTGTGAAAGCCACCATGCCCTCTTGCTCTTTGCATAAGTGTAGAGAGGTACCTAAACATGACTTAGCAAACAGTTATTCTATGCTATGCAAACAGCAACTCTGAGCAAAGGGCGTTCACCCCAGCCTATGCTGCCAGTCATGATGCTCAAAGGGTGGTCTGTCTCAGGCTTTCCTTGTTAACTTTATGTCTGATGGTCTGTGCCCATTGCACTGCTTCACCATCTGTCCAGAGGTCAAAGGCATCCTGTTATGAAGTAGAATAACCGATTAAAAAAACCCAACAAAACAAACACACAAAAAACCAGTCTAGTTTAAGATATGCCGCCTTTTTAGCCAAATACTAGGGTGTGCATTGAACAGTTGAAATGGCCATGAAAATGGAGTGAAATATATGAAACTAAAATAGAAGCATGAACTCTAATTCAATATCAGTATGTCAGTTTATAGGGGTACTGTACCTTAGTTTCACTTTATACCTTTCTCTGTGTGTAATCCCAGTTATAGTTCAACATTTTCTGTACTTTCTGGGTGTCTGAAAACTATCTTCTGGTAGATTTAAGGTAGTTGATAACAATGTGTAAGTGTTAACTTTGAGAGTCCACTCCTGCACTTTAACCCTTCTTTTTGAGGGGCCCAGGCACACGCTTCTTGCTGGTTTTCCAAGCTCTATCCATTTTTTTTTTTCAATTTTTCCTCACCTGCTGTTGTTTTTGAAGAAAATAGAAATATTCCTAGATGCTAGGGCTTTCCATTTCTCTAATTCCTAGAAAGGCCAAAGTGAGATGGGAGAAGCTAAGCAAACCCCCAACAAAGGGAAGTGATGAGTTACCGCTGTTGAAGCAGGGAAAGAAGTCAGGACTGAAGGAAGGATTGGAAAGAAAACATGCATTTGTGTGCATACATGTCTGTGCTGCTTAGCTTTGAGAACAAGTCTGAGGGAAGGACTGCAGGTATGAAGACATCCCATCCTTCAAAAAGTTTGCAACATTTTGATTTGAAGAAACTGATATTCCCATGGGCAAAGGGATATGTGCCATTTTTTCCCATCACTAAGCTCTTGGCTTTGCTCTAATTGCAGCAGGGACACTTCCAAAATGTAACTTCGTGAGTCAGTGATCTCATCATATGCTAACAAAAAGTAAGGTGGTAGTGGTTGGGGCAATCTTTCAGCTCCTGTGGAGGGTGTGAAAGAAGATATAAAGGCTGGCTACAAGGTGTGGTGACACAGTAAGACTTAGAGAGAGCTATCAGCTGAGTTCTAAAGAAGCGTTTTACTGGAGAAGGGCTGATAGGGAAGGCTCTACATGGGGAAGTGACTGGCAAAAGCACATTGGGGAATAAATAAGAAGCATGATAAGATAGGAAAAGAGGTTTTGTGGGCCAACACGGAAAATGAAGACACAAAAATACAGACTGTAATGCAAAATTAAAGACATCTCTTAAATTAATTCCTTCAAAAAATAGTATTAACTAGAAATCAGTATGTAAGTGGCTCCCACTAAGCTGTGATTTCATTGGACTAATCGAGCAGTTTGTGACCCAAGGAACGTACAGCTGGCAGTTACCATTGCTCCTTGTCCCTGCTAAGTAATGGGGTGGACACATATTAGCAGATGAACAGCATGAGAGCCCTTAGCTATCCACAGTGCTCCTTGGACATGTAAGCTTGTGGGTCCTGCTGTGATATCCTAGGGCGCAATGTTGGGATTTCGGATTAGAAGGCTGGATCTGGAAGAACAAGGAGACCTCTTTTCCAGGTCCAACGTGAAAAAACGGCAAGGAAGAGTTTGGGAAGGGTTGCAGTGGGCACAGTGGGAGGGCATTCTTGACAAAAGGGAGGAAAACATAGCTTCATCAGCAGGTGCCAAAGCTATTGGTCGATAACTGCATTCATGTTCCTGAGGGGAGGTGTGAGGCAGAGAACCTTCTGTGCATTTGGGTTTGAGAGACTACATGGGTACCACAGCTCAAAGAATCTGATCACTCTTCCTCCCACTGGTAATGGAAGGAGATCCCTGTTCTGCCTACTCCTGCCACTGAAGAACAGAGGCAGGGAATATGGTGGCAGCCTTTCTGGGAAGGGCAAGAGGCAGTGTCAGGGATACCTCTGTACCAGTCCATTGCAACGTGGAAGAAAAATGCACCACTGTCACATTGAAGCTTTGGGGTTACTGTTCTGGGAGGAAGCAGAAGCAAGGATCCTTTTGCTGCAGCTCATAGGCTTAACCCTTGAGTTGCTAAGCAGGATTTGTCATGCCAGATCAGACCTGTTATCTGCCTCATCCAGAATCTTCTTCCGGCAATAGTTTTTTAAGCTGGATTTTTAGTGTCTTCTGGGGGTCTTCAGTGAAAGCTTTATCATGACAGCCCAACTGCTTAGGCTAAAGAGAAAGTGTATGCTGTCTTCAGAGGTGCTGTTTGCTTAAACAGATTCCTTCTCCGGTGCTATTTCCACTCCCTTCTATTGGGAATCTGCGGGGACTGGGAAATGTAATCCCATTATTTATTTTGCTCATGGGTACAGAACGGGTTCTGTGCCTGCTGAATTTGGCAAGGAGGTCCTGAGGGGAAGCCTGTGAGAGTAACTCCCTCGGGGCCTGCCTGCATGTGGGTGGTTAAACTGATCTGACCACCTCTTCTCCCTCTTACCCCTCTTGGACAAACTTTCTCCTAAACCTCCTGCAGACTTTGTGTGGCCTGAAATCATTTAGTCGTAAGTGTCCAACAACAGCTCTCAACATACAGCATCACCAAATACAACAGAGGCAGTTTCCCACCCTTACTATCAATCTGTGCTAGAGTCATCTGAGTAGTTCCCTATTTTGTGCCTTTTTTTTTCCCCTGGCTTGATCAATATAAATGAGGATTTGGTAAGTGAGCTTCAGCGTCTGTTGTTTTCCTGATACGGTGGTTTATCCACCAAGGGCATGTAAAATACTTCAGTTTGAAACCTGTCACATTTTGACCAGGTGTCAACAACAGTGCAAGGTGTGCCAAGATGGGTGAGATGGGCCTCAGGCTCTGTTAGTATATAAAATTGGCTTAATCAACTCTCTTCTGTCCTAAATGACTGTTTCACCTTTGCATTCTCATTTTTGAGGCAGTAAGTAGCACACACAAACATATTCTTTCCTTTCACATCATAGATAAGAGACAAAGGGATACGAAGTCCAGCCAAAGACTCACACATAAAGGTGGAGTGATGGCATCATGCTGTTCAGAAGACGAATAAAAACAGTTCAGTGTCAGGAAGGGTTTTCTGGAAGGTTGGCATTTGCAAAACATGTTGCAGTGGTCCTAAAGGCGCCCTCTTCTAGTTATGGTTTGGAGTGGTGCTTGTCTATTGCATGCAAAAAAACATATGAGAAAGTGATACGTAGTTTCTTGTATAAATTTGGTGGATGTCTTTATTGCCTTGCTTTGGTCTGTCGTCTGTCCAGGACAGGGCTTCAAAACTGGCACTGGACATTGTGCTGATGGCCAGGGCAGTTCTACAATAGGAACCTCTCCATCCTGTGCAACGTGCTTCAGAGACTCCTTTCTCTACCCTAACATACTTCCTTGAGAAAGGAGCCAGAACCTGCCCTATATTTGCTTCTGTTCATTACAGACTCAATGGTAGGGAGACACACCTCCTTACACTCACTGCTTAAATACTACTGTGGGTTGCACTGCATGCACTCAGAACGACTGGTGGGATGGCAGTTTCATGTAGTTTCTATTTTCAACAACTGTGCAGCCAGTAAAGATACTTCCCAGGCTTTATACTGAATCCAGTGTGTGCTGGGCAGGATTTTGCATGTTTAATCATTGCTGTGTGACTGTGCGTGTAGTGCAGAAATAGTCCAAAAAGTGTGTAATTATGATACAGCTCATTGTCCACTCTTCAATGACTTGAATTAAGGAGCTCAGAGTAGCAGTTCACATCTTCAAAGCGCTGCACCAGTTCTAATACCGGAAATTCCTGTGACTAGGCTAAGTGATGTTATTCCCATTTTTAAAACTGGGGAATTGAAAGAGTAGAGAGGGGAGAGAAGGAGGGGGAGAGAGGTGAAGTCAGAAGCTTGGGACTGTAGAAAGATTAAGTAACATTTAGAAGTTTCTTGCCCCTATGCTTGTCCTGAGCATGACAAAACATGCCTCCGTCTGGATGTTATTTATATAATCTTATATGTGTATTACAATTCCTTATGAGTGTCAGTCATCTTGGAGACATGGCTTGTTAAGTGCCATACTGAAGTGTTCTGATACAGGTTCACCTGCTTGCGTCATTTCTTCAGACCCTCTCTGTGACCCTTGTCAGAGCTGGCTGCTCTTCCCTTATGTGCAAGCTAGGAAATAAATACAAGAGTGTACAGTAGTCTAAAAGGTGACATTATTGATGTTCCATCTCTTCAGTTTCTTTTGCATAACAATGCTGAACATGAGAATTAAAATAACTTTTTCTTAATATTCTGAGAAATCGCAATTGAATGCCATTAGATTGGAGAGTTGAAGAAGACCATTTTCTGTGAGGAGTGGCTGAGTGAACTGGGCAAGTTCAGGCTGGAGAAGAGACATCTTTGCGGGAACCTAACAGCAGCCATCCAGTACTCACAGAGAGGTCATCAGGGAGATGGAGCCAGGCTCTTCACAAAGCTGCATGGTGGGAGGATGAAAAACAATGAGTATAAGTTGAAATAAGCAATTCAGAATGCATGAAAGGAAAAGCTCCTTCACCCTGAGGACAGTCAAGCAGTGAGAGGCTGCCCAGAGAGGTTGTGCAACCTCTATCCTTTGAGTTTTCAAGACCGAACTGGAAAAATCTCTGAGAAACTTGGTCTGACCTCACTGCTGACCCTTGTTTGACCAGGAGGTTGGAGTGGAGACTTTTGGAGATCAATTCCAACCTGAATAATCCTTAGATTGTTAGACAGTACTTTGCTTTATGTGCTACAATCCAGTGTTTGTACCAAATTTCCAGAACGCTGTGATGGTAGAGTGAAATGCTTCCCATTTCTGAAAAGTTTCTGGGTCTTTTTTGTTGTAATGGAGGTACTTGAACACAAGAATTTGATGGAGAAGCTTGGTGACAGTCTTGTGCCTTGGAACTAGCAGAGTGAAGAGCTCCTTTAAGCTTTCCTCAGCTATAAAGGAGTAATCTGTTTCAGATGGTGCATATAACTCCTGCTAATATTAAAGGTCTGTAGCTCATTCTTTCCCCTTCTCTCTTCTTCCCACCAGAAGCATTGCCTTGGGGTGACTCTTTTACAGTTGATGGCTGTGAGAAGAGGTGGAGGAAAGTCCTCACAGCTCTTTTCTCTGGGTGGAGCACAGCAGTGTTTACTTACAGCCCCTGTTACCTCCAGTGACCATTGTTTGTGGTGTGTGACATACACATTTTTAAGGAATAATTTCTTTCCTAAATTATATTTTTGACTAGGGTAAATGAAGACTGTCTAGGCCACAAGTGTTTGCTTTGGAGAATTTATACATACGCTCTGGAGAGAGACTTAATGACAAAAAAAGTAGTTTTTGCAAATACTACATTTTGGGAACAGACTAATATTAATCACTTAATACCCTTTCCTTAGAAAGAAGAACGCAGGCAGTATGCTTAATTTGGTTAGCTTTCCTGTGTTCAAAACTGTTGATTTATTTGCACTATACTATGTCAACAGAGGTACTTTAAGTGAGTGCTGGAAGCAGTAGGTTTTGTGTGGGATAGGATGCCGTATTTTTCATTTTTGATCATGTATTCTGAAGTGCCAAGACTTGAGTTCAAAACAGTTATCCTGCACGGCGTGGAGAAATAAAAAGTCATCATCAAAGAAGAACACAGTGCCAGACAAAAAGGGTACAGCTATGGAGTAATCATTGTTGAGCTGGATACACTGTAGGTAGCAATGCAGTGATCATGGCTTCTGCCTGGAGCTCCTGTTCTGGAAAGGGCTC
The DNA here is from genome assembly GCF_037157495.1 of Lathamus discolor. Taxonomy (NCBI): domain Eukaryota; kingdom Metazoa; phylum Chordata; class Aves; order Psittaciformes; family Psittacidae; genus Lathamus; species Lathamus discolor. The sequence continues at coordinate 18,419,554 of NC_088889.1, read as the reverse complement.
TATGAAGTCTTTGCCACACTTTACCCTTCTCTACCCCATTTGGTGTCACTTTTTGGACATGCTGCCTAAATGTTCCCACTTTCTGTGAAAGCCAGGCTTTTACATTGAAACAAAACCTCTGAGTCTCTCACCTGACACCCAGTAAAGGTAGATAGCATGAGACTCTCCATTTACCATTGAACACCCGAAGCTGTAAGAGGACACCTCTCCTTTGCTAGGTTGAGGCTCCAAAAAGCTCAGCAGCCTGTTTCTCTTTTCTCTTGAACTCCAAGAACACCATTATGACAGGAAAATTGAAGCCGATATAAGAATAAAAAAGAAGAGCCTCATTCCTCCTCTCTCTAGCCAAATTGGGCAGGAAAATCCCTTTGACAGTTCAGATTATGTGTTTCCTGAAAATGTTAATGAACTCTGCAAGCTGCCTGGAGAAACTAGCATGAGACGCATGCCTAGCAGTTAGATTTCAAGCACAATGAGTCAGAACACCCAACTTGTGTTTGTAGCATCCTTAGTATCCTTGGACAGGTTGTTTAACTACTCAGCGACTCAGTTTCGCTTCCTATATAAGGAGAACAATAAACCTCACATGCACTAAAGAAGTGTTTCAGGGTTAGTTGATGCATACTTGTAAAAAGCCTTAAAAGGACATATTGAGAGACAAACTGTAATTATCATGTGCATCAAGATTACTTGAGACTGCTTCTATGTGTGTACATGCACATGTATGCACACAATTGATTCAGGTATACAATCTGCTGAGGGCACCTGATCAGTAGCAGATTCAAAAGGGGGTTCTTAGATGTGAAGGTTGGAGAACTCTTCTGCTGAAGTTAAATTACTTGCTTCAGTGGGAGCTGACATTTACTGAAGTATTAAATTTAGGCAAGGAGGGGGTGATGAAGGAGGAAAATAAGTACTCCCTATATTTTGGTGGTTGCAGGTTCTTTCCTTTATCTACAGCAGGCTTGCAGGCATGATCTTACAAGACTCCTTCATCTTGCCTTAAAAAGATCAAGGGATCCTTCATTCAAAGGAATGAGAAGATATTTTATGCTGCACAACCTTTTAAGCCTATGGCTTCTCTCCAAGGGGGGTAATTCTAATGGTGTTTCTAGTGATGTGCCTGCTTGTCCACAGGAAATTAAATCAAACTACTTCTCCCCCTGAGTTCACAAAGCCATGCACGCCATACATGTAAGAGTAGGTCACTGCCGGAAAGAGCTGTGTGGAAAAGGCAAAGATGAATTTTGGTGACTGTACTTTTATAATAGATGTTTAATAGAGAAGCGTTGATCTTGGGTGGGAGAGATGAGAAGTACAAAGAAATGAAAGGTGTGGTTGAAGGTGGAGTCTTTTAGTAGGGCAGCTCTTCCTCCTCTTGATTTCCCATGTATTTTTAGTTTTCTTGCTTCTGAGACCTTGAAAAGAAATAGAAGCCTTCGAAGAAATATTGCTTAATTTTTTAACCAAAATCTTTAGATAGTCACATGTCTATACTCAAGGAATTCCTAAGACCCATATAATGCAGGACTGGCCCGCCTAGTTGAGGGTGCTACCTGAACTCTCTTTAAGTTGTTGCTCAGGAGCAGAATGCCGTGTGCTCAACTTGTGAGGTGGGTAAAGAGAGCAGGGAGTTTCTGGAGCAATAGTTTGAAAACTAGAGAAGGCTGGGCAATTTTTTCACTGTTTTGAAGTGTGCCAATTCATGAAAACCAGTCTGGTTCACAGACCACAGCTGATTTTTGATTCTTTTCCTAAATCAAAGAATTAAAGTTGTTTTTCAGAAAAGTTTTAGAACATGTAGAAACATTTCATTTTGATGTTTTCCGATTTATTTCTTTTAAAGTGGAAATTACTTAATAATTTAAAAGGCCCTAAAGGTTAAAATCAAAGTGAAGCACTGTAATTGACTTAAAGACTTTTTTAATGTATTGGCAGTTTATGCACTTTTGTGAGATTTTAAACTTTTGTGCTGCTGTGGGAGAGGGCAATGAATCTCCTCCAGACCACCAAAGGTGAGAAAATAATGGCACAATCAGATTTAGTAAATGAGAGAGATGAATCCAAGAACTTCTAATCATAGTTCTCTGAATGCCTGTGCTGTGTTGAAAGAACTGCTGGTAGCCTACACTAACTGGGACTACTGCCGCTTAGTTCCAGTGTGTAGGACTGCAGTACTGCTAATGTGAAAACTGACACAGACAGATGCTTTTCTCTTTATTCCTAATATTATGGGGTTTGAGTATTTAAGGTGCAAGTCCAAGGTACTCTGTGCGAATCGAAGAGTTGAAAACACTTTTATACCTATGAAAGCTATGATTGTGTAAATCGTATGGTTCTGGAGTTGAACTTTGAGGAACAAAGCCACATTACACAAAATCTGAAATCAGTCCATGGGAACTGGTAAGAGTTGCTTTATACTTTTTGTGATATTGCAAGTGAGCTGTGAGCTGGTGGCAGCTTCTGAGCTAGGAACTTGACTATTCCTGATTCCTATATATGGGCTGAGTGACTACACAGCAGGCATGTGGCAATGAATTCTTGCTTATAAAGTTCCCTGAAGTTGCAAAGAGAACGTGATTTGTGTAGATTTTATTAGCTTTTTTTCCCTGTGATGACAGCCTATTTCAAACTGGAACAAAGTGAGGCTCTTTCTTGTTTGCCAGAATATATTTAACTTTCCATAACTTATTCACCTGGTTTGGAAGCTAGCTTGTTTTTTCAGGAAAGGTGCCTGCTTTTGCCCCACTATGATGGGTAAACAAAAATGCAAAGAAGATGAGTGGCTGATACAAGGTCACCCACTGAATTATCTGCTTAGCTGAGTTTAGTGCTGTAGACCAGTCTGAATCATGGTCAAGCCTGGGGACCAGAAGTATTTATCCTCTTCTTCCTCCGTTTCCAATTCCTCACATGCAAATCAGTCCCCTCCATAGTCAGGATGACTTGCTTAGATTTGGATGTTTTGTCCAAAAGGCACCAGAATGGGGCATTCATTCGTGGGGTGTTTCCTGACATTTGTCGCAGGCTGTCCTGGGTTCAGCAGTAGCAGTAGTTTTTCTCCTTCTCAGTAGCTGGTGCAGTGCTGGGCTTTTGACTTTCGGCCTCGGAACAGCGCTGATAACACCGATGTTTTTAGTTGCTGCTTGGTAATGTTTACTCTGACCAAGGACTTTGTGAGTCTCATGCTCTGCCAGGGAGGAGGGGAAGCCAGGAGGAAGCAGAGACAGGACACCTGACCCAAACTAGCCAAAGAGGTATTCCGTACCACAGCACGTCATGCCCAGTATAGAAACTGGGGGCAGTTACCCAAAAGGGTTAGATCACTGCTTGGGTCGGGCTGGGTATCAGTCGGTGGGTGATGAGCAGTTGTGTTCTCTTCCCTTGTTATTTCCCTTATTATTATTGGTGGCAGCAGCAGTGATTTGTGTTATACCTTAGTTACTGGGCTGCTCTTATCTCAGCCCATGGGAGTTACATTCTTTCGATTCTCCTCCCCATCCCTCTGGGAGCTGGGGGAGTAAGGTGGGGGAGTAAGCGAGCTGCTGCATGGTTTTCTGGGTTGCTGGCTGGGCTTAAACCACGAGACAGGCCTACCTCCACACCCAAACAAGTTCTCTTTAAAGCATATATACTGCATTGTGTGCAACTTGGTTTACAGAGTGGCTGTTAAAGATTAGGTTCACTATAGAGGCTGAGGTGAGGAACTGCTGTTGATGCAGGGTGAATAATGCCCTTGTGCCCTTTGGAGGAGCAGTTTCAATCTCCTCACTTGGCACTTTTGCAGTGTGCTGTTGGAATGGCATCTGCTCGGCTGCTGCTGTCCTAGCCTGATCCCTGCTCCTTCAGCTAGGTCACCCTTTCAGCTGGTGTTTTCTGTTGGGCAGATCAAACAGTATCCTGTTTTATCTGCTGTGCTTTATCTCCTGTCATGAAAATCAATTCTCCCATCCCTGTCTGAGAATAGGCTATTCCCCTGTGAAATGTCTCATGTCTTTCTCCCTCAAACTCTTACCGTAACTTGTTCATGGTTTGACCAGGTAGTTTGTTATATTACCAGATGCGGTTTATACAGCTGGGCCTCTGAGAGGGAAAGAACACCCCTCAAACCTGCAACTTACATCTCTTTTTCTCCACCTCCTCTTCCTTCTCTCCTCCCTGCCCCCACACCGGAAAAAATTCAACTAATCAACCGTTGCATCTATTAAAATATTAGTCTGTGGGATACTACATGCAAGAGCAAATCCTACAGAAACTTCTTGCACCTGCAGGGGAAATGTTCCATATACGGTATGGAGGCTGGCAGACTCTTGATTCAGAATAAAATCTAAATGATTCTGGTCGTTTTGCCACATCCTGTTTCTCTCATTTATGCATGCATTATTTTGAAAACCAGCAAATAGTTCTCAGTTTGCTGGAGCTAAAGATAGCCTTGAATCGTAGCACTAGTATCCTGCTCCTTCAGAAGTGCTTAGGTTCTCTCCCCTTGGGGCCAGCCTTATAAACTGGGGCAAGCCTTAAGTTTCCTTTCTGGCCTTTCTTTAGGTATAGCACAATTTCATAATTGTTTTTGAAGTGTTTCAAAGTAACCCAGACATGATGAGCTGCAGGGTTTCATTCTCTGGTTAGTCAAATGACCACTATCATCTCTCTTTGTTTCTTGTGATCCTTTGTTTTGTGTGAGATATGAAGTAGCAGGAGAAAAGCAGTTGGTATGCTTCAATTTCCTGACTCTGCCTGAGGGCCTTCTCTTGTTAACTCTGTTTCTAACAGTAGGGCTTTTTTGGCAGGTAAACTGTTCTGTAGATCCCTTGGCTGATTTTGGCACACCTTTTTTTTACATCCTGTTTTATTCCTCTCAGACCATAGGTGTTTTAATACCAGAGAGAAAATTTGATCTTAAGAACACTGTCAGAGGCCACAGGAGAAATCTTGATGTGGACCCCCTGACTAACATGTCTATGCCACTTTAGCAGTTTCCTGCTGCTATCCCTTAGTACTGCATCTTGCCCTGTAACAACCCATGGTGGTTCAGGGTGCTCCTTCAGTCTTCAGCTATGTTTGAATGGCCATGTTGTCTCCTTCACTTCTTCTGCAGACCCAAACAGTAGTTGGATTTAGAATACAAAAGGCAAGCCATGTATGTAGGATTGGATAGATCCACCTACATCTTTCAAATTTGCAATGAAGAAGGGACATGTCAAGAAGATGCATCAAGGCCCATTGCTTGCATGTATTTTTATTTGTTCAACTTCCAGAATTGTTTGGTTTATTTTGTATTGAAACCTTTTTTCAATACAAAACAGACCAAAAATTTTTGAAGTCTTTGGAAATCATGTAGTCTTTGGAAAAAGCAATGTTGCTGTTGGAAAGAGTGATGCAGTTTTACCTTCAGTTAGTAAACCCATACAGAGCTCAAATATGAGGGATAATCTTTATGAAAAAGTGTGGTTTTCTAGCCTGTTAGCTGTTCAAGTGAAGCGGTGAGTAGAATTTAGAATTTACCTTTATCTGTTAACGTGTTATTGGTGTAAGTGCTTTGTCTTGGAATAGTGAAGAAAAGAGGTAGATTACAGAAGTTAAATATCTGGCAGGGATTAAAGTGGGAAATTGGTAGCTTAATGGTGCCCCCCTGCTGGAGAATCCCAGTATGGGCTCCACACACCATGCAGCTGGTGTGTGTGCTCAGGAGCTTACATGTGCTGTTGGATCCAGCCTTTATGGATATAGGCCTTCCCTTGAAACTGAAAGCTAGTCAAAATCAGTATTTGGTTACTCTCAAATCTGAAGAATGAGCAGGCTGGTATTCTGTGCCATTCCATCACACATTTAGAAAACAAAGTTCGTCCTGATATTTGTCACTTTCTGGGTTTTCACTTAACTTATGTTAAGCTGAATTAGGCTTCTATGCAGGCTGTTGTGCTTCCTCAGAGAGGTAGAAAAGATGTATATTTAACTAGATATTTATGGAAGATTTCAGAGGACAAAAGTGGTAAGCAGCTCCTTCTACAGGCTTATTAACTTCTTCATGTTTCTTTTCCTTGATCTGTTTGGAGATGCTAACTTAATACACTACAGTCTTTTAAAGCTGCACACAAAAATACTTGACTGTCCAATGCCCAGTAGTGAGAACACTGCAGCTCCCGTGTGGCAGGTGGGAGTGCAGCACAGAGCACACGAACCATTAACATCAGTTATTTGCTATTTGTAGATAAGTAGCATCCAGTATAAGGATGAAGTCAGTGAGACCTCTCAGGTGAGCAAGACTCGTATTTTGGGGTGCCTCATGCTCATCAGCAACCCTGGAACTACTCAGCTGTGCGAGGCTAGTAACATTTCCCTGTGTGCGCAGGGAGTTGTGTTCTTTACATCAAACAAAACATGACCTCTACAGGTTCTCCTTTTCTGGTGTAAACACTACGTCTGCACCATCTGGGGAACCTCTGTGCTAGTGCTGCAGGTTCCAAATGAAGTAATGGTGACAAGACCCTACCCAGGAACTTACTCTGCCAAGTTCATAATGCAGCAGTACAAGAAGATGAACTCATTGGGCCAGATCCTCACAACTGTGTAAATCTCGGTCACCTTATGGACTTTACTGGAAGTGTGCCAGTGTACACAAGGAAACAAATGGGATCATTCTCCTTAAGAGAATTACCTACCACCACCATGTATATTTTATTTTACTTTTAATACTTGTGTATGACTGATGATCTCTCTTGCAGGAAATCCTTTGCTTGCTTATTGTTTTCTTCAGTGGTACAGATGTGGTTTGTCACCAAGTTTCAGTGTGTGTTGCCCACCCCTTCCCCTTTTGCCTCCTTTGCTGCATTTTGGAGCAGATGGTGCTAATTCCCATGGTGGCTCTTGATGCAGCTGAGGTCTCTTTCCTGTTGCCTCTACTGTATCATGGAAACTCCCAATGGTCTTTTTGAAGAGGAGAACACACAGTTGATTATTGTCTTTTGTTTATGACTTTTAAGATACTATTAGCATTATATTTCTTTATGCTATTCTCTTCTACCTCCCCTTCCAATCTGTCCCAAAGTTCTTCTGTGTGAAACTCCCTACGGCTTGGGGAATATTGCTTTTCATTACTGTTTGTTATGTTGTTTTGCATTCTTACAGACACCTATCCACCACATGTGTACCTTTGTAAGCATTTTCTCTTTTTGATTGTATTTACACTTATTTTCAAGGAGAAATGCTGACTCTTTACATATAACAAAGGTCATTCTAATGTTTTGTGTTTCAAACTAGAGGCTGAAAACCCACTAATTGCCATTTTTAATTAGCCTTTTCTTTAGTGACCCTTTTCTCATCCTTTGGGACTCTCCCTCTCTTGTATTATACAACAGGATGAGTGCTAAAACCCATCTTCCTCTCCACTGGACTCCTTGCTATGTTTTTTGGTCTCCTTATCCGATTCTGATACCACATCCCTGTCTTCAGCACATGGCATTGCTCTCTCCAGACCTTTCTGATTCTTTTAAACTATATTCCTTCTTCTCTGTAATTAAGTCAGTGGTTTTATATTGGTGAAATGAGGAATAGAATTTCACCTTGTGTATCTGATTGCTTTATTCCTTGTGCAGCTTCTCCTAATTCAGCTTGCTGCTGCTCCAGCATTTTCCTGCCATGTCTCTGTGCATTTTCACGTATCATACAATGATGCCTCCCCGACTCTGTGCATTGTGCTACTCAACTTTCCTTCAAACCACTCACAGAATCCACTTCGTTTAAGTTAGCCTTCCCTTGCTGTTCTCCACCCTCGCCTTTTATGCCAGATATGAAGCCAAATCCTGACGCTACTGAAGTCATCTTAAATGGTGCCATTTGCTTCACTGAGATGACGACAGAGTTCACTGTCTACAGATTTAAATATTATGAATGAGGGGAAGTGCGGAATGAAGTGACACAAGAAAAAGAATCATCAGGCTCGTTACACCCGCTGAACAGATCCTGTGAGCTCTCACTGTTGTGGTATGTGTCCTCCTGTGCTGCTGGTTTTTGTCACCCTTGCTGTGCTATGCTTAATTTAGACTCTAAATTCCTCACATCAGACTTTCTGTTCCATTTCTCCTTAATGTGGCATGCCCATCTATGGCACTGTGCCAATGTAGTAACACAAGGAGAAGATGGAGTCTTCTGAGAATTTTTCCCACTTTAAGCAAATTAAAAAAAGTAATAAGAAACAAATCACCTTCTCCTAGTACCAAACAGGAAACCTCTGAGCAGCGGTCAGGATCTCAGTGGAACGTCTAGCTTCACTGTGTGATAGGACATGCGGTGACCATGGTAAGGGGCAGGAGAGAGGCCTGTGGAGGAACATTTTGTTCATCAGCTTTGTATCTGTGGCAGGCTGAGCGGTATTAATCCTTAAAATTCTTTGCATGGGCAGAAGTACTCTTCTTTTGAAAATATGCTCACAGAAATAACCTTGTTAGAGTCCTCAGCAAGTATTCACGTTGGTGCTGTGTTATGAGAGAGGGCGAGCATCGATCCTGTGTTTTCTCTTATGGTAATGTGTATGGTCTGCTAAACCCCATCAGCCTTTCTGGTGAATCCTTAAAGGCCTGAGCAGTCCCAGTGACAGAATGTTTTGAGTAGCTGTTGTATTGTAGAGACCATTGGGTTCGGTCCAGGCGGTGCTAATGATGTACTGAGTGGAGGTCATGTCCAAAACGCGGGCAAGAAGTGCTCTGTACAGCTGGAGCTCAGACTGGGGGTGGGGGAGAGAAGCAGACTGTTTCTGGGGAGCTGCATGACTCTGCTGGTCACCCCCTTATTCATTAGTAAGTGGCCCATGGCCTTTGTGAGATACAGAGCCATGTATTCCAGTTAGATAGAACTCTGATACTGCCTAATAGCCAATGGCACAATGGATTTGACTTTATTTTGCAGATCTCAAAAGCTAATTTCATTCTTACTGAAGTCACTGGGTAAACAAAGCCAACATTCCTCTCTGATGTGTATGAGATTACTTATTCCCCCCTCCTTCTTCTTTCTCTGCTTAAAGTCCACTTTAAAACATAGAAGACCTGATTCTCCTCTTGCTCCAGGATTTCACTGGTTTAATTCCTACAGCTTGCGCTGCTCTTAGTTTAGAGAGCTGATAAAAGAAAACCAGTCTCTTTTATGTCATGTGACAAGCCAGTGGTGGCGTGGAGCACTGGGAGAGCTGCTCTGAGCATTGGCTAGCAGTGAGGGTCTGTCTGTCTTGCTGGATCGGTTTCTTTGATGTTTGAACAGGACTCTTTTGAGACCCTGTCACTCCTTAATTATCCTGTTACTCCAGGGAGCAGAAAAAACCTCAACACAAAAAAACTGGGATGGGAATCTAATCTGGCTTTCCTGGATGACAGGGCACAGCACAAGGCTGGCCAAAGGAATACGTATTTAAACAAAATGCTTCACGTTTGCATGTTAAACTTCAAGTGAGTGTCTTGTGTTCCTTAAGAATCTACTTTGTAATTGACTGATTTCCCATATTTTGCTAAGGCAAGTGAAAGAGCATATATGGGAGAGTACAATCATTCATCTGTTTCTGCAATTATTCCTTCTATCCTGTCTTTTCTGCACTAGAAATCCTCCTCTATCCCACTCCTAGACAAGTATCTCAGAGTAGAAACCTTCTGTTCTGACCATTCTTAGTGTCCTGTAGTCTAAGAAGTAATGGTGGGAAGTGGTTTTAGGCAGGAATCTCGGAACATCTCCTGTAAGCATAAAGATGCTCATGAGAATAGTGGGGAAGGGAGACTGTGGTCAGAGATCTACAGCAGGAAGACCCTGTGCCTCATACAGTCCTCTAAGGATGATGGTGAAAGTTTTGGATGGCTGATTTGGAATTCGTGTTTCTCCATACAATGGGCTCATGTGTACCTGAGAAACAGCTTCACTCACTGTCCTTAGGATCTCCACTAGAGCAAGGCATCACAAGAGTAAGTGAAGATTTTAAACCAGGCTGGGATGTCCTGCTGTGTGTGAGATAAGCTTAAGGAGAGCCAGTTACAAACTCCAGAACATGTTTAAGCCAAGGATAAGAAAGGCCGCTGTGGGGGTTACAGTAAATGCAAAACAGGCTTGCTCATTGTTTCAGTCACTTATGAACAGTGAGTAGTCCATTCATTTAACTCTCTTAACAGGTGTCTTTTTTCTTACAAGAGATGAGAATTCATGTTTTCAAGTACGTAGCTCTGTTACAGTGCTTTCAGCTAGTATTTTAGCTAATACAACTACTCTGATACTCTGCAAAACGTATGATGAAGTCTTGTACCTTGATTTTTTTCCTAAGGTCATCTGCCACTTTAATTTCTCTATAACTTTATTTTTCCTGCTAGGAAAGATACCTACAGTTTCACTGTGTGAAACCTCTTTGTTTTATTCCTATAAAATGGTATTTTCTCCAAACACTATTTAACCAGAGTGTTCATCTTTGGTGTAACTCTGACTTCACTGGGATTACAGCAGAAACGAATTTTGTCTCTAGAAACCAAATAATGGATCAAAGATTTATAGTTATATCTTGTACCCTGTGGTCCTGTAAGTTTTCCACATCAGAGGCAAGGTCTTCATTAGGATAAATGTGATAATACACTTCAGGCTTGTAGTAGCCATGTAGGCTTTTTTCTCTCCCCATTTAAACAGATTTAAGTGAAGTCAGTTCTTGCTGGTGGATTTTCAGATCGTTGACTTAAATCTCTTTCCTGATGAGCCTGTCCAATATTGTCAGTAGGAATGCAAACTTCTCCATGGGCTGTCCTGCTAATCTGTACCAATACTAGGCCTTGAAGATGTGAGGTAACTGAATCCTTCTTATTCTTTCGGTTAGAAAGTAAAATGGTGTCCTGGGTTTACCAGGAGCCGTTTTGCTCCTTCTTAGTAAATGGTAAGCAGTTGGTTTAAGGTAAATCAATATATTACCTATCTAAAGCAAAATACAGCCATATAGAAAGACACTGTGTTAAACACATACATGTTTTAACCAGTGTAGTTAGTTTAGAAACGAACAACTTCTGATGAGTGACATTGAAATTACAAGCTGTGACTTCCTTGCTCCCAGAAATTACTGCTGTTCCAGCCTCCTAACAGAGCAGCTCGTGTGCAACAGCTTTCATCTCACATGAAATCAGTTGGTTTGGTTCTGACCGCCAATTTAAACTATTTAAGCTAACCCGGTTTCTTTTGCTCGATGCAAATTAGGAGCCTCCTTCAACAAAACTGAGTCAGTAACCTCTGATATGGTGGTGCTGTAACCATTGCAGCTGGAGCCAGATGAGGACTTCCGTGCACAGCAGAAATTGGTACAATTTCCTTGGGTGGCTTGTTCTTCAGAAATGCTTTTGGCACATGTGGTCCTGAAGAAATAGGCTCATTGTGGTACAGGTGCTCATGGTATCGTTATCTGACCACTACTAACTGATTCTAGACTCCCAAGACACTATGTGAGGATGCAAGTTTCATGAAATTATCTCAAAGTATTTCTCTCTGGTTTTCCTCAAATCCCTTTTATTTCAAAATGTGGCTGATGAACACCACAGATTTTTGTTAATCTTCTCTACAGATCTAAATATCTCAGAATTTGGGCTTTTCATATGTCACAAGGATGGTATTACTTGCCAGTAACAATTTTGTTGTTGGATCTTTATAGTTATCTATGAACCATATAAAGAAAAATATGATGCTCAAGGTGTATATTGGCCTGCACCAGCTGATGGTACTATAGCATCTAACAGACGAAGTGTAACTCTGTGCTCACTCCTCACTTATCCCACCATTATAAAGAACAAACATAGAGAGGCAGTTGTAGAAATAATCATTCTTGTACTCTACATCAGGAGAACACTTAGTAAGAACAGTACAAACAAGTTCAGATTTAATAAGAAGCAACTTGAGCTTTTACCAGAATAGACCCCTCTTGGATGACAAATTTCTGAAAAGTAAAAATTTCCTCCTCTATCGCTTTCATATTCCAGCTTGCAAAAAGGAGTAGAAAAGCCAAAATAGAGTGAAAGTGCTCTGTGGGTTAGTGAGCCTGCTGGAAAGGGAGACATTTCTCCTGTCCCAGAGGAGGGCTGTGCTCAAGTGGAATCTTAGCTCAGTTGTGCCAGACCAGGCAGTTTGCGTCCAAATCACAACTGAACCGGTTTGCTAGTGAGATTCCAAGGTGGTTGGCTAGAGAGATGTAGTAAAGCTTCCCAAAGCAGGGCATCAGTCCTGAAACAATTAGCCAGCTTTTTGTGTCTGCCCCAAATGCAGGTGTTTGAGAGGAGGCTGTTTATTTTAGTTCATAAAAATATCTATAGACTAAAATTTAGTTATGGATATCCTATATAGGGCTTACTCCAGTGTGAGTGTATGTACATGATGAAATATTTATAAGGATGGTTACAACATGGAAACATGTTGTCTGTTTCTGGCTGTACAAGTTTTGGAGGAAGAAGGTGGAAAACTACTCTGAACTGGAGGAATTAAAGGGACTACTAACATGAAACCCAAATTTAGTAGAAGACTCGGACATTGGATTTGCCTTATACTTGTTTTTAATTGTTTTTCTATTTTTCGTGTACTTTTTTCTCATCTGTTCTGTACGAAAGATGTGAAAAATGACAATATCCATATATGAGCAAGGCATTCTCAAAACTGCAGAGTAGGCAAATGGAGGAGCATTAGCTTTTCTTTTTTTTCCCCTAATGTCTTCCTTACAGTGACCTTCAATATGACTTATGTTAACAGGAGGTTAAAAACCTTCTGGTAGGAATGAGACTTTGAAATTGGCCATGTTCCATTTACTGAAGTCTTTGTTACAAGAGACCCTCAGCCTTCCCGCTCCACTGTTGAGAGGCCTGGCACTGCTGTGAGGTTTTTCTCATGGATGGAACAGAAGGTGAGTGCTTTCCCCAGGAGAGTTCACAGCCCATTGTGAGTATTACAAAATCACTACACTAGTCCTCTTCCTTCTACCCATAGGAATAAGTTTGTCTTCTGTGTTCAGAAGGTCAAAGTCACTGCTGAGTTTTAGTGGAGTGTGGTCTGCCTTAGTGTGCGTTTGACTTCTATGATAAAGTCTGTAGGATCTCCAGAAATCATGGTGTGTCAGGATCTACACCTCTGCTGATTTGGGCATCTGCTCAGTGTTCCATCAACATTAAGTTTGGGCTTTGATTCAGGAGTGACTCACTGATTACAGAGCATTGCTTCATGAAGTACCAGCTATGCACTCTGTACTGCCTGAGGTTTCAAACCAACCCGTAGAAACACTGCCTTCGTTTGAAATGCGTGCCCAAGCAGTTCATTATACAGTCATGTAAGGAGGGTAAATATTGGGGACCAGTAGCCATGCTGGTGAGAAATCTTTTATAATTGCAGACCATCCCAGGACATTCTGATTTATTCTAGAGCCAATATGGCTTTGGCAGTTAGGGGCTAGTTCTGAGAACCTCCTCCTACCAGTGACATACTTGAGACATCACTGGCGGTTCTTTGTGGTTGTATTGGATGTAGTGTGAAATGATCCAGAAGAAGCAAAGGTTCAGTCTAGTTGTTTGTTTTAACGTATCAGAGAAGATTGTTGAGGCTACCAAGAGCATTGGAGAGGAATATTTATTTATTTATAGACACTGTTTATATATCATAACTTGATGAAAGGCTGAACTCATTACACTTGAACTCAACATGTGACTGTAGTTATCTGCATCACACTGGGTGGCTGTAGGCCAAGTCAATACATGTATGTACTGTGAGCTGGAGTCGTGCAGCCTGTCTTTGCCTCTCTGCTGAAAGTTAACATCCCCTTGGTGTGCCACCTAAGCTCCCCCTTTCAGATATCTCTTTAAAAGATAATTTACTTTAGCATGAATAATTTAAGCAGTAGATCTGTTTACTTGAGTTTATCTCAACTGATGAAGGTCAGGGTATGCTTGCACAAGCCCTTTGACTAGCAGCAAGGGTGGTAGCTTCTGGCTGAGGCCTTGGGGATTAAGTGGGGAGCAGCAGACTCTCCATGTATTAAGGTGGCACTTAGAGACATGTGACAAAGGCATTTCCCTTCATAGTTCTTTATTTAAATCCTGCTTTGCCTAAGTAGTCTCCACTGGCAGCAACAGTAATTGAAATGGAATACACTGTTCATAAAGGTTTCTTTCTGAATCACCGCTGTGATTTAGTATAATGGGTTTCTGTAGTATGCAATGGAGGAGAGAGTGGGTAAAAAGACAAAGTAGATGCATTTCTGCTTCTAAGCAAAGTGAAGCTCCACCATATTCTGCTATGGTACATCCAGCGTGAATACCACAGGGGTTATGGCTGCTTCTTATGAACAGGCTTTTTAGAAAGAGAGACACTTTATCGTGGATATGTTATGTTGACAAATGCACAAGAGTAACTGTGCTTCCTGTTGACAGGGAGGCTTCTGAGTAGCACATAGACTATCCATTTGAAAGAATTTCTGTGCAGTCTCACTAAACACTACCTCTTCATTCTTTGGAGGCTTTTCTATTGGTGTGCCTTCACAATATCATCTAGATGAACAGGGAACCACATTTGGGCTTGTGTAATCTCTTAATGAGAAGTCTAGCCATGTTTTTTATTATCTTTGCACTTGCAACTATGTTAATGACTTGCATACCAAGCAGAGAAACTGGACAGAGTGGATAGAAGGATATATGGTTGACAGCACAGTATGAGAGAAGAAAGTGGGCTGCAAGAAGAAATAGCACGAAGGTTGAACTTTGCAGCCTCATGGAAAGCCCAAGGTGGCAGGCGCAGTAATATTGACTAGTCTGTTCCTGGGAAAACTGTCTTGTCCATTTCAGTGGGTCTGTATGATCACACTTCATTTGCAGGATGGATGGCAGAAACTTTGAAGGTTCTAAAAGAATAAAATGGGACTGAAATAACAAATTCATGACTCCTGAGGGTGAGTGTGAAGATCCTTCTGGTACGCTGAAACTACAGAGACAACTCCTATAGCCTTCTTGCTCCCATATTTTTTGAAATGTTAAAAGAAAAAAATTACTGGATCAGTAATCTGAAGGATGTGTAAGACTTGCTGACTGATGGGGTAGGTTCATAATTGGTTTAAGCCAGTGCTGCAGTCTGTCCTCCAGCTGTCCCTGACTATATGTCCCAACCCCAGCACTACTTTTTCTTGTATCAGCCGTGGAGTAGTTCAGGCCAGAGAATCAATTGCACTTAAAACATATAATTTCTTTTTACATCATTGCTTTGCATTTAATAATTATGCGAGAGCTTGTGCTGGCATAATGGGGAAAGCAGTGGGAACACTGGCAAGAAAGGGTAGAAGACATTTATTTTGAGGTCAGTGCTAGCTATTGCTGGCTTAAACTGATTGTAGAACTATGGCACAGAGTGGTCATGTAGTAGGCAGGGAAGGAGATAAAGAATGCCTGGTTGATTAAAATAGTGCAGGTGTTAAAGGTAATGTAGCAGGTCCTGTGCTTGGAGACGGTTCATGTCCTCCCTGTGCCTTTAGTTCCTCTATCAGCAAAAGTGCAGATAACTCCCTCAAGGGGCTCCTGTGGGGTTTAATGCAGTAAAGCCCTCAGGAATGGAGGTTTATAGAGATAGGCAGTGTTTGTAGATTGTAACCAGGTGCCTGTGCTGACCAAGAAAGTTTGCAGCATTTACACTGTGTTGGAAGCGTGCAAGTTTCTCAGGCTTGGTGCAGACTTTCCTTCGGAAATGGGGATATCAGCTTTGTAATGCTGATGTTGTGCTGCATATTCTGGCCTACAGCCTTCAGTGATGAGAAATAGGGCTAAGGCAGTGTATGTTCAGAGGGACAATGCTTGCAGGGAAGGAAGTGCCACCTTGTCCTCGGTGATGTTTGCTGATTGCAAATTTGTCCCTAGGTAAGTAGCAGAGCATTGACTTTCACTGAGACTCTACCCTTAAAGTAGATTATATCGGGTAGCACCTGCATGATAGAGGAGATGGTACAAAGCAATTGATCTAGCAGCCTCTCAGCTGGGAGAACAAGAGCAGGATATTGTTTGAAAGGTGTTTAGTAGTGAAACTTGCTTCCTTTGGGTATATTGCCCTAGCTCTGTCTTATCTCCAGACCCTCCAGAAAGGGAAGAATAAGCCACAGTGACAGCAGGGAAAATTTGTTGATGATGCTGAAGTGTATGAAGAGGTGGTGTTTCATTTTATTTTGAATGGGGACTATTGTGACATTAATGAAAGTGCACAGAGGTCTGGAGGAAGAGCCTACCTGCTCTTCACTTGATTTCTTGTCACTCTGCTAAGCAGACATCTTTCTGGTTACTCTTGGTTTTCCCCACTAAAAGGTCACACGTGCAATAATTTTGTTTAAATCTGTTTCTATCAAAGAGGGCAAAGAAAGAGACATCATTAGGTCCCATAAAACCTGCTAGGTTTAGAGCAAAATCTGAGATCTAGGTTTTACAAGAAGATTGATTCCTCAGTTTGCTTCTGTGTATTTCCAACACTTCTGCTCATTTATATGTCTCAACTCATGTATCATTTACTATCTTAACATAGTCTCAGGTCAAACACTGCTTTTGGATGCAATACTGACTGTCATAGAGTCATAGAATCATTTAGGTTGGAAAAGATCTCTAAGAATGAGTCCACTGTAAACCTAACGCTGCTAAGTCCACCACTAAACTCTATCCCAAAGCACGATGTCTACACACCTTTTAAATACCTCCAGGGATGGTTACTCAACCACTTCCCTGGGCATCTTGTTCCAGCGTTTGCCAATTCTTTAAATTCACCTCTTCAGTGAAGACATTCTCCCTAATATCCAATCTAAACCTCCCCTGGTGCAACTTGAGGTCATTTCCACTTTCCTATTACTTATTACTTGGGAGAAGAGACCAACACCATAAACTTTCTTCCTCATGGAAGATTCCTCTTCTCTCCTTTTATCTACCTGTCATATAACAAATGCGCTTTTACCTTCCCTTGGTCAAGTAGATGGGCCACAATGTTGTAAGCATGAAATTGTGTTACTTTGCCCAAATGTCCTGCTCTCTGCATAACTTGAGGGAGCTATGGTTTTGTATCTGCAGCTCTTTTGTTCTGGAGATGTTGCCATCTTCCAGCAATACGAATGTGTGAGTGGAGGGGATGTCAAATACCATAGTATTTGCTGTACTTTTATATCTGGCTGTTCTTTAACTATACCTTCTACTACCTTTTCTTTAATGTTCTGATTCCTAGAAGAACATCAACTCAAGTCATAATTTGGTCTCAGAACAGTTTGTTACCCCTATTTTAAAATATCTCCCAAGATGGCCTCAGGAAAAACTATTTTAGTATTTTTTCCCAAAAAGTTGTTAATCTAACAGCCCTTAACAGCACTTACTGAGTGTGTGCAAGAACAGTGGGTGAGAAGCAAACATAAAAAAGTTCTTGCAAGAGGCGGTGGCATGGGAAGCTTGGAGCATCCTGCATAAGGAGCCTGCCTGGGCTCTGCTGGACTTGCCATGCCTTACTGTGCTTTTCAGCCAAACCTGCCTGGGCCCCCAGTTCAGTGGGAAGGATAAGCAGTTGGTCAGCACTTTCATTCCTCAAGGTTTTCCACATGAGAAAGCCTGTGGTGCTTCTGGGTTGGCCTCCTCCCTGGTTCTCATCTGAGTTAAGTCAAAAAAGGATATAGGGACAGAGTGATTTCTGCTGAAAAAATGGAAAGCATGAGAATTAACCTACCAGACATTGCTTTGGCCAAAGCCAGAATAGGGGAAAGACGAAAGGAAACTACTACTTCTTCTAGGAAATCAGAAGACATTCATCAAAAGGCAGTCCTGTGTATCCACCTGGCAGGAACACATAAGTTTATTTTTGTCCTGGGAAGCTGGTTTTGGATCTTTGAAACGTTACCCTTGTTATGGCAAGTTTGAGAAGTTTGCAGAGTATCGGACTGCTGAGGAATTTGCTTTGTTACATTTTTGTCTCCTTCCTTCTGCTCCTCCCCAAGGAAGATAACTTTTCGAGCTTCTGCCCCCTCCGAAATACCATAGTAACCACCAACTTTGCCAGAAAATGCTTAGCACATTAGCGGGTTTAAGTGTCATAGTTGTAATCACTCAGAAGGCCACAGAGCTGCATAGATTTCATTCCAGTATCCTCTCCAGCTTTTTGACAACACTCGGTGGGCAGAGTTACAAACTCATGAAGCCTGTGGTACAGATGAAATACGAGTTGCTGCACTGCACAGGGAGGATAGTCGTATATGTGTGGATGTGGCAGAGGGAGGAGTGTTATGAGATCAGCTGGGTGTCTGTAGTGAGAGAAGTGTGAATGGGAAGGGTAAGTTTTCCATTGCAGAGTGTCCAAATAAAAATGGTTGTTATTATTGAGGTTATCTGTTCTAGAGTTAAACAAAGAAGGGTCAGCACTGCCCTATCCAGCATTCTCTGTAAATAAGCTGTATTCGTGCGCTATTGCTTTGGCTCTTTGGCTCTCTTGGATAATTCTTGCCTCCCGTAACTTACTTCTATAATTGCCTGCATGCCAGATTCTGCTCACAGCTTCAGGAGCACCACATCAGGAACCATTTTTTCAGAGTCTTTTTTTTTTGTTTTAACCTGGTGCAACTGAGCTCACTTCTTGGTCACTGTCTGTATTAATACCTGTTAGCAAGAGCAGAGAGGGCCCCATGCTGCTGAATGGAGCCAGACAGCTGCTTATCTCTCTTGCAGATGTTCCTCCTTTTTTTGTCTGCTCAGTGTGAGAAGGGATGATGGAGCGCAGGAATGTGTCATATCCTTTCCATTCCCCTCCCTGCTGGTTTGGAGCAGCCAAAAATGAGAGGGGACTAGGGACCCATTAGCAAAGTGAGTGAGTGAATGCTTAATAAGTCTCCTATTTTCTTAAACATGGGATTTGACTTTTTGGCTGCAGGCAGGGCTGCAAGTGGGGGTATGTACGTAGAGGATGTGTACATCTACATTCTTTTCCCCACATTAAGATACTGCAGGTTTTTGGTGTGCTTTCAGACTGTCTTCTGGGTTCAGGCAAAGCCCTGCTCTCACATCCCCTTGCAGGACCTTGCAGCAGGCTGGCTTAGGATTGCAGAGTGCTGATGTTCACACATCTGATGGGCAGAACCTCACTTCTTCAGAGCCATTGGTCCTGTCCCAAGTTGTTTCCAGCCTGGGAGCTCCTCCCTTGACCAGGGCAAATTGAACTTTTGCTTCCACACAAAACAGTCTCTTCCAGTTCCCTTTGCTTTTGAGCTCCGATGGAACCTGGATTCCTTCTCCCCCAAAGGTGAGATATTGCTGATCATTCTTACACTCAGCAGTGCCACGCATTTCTTGCCAAGTTCAGCACTCATCCCTGCCTGTGTCAGCTGTTTCTGGGCCTACACAAACTTAACAACAGCTCTGCACTCTCCCACAGAGGTTAAACACTACCAGAGGTATCCTGCTTTGTGTAAAGTAGAGGCTTCTGGATTCCCTTTCCAACTTTGAACACTAGATGAGTTCTGAATCCCATTAGGGAACAGCACTCTGAGTGCTAGGCTGCAACAGTCTGTTCACTCCTGGGCCATAAATACCTGTAATAACTTTTCATTTTGGCATTTCATAGCTACAGAGCACAACCAGCTCAGTAGCTCTGAGGATGGGTGTCTGACCTGGCAGGGAAGGCAGGGAAACTTGACTAGGAACACTCAGGCTGAGCACAAGTGACATGGCAAGGTCCCACAAGGGTTGATCTTTGTTTTGTTAGGAGCTAGGTGCAGTGTTCTGGAGGGAACAGGTCTCAATCTGTCATGTTTGTAGGGAGGAGCAGAGTCCACCTAGAAAGAGCAAAAGAAGAGGTGCTTATCCTAGTCTGCTTTTTTTGCATGCTCGTACATGGTCCAACCTGTGGAGCAAGTGATAGAGTTGCTTACACCAGGTTGTCATAGTTACCCACTTTCTATGCAAAAAAAACCCCAAAATATCAAGGAAGAACATCAAGATTTTTCAGAATTGACAGGCCACTCCAGTCTTTTTCTGTTACTCTGGGACAAGAGCAGAGTGTCTAACGCAACTTGCCATCTCTTAAAACAAAGTGCAGAAGCAAAACCCCACAATTCCAAGTCTTTCTTCCAGTATTTCCCCAACATTGCATAACACTACAAATGTGTGTGTTAAACAGGTGTAGAGGTGTGCCTCACTGCTTCCTGTGTTTCAGTACCTGCTATCTGATTGGAACGAGAGAGCAGGTATTGAGTGCCTGTGTGCCCTGTGTCTTGGTAACACTTGATTATGCATTCACTGAATTACCAGCCTCTTGCTTTTCTTTGTCCAGAGCTGGAGTACATTTTGGCGTACATCTCCATCCACCTTTCTCGTCTCCCACTGCTTATACACATGGTGCAGTCATGCACTGGGCAGAGCTCCTGCTTGTGCCAAATCCACCATGCTGTTGAAGGAGGATGTTACAGTGCTGGAACCTATTGCGGCATAAAGAAGCCAAGAAATGCATGAAAAAGGGAATTGTGTTTAAATCATCACATCAAATAAAAGAAAAACCCAAATAAATGTGAAGAGAACATGAAATTTCCTCTTTGATGTTCTGTGCTGGGAAGGTTTCAATCTCTTTTTAAAGCTCCACCTCCACTCCCTTTCTTCTTATGGGATTGTATCCAATATTCCAATGTTCATGTAATGCCTTGACTTTGCTATCATTCTTCTTGGGATAATTATAGGTTAGTATAATGTACCTATTGTTCTGTTCCACAAAGCAGCACTGTCATACGGATGGCAGGGGTGGGGTGGGGGGGATCTCTGTGTGTTCCCCTGCATCCACACTGTGTCTCTAATTAGTGTTCTTCCTTCTCTTTCCTTTTTTATTTTAAACATTTTTCCTTCCCGTTGTGGATGCCAAGCACTTCCTTTCTCTGACTGTTGGTCTCATTTTCCAGTTACACTGGTGCTCTTTTTTGGTTTTGGCTGAGTTCATTCTCATCATAACAGGTTTGCCTTTCAGATGAAAATGACATGAAACCCAAGTAATGAGCTATTAGTATTTACAGAGGAAGCAGATAAATGATTCTTTCCCAAACCTTATTAGTTGAGTCTCGTATATTATCTTGCTTGATTTTTCCTAAATTCAGGAAGAAGAAGAAACCTACCCTGTGCCCAGGGGCTCCACTCTGCATTTGGGCCCTGCTGCACAAGGCACTGCATAAACATGTACTAACACAGTCCCTGACTATGAGTGCTCACACGATTTTCTATAACAGCATTTGTCTTTGCCCTCCAGGTGCAGGTGTGGGAGACTGCTGTTGAGTGCTATAAAGTGTTTCTGGTGCTGGGGCTTTGCTTGTTTTCACTGGGGAAGGTGCTGAGTATATTACTGGTTGCTTGAGATATATTAAGGCTGTAGAACTCAGTTAAACCTCCGTTGTTGTCCACAGGAGATAAAAGTTGGTTCATAATTGGTGGAGAAGCTGTGTAATCAGTTGCTTGCTTTCTATTGTTGCCACCTCCAAGATAAACAATATCCAGGGCTGATGCTGTATTTTAGCCAGTAAGGCTATGTAAGCAAATACATTCATCTTGATGAGCTGCTGTTTATTTCATTGTAAACTACTTTTTGCCTTTGAGTCAAACAAGTGGTCTGGAGAGATGGTTCCTGACTAGCCCATCAAAAGGGAACAGTAGTGGGGTGGTTTTTTCGTTTTCAGGACTTCACACAACTTCCTCCACTTTGAATGTGGGTTTACCAGAATGATGAAATGGGAAACCTCCAAACCATTGCATTTTTAAAACCTATTGTTTTAAAGGAGAAGTAACAGATTTTGGGGAGAATTTGGATTAAAACCCTTCTGCTAGCAATGAACATGCCTCAAGTGCAACTTTCCCGCTACAGAAGTAGACAAAAGTGTGTTCAGAGGTCAGAACTCTGTCTCCTCTTCTGCAGTCCCAGAGCTTCCTCTTGCTCCTGATGCACAAACGCAAAACACAGTTTTCTCTTGAATATCTCTTGTAAAATGCCCTACAGGAATCTTGGAAAGTTAGGAAGGTTCATCCAACACTGTCATTGCTAGGCTGTTCTGTCACAGGGAATGACTTCTGGTGTAAAGCCTTTAAATTTGTCAAAGCCTCTGTACACCTTTGCAGATTTACAAATCTGGACAAGTGTAGTGTCCATCTGTGAATGGAGTGTGAACGTGCAATGGAGGAAAAGGGACTTGGGGGATGGAAGCGGACTTCTTCTTGTGCCCTGAGAATGTGATCTTTCTAAAACAAAAATTAATTTCTTTCATAATGACAATTTATAGTATCGTGTCTCCAAAACAAAAGAACCAACACAGATGCACAATTTGGCAAGCTGCAAATATTAAGCAGCCGACCTCTTTCTCCCTGGTGTAATTCCATGGACTTCAAGGGAATTACACCAGTGACAGTGAATCTGGCCTAAAATGCCTTTGACTAAAATTTGTTGGTTGTTTTCCCAAGTAATGATGAATGAGATCTGATGTTTTAGAAATGGATGAAATCTCATGTGTTTGGTGCAGCGTGCTGAGAAGCACACCATGTGTGAGCACACACACGTCCATGCTTGTGTACACATGTGATAGCTTTCTGTGGATGTTCCCAGAACTAACCAGGACGCACTAGCCAGGTGTGTCTGCAAGTCAGCTCTGGCTGTGTTGCGTGTGTTGGAGATGCACAAGGATGCTCTTTACAACTGCTGCTTGGCTCGTGCTTATTGTATTTCTCCTTTGTATCCTGAAGTGGAAACCATAGGTTAATCCCAGTCAAATCCTGTAAATGATTGCCCCTGTTGGACCAGACACAGAAAAATTCCTTCCCCTGGCTTAAGCGTATTTACATACCACAGGTCATTACAAGTTGGCGCTCACCTTTGTATTCATTCCCACGTGTCAAAGAACAGATATTGGTTCCTTTTTCTTTTTTCTCTCCAATATATCTTCTATTTTCTAGGTTACCTTTTTTTGAAGGAATAAGAAAGCCCAAGGCGTGATCCCCACGGGTCCTGACATCTGCTGCAGTTCATTCTCACTGACTCAAAGGAGACCTAGGGAAGGAGAGGGAGCAGTCTGGCTGCAGTCTCTTATTGTTTCTCTTTCATGGGCCCCCACCCTGCACCCTCCTGGGCCTGCAATCCACTAACTAGCTCCTCCTGACTCCAGCTGTCATTTTTCCTTTTTATCTACTCCTCTCTCAAAGAACCAAATGTCATCTCTTGTTGTTCCCTTAGCTGGGGTCAGAGACTCCTTTATGTGCTTTGCGCTGATCAAGGGTTTTAAACTGGGAATGAGAGCGGTAATCAACTGCATGGTTGGGGAAGGAGAGAGATTAAATCTGAGAATTGCTGGTGATTGCCCCACATGAAAAACAGCAGCTAGCAAAACACATGCTCTCATTATGCTCTTATGATTATTTTATTCCCTTAGTGACAGTAAAATGCTATCTGTAGCAGAAAGGTAGGACAAAGTCCATCTTTGCTTAGCCCTGTTGTATTCAGTGGATTTTCAGTGGGGTAGAATTGTCAGAATTTTAGGTTTTACAGTGAGGAGTGACTCATATTTTCAGACCCTCTTCCTGAGAGATTTTAAGAAAGGGAGAAGGCAAATCAAAGACGTATTCGTGTTGAGAATTGAGGACCCCCTTTTGTTGCAAAAAGGGCAGCCATTTTTATTTCCAGTCTTGACTCTACAGCTACAGGGAAGTCATTGGAAGGTGTAGTGGAATGTGACTTCTGCTGCGTCCTGACACTTCCACTTCATCAGCCAGTTTTGGGGCATGCTGGCTTGGATAAACGTGGGGACAGGAAGGGTTCCTGGCACTGCTTCAGTCTCTGCCCATGGTTTATTTTTCTGATTTCTTCAAGACAAAAATCAAGTTCCAGGCACTGCAAGAGATTGCAAAAAGTAAGTTGCATAGTCAAACCTAGCAAGGCAAAACAGTTAACAAATGGGCAAAATGATGAGAATTATCTTCGGATTGATTAATTACTTTAATTTTAGTAGTCTGTTTCATTCAATAGTCTCTTTTTAAAGTCTTGCCAGTCCCTCTAAAATGTCTTCTGTTGTTACAGAGCTATAGGAAGAATAGTACAAAGTGTCCTGATTCTCCTTTTGCACTGATGGAAGTCAAAAGTGCTCTGAAGTATGCAGGAACTGAGTCAGCCGTCTTCCAGAAAAGCATTTTCTGCACAAGAGAAAATCAGGCTGTATTTAGAGTTTGTTTAATTAAAGGAGACCTGGCTGGAGGAGGAAGAGGTTGCACTGAACTCAGATTGGCAACTTTTGCCAAGAAGTGTTAGGGACTAACGCTCTAGTATCATTCTGTGTTTATTCTCTAGGCATTTGACAGTGATTTTTGTTAATGCTTTCAAAATCTGTTACTTTCTTAGCAGCACCAGCTCCTAGAACTGTTTCTAGGTTCTAGAATTTCTGGTTCTGCTTGCTGTAGAAATATCTACATCTAAAAAAATCTACCAGTTCCGGAACAAGACCCAACTCATGATACTTTGAGTGGTTTGATTTGGAAATTCCATAAGTACCAGGTACAGGTGGTAGCTGGAATACAGGGGAAAAAATGGGAATATCATGGTAAAAAAATACTTCTTTACTGGAAGTCCACGGTTAAGCTTCTTGAACTTGGGGTTCATCCCCTTCTTGTCTGTCCAGTTAAAACAGGAGATGTGCCTGAATCTCAAGTTTAAGATGGAACCTATTTGTAAAATTTCAGTCAAATGCTACATTTTAAAGCTCCCAAATCCGGGGAGATGTGAAGTTGCGTCTGACCTGACTTTTCATCCATCCCTCTACCAAGATGTTTCAGCTGTAGTATTTGGAATGGGCCTTTATATATGGTTTTGAGGCCTGATCACCCCTTGTATGCACTGTGATATGAGAAGAAAGATGGACGAGAGGAGTCCACAACCCTAGAGATGCTTGTCAACTCTGTTCTTGGTCTCCTCCTTTGCCTTTCTCTGTAGCATGAGATATGAATCACCGCCTAGAACCTTCTAAGCACATGCATCCCATGAATGCCTTGGAATTAATCATAGAATCATAGAATCATAGAATAGTTAGGGTTGGAAAGGACCTCAAGATCATCCAGTTCCAACCCCCCTGCCATGGGCAGGGACACCTCACACTAAACCATCCCACACAAGGCTTCATCCAACCTGGCCTTGAACACTGCCAGGGATGGAGCACTCACAACCTCCCTGGGCAACCCATTCCAATGGGGATAGAATGTCCAGAATTGAGCATGCCCTAGGACACTAATGATGCCCTTTTTTGTCTTTCTGGGGCAGATTGTAGTACTTGAGAGTACTGGTCTTTTTTACTATAGACTTTAAGGGTTTTTTTAGAATACTCCGAATTTGTACCCAGTTTTTGGTAGGCCTCTGTGTGCCAAATACCTCGCACATTATTTTCTAGAGTTGCTGGAGACTGGTCTCCATCTTTCAGTTTGTAATTTCCAGTCCTTTGTTGTTCAAAGACACAGAAGTCCCTGCTGTGTGCTGTTCCATTTACTGCTCCCTTTTCAGTCTTTCCTTGCCATCATTCCTTCCTAATTCAAATTTGTCATTCCCAGTGGTATTGCTGTTTTGTTCAGTGGGAGCCATGATTAACAGTTTTCCTATTGGACTGATTTGGATTGACACCCGTCTTTACAACCTAGCAGTCTTCGAACAAATCCCTCAGTACACAGGCAAAAACCAGCATCAAAGCTGCGGCCTCATTCTTCCATCTTGTGCAGTCTCTTTACCTCAGCAAAGTGCGTATAAAATAATAGGAGAAATAAGGATGGAGAGCTCAGTCTATGCAAGCTTTAATAGCAGCTAAGTGTACAATTGCATTGGGAAATGGCGTTTCTGAAGTTCAGATTGAGACCTTGTATCCAGAGTGAGGTTAAAACATAATTTGTTGTAATTTAGCAGCAATATTAAATGTTTTAGGAAGTGAAGTTCTATTTTTTCTGCTTCCATATATTTTTTCTGTGCTGTTGCTGTACTCAAATGTATTGACAGTTGTAATCACATGGAAAGATTCTACTACAGTAGCCAGTTTGGTTCTTCATTGACATATCATAAACATTTTTCTCAAGTGACTACAGACCATACAACCCTGAAGGAAGCAAATAACTGCAGAAACAGCATACAATATTTTTACTGCCACTTTTTGAACACTAACAACTCTCAAAGAAGTGGATATTGCTAGAATTTGATCCTCTTCATTCTGCAGAACATGTTCTGGGATTCTTCTCCAGTATTTTATCAAGATTTTCTCTTTTCTGTAGGTAGAATTAACAGAAAACAGAGAATCAAACAGACCAAAGGAGGGGTAAATGCTCTATTCCTGGCAGTGTTCAAGGCCAGGTTGGCCAGAGCCTTGGATGACACAGTCTAGTGTGAGGTGTCCCTGCCCGTGACAAGGGGGTTGGAACTTTGGAACTAGATGATCTTAAGGTCTTTTCCAAGCCAAACCATTCTATGATTCTGTGATAAAAGCACGCAGCATAAAGATTCTGAAAAGTCAGTTTCTGTATTAAAAAACAATCTCAAAACCGAGTCAGCCTATAGTAAATTATAACCATACATGCTATCACCTCAAATCCTCCAAGATTTTTTGCTACAGATGCTTGCCAGATGCTGCAGCAGTTTCCAGCTGTTTCTCCACTTTTGGATGCACCAGCAAAACTAAGAAACCTCACCAGCTGATGGAGAAACTTATGGAGGGTAAAGTGAAGTAGGAGCTGCTTAGTAGGAATTTAATCTAAAATGATGCTGACTGAAGACATAAATGCCAGCTGTTTATCAGCTGGCTCATACTGAAAGTTCATTTAACTTTATCATGCTCTGTACTTGTACTTACCCTCCTTCCTTCAGTCTTTTGTTTTGTTAGGAGTATAAGAGAGTGAGATATGAAGTTATTCATATAAGTGTATCACTTTCTTATAATTGAACTACTTTCTGTCAAGAAGTCACGTGGAAAGCAAGAGAAGAGATGCCTCAGCTCTTTGTTACCCCTGCAGCATGCAGCAAGATTGACCTGGAAGGGATTCTATCTAAACACATGAAATGTCAAATAAACCCCAGTTATTCTTTGCATTCAAAAGCCAAACATAAATTCCTACAGCTCCTTCAGAATAAAATCTTAAGTCATTCATGGCAGCCTTCAAAACACGAATCAGTGTGGCAGTGATTAATTGTTAAGTATATGCAATCTGTCTGTGTATAGGCAACACTATAGATCGTGATAGTCAAACCTGAAAAGTTTGATTCCTGAATGGACCAAGAGGAAGCAACATAATCAGCAGGGTGTGGTGACCTGACGCTGTGCTTGCTGGCTTTGATGATTTGTCATCATTATTACGTATTGCTGGTAACCTGTGAGCAGATGCCTTGGTGCAGTGTCAGATCATCCATCACACCATGATTAGGTTGTAGAACTCTGCAATTGTGTATTTCTTCCTGATTGTTGGTTTAAAGTGTTGCTTTGCATCTCTCCATCTTCCTGCCTCTCTTTGACTACATCAAAGAGTGAAGAACAATCTCTAGTGCTTTGAAATATTAGCTAAGCCTTCTTGTTTGTTGAGCAAAGAGAGGTTCTGATTAAGCCTAGAGTTTCCTCGAGAACCCATGTATGATGGCTTAAGGAATTCAAGTTGAGCATTGTTGGTTATATTACATAGATTATAATCTATGTAGTACATTAGATTATTTACTGACTTCTGCAAAAATGTCCCATGTTTCACTTAGTGACATGGTGGTATGTCCTAATCTTTCTCTTTATGCTGAGAAAGATGCAACGTGTAGCTGTTTAGTGTATGTTACACAGAAACTCCAAAGAAAGACCGTCTGAACGGCTTTTCTCTCGCAACTCTAACCAAATGATGAAGGTTTTTACTATTCAGTGCATATGGCTTGCAGTTCTTTTTGGAGAGAAGTGGGGAGAGTGTATGTTTGGAGAGACAAGAAATAGTCATTTTGTTGTGCATGTAATAAAGCCAGCAATGTTGCTGTCAAATATTAGTGGTTCCTAACGTAACTACAATGGAGAACCTCTGGCTGAGGACAGAGGAGACATTATGTCTGCTTTGTGCTCAGTGGCAGTTACACCAAGATGATTTATCTGTGTATGATGGTCCTCAGAAGGAGAAGACTTCGGTGCCCTCCTTGTGTTGTGACCTTTTTGCACATCCTTCCATTTTCTTCCGTTCCCAGCTCCTGCCCATGGAGGCACTCTTCCCTTCCCCCTTCCATTGCCTTGGAGCTGTTTTGCTTCTCCTGATGAATGTCAAGTGCTTTGGGCTTTCAGCCCTAATGGGTGGGGGTTAAGACTTGGATCTACCCCTGAGACAGAGTGGAGCCAGCAAAGACGGGTTACTCAAAATTGTGTGGTGACAAGCCTTTTTTTCCCCTCCCTTTTTGTTCCCAGAGGATAGCTGGGGAAGTTTGTTGTGCCAAATGCTTGGAATGTGGTTTGTCTCCTCTTCTTCCCCCTTCAAAACAGAAAATTTTGTGTTGTGAACTGTGTTAATTGGGGAACATAAATCCAAACTATAGTGCAGCATTGCTGGGCCTAGGCACCTACTGAAATTTAATGAGGGAAGAGCAGCTTTCTCTTGCCCTCCGCTCTTATGCTCTGCCCACATCAAACTCTTTCTTGTTCAGATGGGAGCATGGGAATGCTAGGGACAGCATGTACATTGGTCCAAAGTTCTCACAGGTCTGAATGCAATATGTGACTCCTTTAAAATAATGCAGACAAAGGCATGGATGTTCTCCCAGGCCAAAGTTAGTTGTGTAGCCAGTGTAGGAAAAAAGAGAGATTTGCCTGGGTGTGTGATTGAAGTGTCTGCAAGCCCGTGTAAGGCTCATCCATGCCACAACAGAGATTTGATGCTGTGTGTGCCCTGACCATACATTTCTGGACTGATAACAGGGTCCATGTAGGATGTTACATGGCTGATAGTTTCTCAGAACTTTATGTTGAAGTATTTTTCTCATGGTTACTGACTGGCTGAAGAGATGTCTCATTATATCCACAATGGAAAATAAGAATCCTTCTTCCAATCCCAGCCACAGTACTGGGAATAAGTTGGTGCCCATCAGCTTATACAGGATGTAATGGAGTCTTATGCAAAAAGCCAGCCTAGAAGGGCCTTGATCAGAGCATGAATTTGAGTATAATTACACAGAGTGTATTAATGTATACTTTAACAGAGACGGACAAGTCCATCTGAAATGGCTCTGGAGCAAATGCCAAAAGCGAGTTTCCCTTTGGCACCAATGTTTCAAGAAGAAAAGCAATTCATAAATGGAGGAAAGGTAGACTGGGAGGGTAACAGAAAAAGAGCTTAAATAGAGGACCCTGGAAGCCCCAAAATTTAGTAAAACCAATACTGACTGGCTCTGAGGTCTGCTGCAATAAAACAGTAAAATTTGCTCTCAGGCAAAAATGCTTCTTATGGTGGTGCAAGACCAGTATTCATCCCTCAGTTCTGGATAACATAACATGACTGCAGGTGGTATTTTACCTGCTGGTAATACTGTACTGCTTTTGCCCACAAGCTCATCAATGCTTGTGTAGCATTAAGCATTAAAAGTCTTATTTTCGTCAGCTTCACCAGCCCTTGCTGATGCAGCACTGGAGGTCTGGGAAGAACTGCTTGCTTTTGCTTTGAGAGATGGGATGAAAGGTTAGAGGGGGTGGATGGTGATTGCATGAGCAATGCAGGTCAGGTTACTGGTGGATTCCTCTTGCAAGATAAGTGAGAGCTCTCTGAAAGGTAATTATTGGAAAGCATAAATTCCTGAGATAACCTGTCCAAGAAGAAATACTGACAGGAGCAGAGGCCATGTGCTAAAGGCTAGCCATTACTCCAGGGCAATGGGCTAACCTCTCTCTCTTGTTTTTTCTGTAACCTCTCTTTGCTCTAACAGTTGACTCCCTCAGTTCTTTTCCTTCAGTTACTTGTCAGTCTTTTCCTGGTCTTTGTTATGGACCACTGTGATACTTGTCTCCATTCTGTATTAATTGGGGTGGGGATAAGTGAACTCAGTATGCAGTTTAGTTCCAAGTCGAAATTCTTGTTTAGTCATTGTCTTTGCTTGTCATTATCACTGCAGCATTCAGGTAGCTTTTACAACGTATCTAGAAAAAAAGAAAGGTTGGTTTTGTATTTCTTTTCCTGATTGTTGTATAGAAGAGCCTCAACTAGCTTTCAGGGATGACATGGAGTCAGCTTTGCTTCTGAATGAAGAAAATTGCTGGATTGCAGTTGGAGAAGGGTGTCTTGAAGACAAAATTTTCAGAACAAAAGACAGCAAAACTGGGAAATAGGAAAAGAGCCTTCTCTTTATGGCTTTGTTATGTAAACTCTCTGTGTTTAGTCTGTAATGTAGAGATAATGATATTTATCCAGCTCCTTTTTCCACTGGTTGATTGATTAATGACTCTCTCATGATCCCTAGATTACACTTTTGTGACCTACAGCTTTAACTAGTGCAGTGTATTAGATCCCAGAAAAAAAATGGAAGCAATGTGTTAGCTGTGGCTAGTTCCAGCTGGGAAAACATGATAAACTGACCTGAACAGGCTTGCCTACCTGTACCTGCTTCTAAGACCTCATTCTAAAAGTGCACTGAAGCATATGCTGTCTGTTCAGCTGCCATCTCTGTTCAGCAAGGTATTCAAGTATCTACCTAACTTTGAATTGAAGTGGACCTGCACACTCAGTAAGGTGCTTTGCTAAACTGGGACACTGCCAGGGTTTCATCTTGAGTCTTTGAAGACCTCACTGGACAAAGAAGACTAAAGATGGATCTGAGATCTGCTCTAGCATAATTGGGATATGCATTAAACAACTGGAGTCCTTAAGAATAGTGACACTTGACAAAAGAGTGAGTTGTCTGAGCAGAAGAGAGGATCTTTATTGTGCAGTGGTAATTGCAGGAACACACTTCTGCAAGCTTTGCTAATTGCTAAGTGAATTACAAGGCTTTTCTGTTTTCTTTAGTTGTTCTACGGTAATCACCACCTCAATCTGATACTTGAGTTAAGGTGGTGCTGAGAACACGAGGCCAGCTGAAAGAAAAGCATATGCAAGGAAAGTTGGTGTGTAGGGGAACAACAATCAGATATTTGACTTTCTGAAAGCTAGTTGTGGCAAGTGCTTTTTCTTGACTTTAATAGAGAGTTCCTCTTATATGCTGCATAAGTATCTACTGATTCGGAGAAAACTCCAGGAACAAACTCGCCAACAGTTTCAAGTTGACAAGCAGGTATTCTTTATTGCGGCGCCGGGAGACACAGGGAACAGCTCCTAATGTGTGTCCCCGTATTGCTATACAGCCATCCTTATATATGAGGCTACACCTGAATTACATCATTTTCCAGAAAGTTTCCCACATGCATACAGAAAATGTGATGGTGGTCTTTAAGGGTCGTTTACTTCTCCCAGCAATCTTCATAACTTCTGGCAGTCTTTGAAGCACCAGCTTAATTAACATTACAGACATAGCGATCATCCTGGCCTTCTACTTATCGGTTAAACTGCTCCCATCCAGGACATCTGCTAGTCCCGGGATACTCCCCAGTAGATGTTTACGCCAGCGTAATGTATTCATTAACACCACAAACGTAACAATCATCCTGTCCTTCTACTTATCAGTTAGTTTAACTGTGCCCATCCTGGACATCTGCTAGTCCCAGATACTCCCCATCCCCAGGTTTTTCTATTCTGCTTTTCATACACTTTTTGTACTAAGGTCCTAAGGACCTGAAACTATGTCAACTACCTTCAAGCACAGCAGTTATTTTCCATTACAAAGCCATCAAAATGTTACTTAGAACTTACTACATTGTGCCTCCTTGTCTCACTACAGAAACAAAGGCACAGATGTTTGAAACATGCCTCCTCAGAGTTTAACCAGTGTGTGTATTTGCGATGATAGTTTTCTGTGCTCCAATCGGATGTGCTCCAGGTGCAGAAGATCCTGTACCTAGTAGTTTGTCTTAGTTCAAGTGTGCTGTTAAGGCAGGACATTCTTTATTCTGAGGGAGCTGTGAGATGATGTGTGGAAGACACAGTGCATCTGTTTCACCTCTTCTAACTTTTATTGTTCCTTTTTGAGGAGCAATAACTATACTTCAGCAGAGGAATGCCCGTAATCTGCCCTACTTGCATTTGTGGGTGGAGCCGGGGGAAGGAGGTGAGAAAAGGAAATCTAATTCACAGTCCTCTTGGGAATTCCCCTATGTAGCATGAGTCAAGTATATCCCTGCTGTACCTCTGCTGAGGTCAGTAGATTTATACAAGTGATTGTTCCTGTGTGTTCAAGAGAAATAATAACTCAGAGAAACATAACCTTAATTATGTAGGCTTAAGATGACTTTGGAGAGAACAGAAAGTATGATTTCCCATTGTGTTTTGTGTAGTTAATGATTATTGACTGGGTAGAGTAGACTTTTGTGTTTTCTTACACGTGTATTCTATTTGCCTTACATACCTTGACTGAGGAACTGAAAGTGCTACCCATTCGAGACTGGTAACTTTAAAGTATTTGTTATAGCTGATCGTTTTTTTCCAAGCCTGACCTCAGAGGCAATGTAAACCCTAATAATTATTATTCTAGATCTATATAAATCTCTGCTTTGCTTGTGTGATCATTTTCACCTGAGCAAAATGGATTGTTTCCTGTAGAGGGATTTCCGTTGCAGCAGGAGATACAAAGTTCCTGCAGAGGAGGCAAATCAGCAGAAAAATGTGAGCACACTAACTTTCTAGTCAAAGGATAAGAATTACATAAAATATTAATGTTATTACAGTTCTGTGTGATGGCGAAGCTTGCCTGTCATTTAGGAACATTTCTACTACTCTTCTGTTTGCATGTTTATTTCAATCTCTTCTAAATTCTGCCATCTGGATTGAATGGCACTGTGTGCTTGTCTACTGAATAACTACACAAGGTGCAGAGGAAATCCCAGACTGGGAATTTACAAGAGGGCTAACAGATATCATTTCATATCAGGACTGTGCTGTAGAGCTTGGACAGTTGCGACTCTGACATGGGTAAAAGCATGCAAAACCCTCGTGCTCTCTCCTGGCACCTCACTGCCTGTTGAGATCTGATGGAGATACATGGCTTCATGAAAGATGAGATACATATCGGCACATAAAAACGAATGCTCTTGTCAGCTTCGCTGATGTCATTTTGGGCGATGATGTAAATGTGGTGGGGGGGAAAACCTTCCATTTGTATATGCTGTGTCTCCCCGGGCGGCTGTGCTGACTGAGTGGCATAGCTGTCACCACTGGCAGCGTGGACAGGCTTTTTCCCATTGCAAACAAACAAGTGTACTACATGAAGACTAACCCTAGCTGTACTGCTGGAGACTACCTTTGGTGGCAGAAGGGGCTTTGTGAGTTCACCCTCAGCTCCCCCAGGCAATGTCAGCTGGGTTTGCTCAAACAGATCAAACGCCTTTCCTGAAGTAGATCAGGGAGCACTCATGCAACTATTGCTACTGGCAGGAGGTATGGGAACAATAAGCTGTAGGAGACAAGCGGCAAAATGTGACAGAATAAGAGGGAAGGGGTGACATTTTTAGCCAGCACAACTAGGGCTAGGAGAGCATGTCTGTTTATGATCTGAGCATCTTTTTGTATAGATAGTGCCTAAAGTGATGCACATGGTTTATTAATGAGGTAAATGTAGGACGCTACCCATTGTCTGCAGGGGAACTGTTAAAGCTACGAAGGAAGTTATGGCAGAGTAATTTGTAGAACTCTGGTTTGCTGGCTTCCCAGTGCCAGCTCAAGTAATAAATTGGTTTTTACTAATCTACCTTTGTCCTGGATGTGGGAGATAGGTCCACTCTGGGAAATCAGGACTGAGGGAGTTGAATGGATAGATTTTGTCTTTGACTACATCTGGCCCCTAAGGTGATGGCTGCACTAAACCAAACAGACTTCTGGTGACCCCAAACCCCAGCAGCTTGAGATGCTTCTTTAAAAACACATATAAAAAAAAAGTATCTCGGATGTTGTCCTGTCCAATCTAACACTGTTGCTGAAGTTTTCATTAGTTCATTCCTTTAGTAATTGGAGAGATTTTTTGACCTCTTGGTGGAGGTTAGGACCAAGCGGAATTCTGACTGCTGTCTTCAGATGCAGAAGAGGTCTAGGTTATTACCTTTCGCACCTGTTGTTCATTTAATTGGATGATGCTGCATCTCTTTAAAACAGAAATCCTGGCCTGAGAAAGAAGAGGTGCTCTGAGATATCCCCAAGGAGTCTGCCTCTGAGATTAACCTAATTGGTCACCGTGCTGAGTCTAATAGAGATTGTATGCAAAGTCTGTCTCTGGAAACAGCTTAGATAGCCCAGTGTATGGCATGGAAACTGCTGCTGTTACTTCTCCATGGAAATGGAAGAAAAGAGGAGAAGTGGACAAATTACTACAAGCACTGTAGTATAACTGTTCGCAGTCCACTATATCTGAATGGGGCTGAGCAAGTAATCTTCTAAAATACCTCAGCTAAGTACACATCATCTTGTACTATACAGAGATACCCTTTGTATCTAGCCATTAACTCTTCATATTAGCTGCAGAGTAAGATGGGCATACTCATCAGTTATAAGCAATCCCACTTTTTTGGCTTTGGGAGCTGGGAATGTTGCTGCAGACTTTGTGTGAGGCCATGCACAACTGCATGAACACCTCCAGCTCTGGTCCTCTCTGCACAAAGATGCAGCATCTATTGACCCTGAAAGCCAGTTATGGCCTGCAGGCCGTTGTCAGCAAAATGCCCTGATGCACAACACTGTTCTTGGCAGTATTAACTTGTGCTGCTGTTTCTTTTCTTTAAATGGAAGTGCTGGCAGAGCTGTCACACTTTCACAATACTTGTGAGGATGGGGTAGTCAGACCCATTTTCCCCCAATGTAAGTTATGCCTACCTTTTGTCGTTTTTCTTCACAGATGTTTTTTGGGTTTTTTTTGCATGAGATGATACCTGTAGTTTCACACTGGATTAATTTACAGTCTAAGACTGTTTCCAGGGTAGTGAATTTAGTTCATTCTATATGGTTGGGTTCTGTTATGATTCAGCATCACACCAAGATTAAAGCAGTGATAAGCCTGTTGATTCTGCCACAAACAGCCAGTAGGGATTTCCAGCCTACTGAGGGAAGTCTGCTGATAAATGCCTGGCAAAAGGGGATCCCTCTGCCTTTCTACACATAGGGTATAGGATAATACTAGGTGCTCAGAGGAGGGTACTGGAAAATCTCACATTACTCTTTCACTGATGTAGGATTCAACCTAGAATCGTAGCGCAGAGCACCTCCTTGACTGTTGTAAAGTCTGGGCTGTGCCAGTGCTGACCCAGGAACTTGTCATCAGTTCTCTGATGGCTCCTAGTCTCTTGCACCACATACAGACTATGCACCTGGCACAGTACTTTTGAACAAGTGCTTGAAAGCTTGTCTATTTTGACCTGGCTGTACGAGTTCTTCCGAGGAAAGGCATTAAACTCTCCTTGCAAGCCTTTCCTTTCATTTACCCTTCAATCACTGGTGCTCCAGCAACACTGTGTCTGCTTGCAGCTGTATACTGCTTTGTTGTCTGATATGTGTACTCTGTCTACTACTGAAATAGTTCTACTAGCCATTTTTTTTCTCTGACTCCTATGGTGGGGAAAGTTGTACAGGCCTCTTTTTTGTCCATCAGGTGAAATTATTCAATCTCTATAGAAATGAAATAGATGTCTCAATGACTCTGGCTCTTGAAGAGTCTGGGATAGACATGTGTTTGTGGGTCTTTACAAAGCTGCCAAGTTTATGTTAAAAAACTGAAAGCCCAGAATGTTTGAGTCATTCTGTAGCACATCTGGAAATCCTGTTTTGCCTTCGCTTATATTCACACCCTTTACATCATTAGAAGATGTCGTGCAGGGACAGATGCAACTGACCATTATGAGAAAACTGAATCTGCACATTCCTGCACTTTCTGCTTTGCCCTCAAAGTTTGTAGTAGATTCTGAGCAATCTGTTACACTTCACCTAGTATCAGGAAAGCCATTCTGTATTTCTGTTGAGTCTTGGTGTCCTACCTCTGCAGTTGCAAAGGGTGCATGACTGTAGCATTCAGGAGCTGCCTACAGGCTAGAAGTTCAGCCAGAGGAGGGGTGCCAGCCAGGCTTTGGTGGTCTAATACTCTTGAATATGTCATATTTTCTTTAGCTTGGCTCTTTTGATGAATGTTGTGATAGCATCTTGCAATGTAATGTGAGGATGAGCAGAGCAGAATACTTCATCTTTTCTGGGAAGATGCTCTGGAACTGGGGGTCTGCTGTCCAAAAGTGCTGCAGGAGTCTGGTGATACTGGGCTCTGTTAAGCACAGGTTTCCAGTTGCAGCTGCTCTTCTGGGTCTAGAAAGAAGAAGCAGCTGTTGAAACAGTTTGAACTTAGTCCGCTGTGCCCTTTGTGAAAACCGGTGTTCAAAGCATATGAGGAAAATGCATGAGGACAGGCTGGGGACTACTCATCTCTTTGGCGTGCTCTGCGATAGCGTAGGTACCACAGTTTTGCAACTAGCTCTGTCTTCATTGCTTATCTGCTTTAAGGTAGAGAATCATAGTAGGCCAGCCCAGATGTGAAAAACACACAGGAGCATAACCAGACCACTGCATGAAACAGAATTATGCTGACTGGGGGGAAGGCCCTTTTAATGATTGTGTCTATTAGATTGTCCACATTAGGGTCTGTCTCTGAATCATAAGCAATGTTAGCTCATAGTGTGTAACATTTCCCACTTCCAGGCAGCCTCACTACTACCTCCTCTGACCCTGAGAGCTATGCTAACCCTTGCTTTCAACACTGAGGAATCTGGGAGACAGCAGTCTGCATGAAGCAGGGGGAAAGATACATAAAGCTGTGTGTCCTCAACATAATGGCTGGCATTGCTGCCTATATTCTTCATCATATTCCCTAGAGGTTTTGCATAGATATTAAATCGAAGTGATGGAAGAGTTGAGCCCTGTGGCATTCTTCAAGTCAAGGCTCATGGAGAGGAGGAGCAGTCTCCTCTCAGGGGCCTCTTGGGATCTGGTGGAAGGAGCAAGTGTAGCCAGCTCAGCGCAGCTCTTTCAGCACTTGCCAAGACATATGGTTGGTCAAGTTGTACCTTTTGGTCTGCAGTGTTGCGGGCAGTTGATAGCCCAAGCAGTGTCTGCATGGTATCTTAGTCTTTGTCCATCTTTGTGAGAAGGCCCCATTGCTGCTTCATTTCCAGACTCACTCATGGATGTCTCCAAAAGGAGAGTGCAGAGTACTTTCTGAAGCTGCATTGCATCACTTGTTTCCTACCACTTCTCAGGACTTGCCCCATTTGAAACTGGATAGCAGTGCTGCTGAAGAACAAAGTCTGATTTAAAATGTCTTTTTCAGTTGTCTTCAGTGTTCCTCACAGTATCACATAATCTAAAATATAAGACTAGAGGCTAAAAGTACAGTAAATGAAAACTACATGGTCTTGAGGAAAGCAAGTCCCGTATTTTTGATTATGGCTGCGGACCATTGCAAACCGTGGAAGGAAAAGTCTGTTGCTTTCTGTTACATGATTAGTCATTTCTTTCTGTGCTACCAGCTTTTTACTTGCCTAGTCATGTAGTGAGCATGGTTTTAGAGGGAAATGACTAGAAAGGGGCCTGGCCCCAGGAACTGGAGACAATCTGAATTCATACTCAAAGAATATGCTGAAAATTTAAGAGCTGCACTTAAGGAGGACTGCTTCTTTGTTATACAAGTTCTCCAGGGATGATGTGGGCCAGTAATCATTGCTGAGCTTGGCTGGTTTTATGTCTTCAGTGAGTGTGCTCTCCTCTGGATCCTAACCTGAAACATGAAACTTGGATAGCTGGGACTTTGCAGGATGGGCAGGAAAGCAGTGATGGAGAGCTGCTTTGCTGCTTTGAGGGCCCATCAGGATCCCTTGTCAGCAGAGAAATAAATGTCCTGAAGCAGCTGGAGTGAAGCCAGGCTCTTGGGCCTTGTTGCTCACTTGCAGGTTTATAAGCCAGGCCAGTTCTTATTGTTTTTTGGGTTTTTTTTGTTAAAGGCATGCCTAGACAGAGGAGTACAGGAGGTACTGTACAGAACAGTGGTAAGACAGAGTGTGCTCAGAAAACTTCTGGTCTAGTTAGAGCAGGCAGGCAAAGGTTGAGAGAAGGGAATGGTTGTTCTTTGCTGACTTTGTTATTAGGTGACCTGATTCCATCACAGAAAACCTCAGTTTCTCAATGCTGAAAAGGACAGTGACCTCATGAAAGTCACAGGGGACGACCCTCCATCCCAGTACATGCTCTCGTGCCAGTGACAACCTGTAAGGCTGCATGGAATTGTACCAGTCACATTGCTGTCCCAGGACCCTTGGGGCTGGTGATGCTTTCAGAGTGCTCACCTCCCTATGCACACTGCACTTCTGGTGCTCCAAGCTTGCTGTTTAGTTTCAGTCACCTCCTTTTTCACCTAAAAAGAGCCACTAACTCCTAGTAGATGTATACCTCCCCCACGCAGCCTTGCAGAGATTCTGGGTGTACAGGTTGTTTTTTCCAAGCCAGGGAGCTTTTCATAATCAGCCAGAACCGGGTTATTTTAGTGTCCTTGGGCTGGAATGTCAATGCAAAGCCTGTGTGTGTGCCAGCAGTGTCACCCTCCCACCTGCCCCAAGCATCTGGGATTTCACCTGTGGCCTTGCACTGAAGGGCTCTGTGCTTTTAGCAGTGTGCTGACAACTGTACTCTGCTTTTCCAGTTGTGCTGCTTTCAGGATGATGTGCCTTCCTAGCCCTGCAGTTGGTCATGTCTGCTTCGTAATTTTGTTTTCCCCAGCGTTTTCGAAATCTATACATATGCTGATGATTTTGTGTCATTAATATCAGTCTAGGCAAGTCTGTGTGACCTTTCACTCCCATGTCCAAAGGGAAGGATCGACCCTTGCAGTCAGTCACAGCACAGCACTGACTCATACATACTTTTCATAAAAATAATGCAGAAATTCCCCATAGTTTTTAGATATTTTTTAGATATTTTTTTCAGTGCAAGTGTTCCATAGCAACACAGCTTGGGAAAACTATGAAGCATGTAATGTCAGATAATTAATCTTTCTGACATATCATACACTTTTTTACTATTCATGTTGTCTGTTTACTTTCCTTTTTTGTTTCACCTATCTTGCTTGCTCAAACTCAGTTGATCTCTTTGAGTTTGATTTGAGCTCGTGTACTCTCAAGTCTTATTCCTGCCCTTGTTCTCCAGCTCCATTGTAAGCCTCCTGGGAGGGCACTGGTATTCATCCCACCTCCAGGAATTCACAATGATGAGCACAATTGGATTGTACTTTCCCTCTTTTAACCCAGTTCTAATAATACTTTTTGCTTTTCCTTGCTTAAGACCAAATATACTGTGTTTAGATATGTGGCACAGAAAACAAAGAAAACAAATCTTGAAGCTTAAAGTTCCTTAAAAAAAAAACCTAACGGAAATTTGGAATGAGTGAGAGTCACTCCAGTGAAGTCTAATGGTAAAACAAAACAACCAGCCACCCCGAAGTAATTTCAGAGAAGCTGTTTTCCACTGAAATCTGACTGTCATAAGGAAATACTGTTCCTCTATTTTCCTACGTTTGATTATTTGTCACTTTTTAAAAATTCTATTTATAATTAAAGTCAGGGCAAATCCTCAAGGTCCCAGTATCTGAATACGTTTCCAGTGAATACTATAGGTCTGGGGGTTTTGATCGTGCTTGCTGTAGTGGAGCCAAGGCAAGCTTTCCTAAAGTATGGAGATGACTAAATGCTTCTCCTAAACTATTTTTCTTTAAGGCAAAAGATGCATATTTAATATCTTTAACATAAATGCAATGAAACAGCTAGATTACAAGATTGTGTCAAGACTGAATGTGACCTGTTAACTGGGCAGTTTCTGTGCCATTAGGGTTAAAAAAAATTATAATTTCTCCCTCTAATAAACATCTGGAATTTAATTTTACAACCCATTTGAGAGTGTCATTCAAAGCTAAATGTTTAACATTCTAAGATTTACAGTTACTTTCAGTCTTAGAAGAAGGTGGAAGCTGAGGTCATCTCCAGCCAGACCCTGTATCTGGGCTGCTGAGACATACTGGTTTTGTTAATATGGATGCTTTGTGGTGCGGTTACATTCTGATGAATGGAGTGAGTTTTAACATAACGAACACCTCTGCAGGGGTGGCATTTTGTTGTCCCACAGCAGTGCTCATCCTTCCAGTAAACTCCTTGGAGTTAGTGAGCATCTCTGGCCTATTATAGGGGGAATATGACATAGGTCTGTGGAAGCTCAAGGGTTTCTGGAAAGAGCTGTTAATCTTTGATCAACTGGAGTCTCCTTGTTACTGACTTTGATTACACAAGTGTACAACTTTAATTACAGCTTTTAATAAGCTTTCATTTCTTCCTAGTCACATTCTTTGTATAGTAGGGCAGCTTATCTTTTCCTTTCTCCTCTACTCCCCTTCCATCCCGCCAGCCTTTTTATGGAAAAAGGGGTTTGAGGTCATTGTGGGGATTCAGTGTCCAGAGGGATCCCACCGTGCTCACCCATGGCTCTGCCCTCTGCATGTTAGACCAGAGAGCTCTCCCCTTCACCTGCCCTGCAAAGATCCCCGCACTGGCTGCTCCCCAGCAGCTGGTGGTCAGCAGTGGGGGGACGGGTCTGTGAGGCACCACATGCACACAGATGTTCACTGCTGCACAAACCCACTGAACAACCCTTAGAATGTCTCTGTAGCCAACGGACATACTGACTCCTGAGTGTGATTCCTGCTCCCTTCTCTCCCTTGAGGACACTTCGAAATGCAGCGGCTGAAGTCAGGGTGGCAGAGGGCAGCAGGAAGCTGGTGGGCTTTAGCATGCAGACATGGTATTCGTTCCACATCCAGGGGCTCAGTGTGCTGAATACCCTCTGCTCATTAGAGAAATGACCTGATGGAAGCTTTGTGAGAGACTTACAGGCTTGTAATTATAAATAATTGAGATATGGCTTAAAATACGCATAAGAAAGCAGGTTTTTCACATGAATCGTTTCAGCTGTGGAACTCATCACCCCACAACATTTTAGGTATGAAAAAGATAAGTGATTTGAAGAGCTGGTTGGATAAAATCAAGGACAAAAGAATCACCGAAGTATTAAACGTAATATTCCCACCACTGGGTAACCTGAGACTTGGGGAAGCTGAATTCTGATCATCAGACATGAGAAGGGGGAACTAGTGGTGTCTCCCTCTGTATTTGCCCTGGTTTTGCACTCTTCCCTGGGCCTCTGCTGTTGGCCACTGTCAGCAATAGGGTATTGGGCTAGTACAGCCCAGGGGTAAAGAGGATGGCTTCCATGGGAGTCAAAAGGTGCAACCAAGGAGTGACTTAAAAGGCGTGAGTCAGAAAAAAGACACAGATGGTAAAACAGAGCAAGTTGCTGTGATTTGACATTCAGAGGTGTGCGAAGGCAGTATACTTTTAAAATACCAGTTGTGCCTGTGGAAGAGGATAGTGGGGGAAACAACTAATAAACCAGGAAAGGGAGCCTCTTTTATCTCTGTGCATGCATTCCTTTGGCTCCCTTGCTGTGCAGGCTATACTCTTTTTGCACACTAATGAATATCAGAGTCAGAGCAAGTTATGCTATGTATCACTCTACTCCTATTTTCTAATGAACTTACCCCTAATGGGTATCTTTCCTAGCTATTCATGTCACGACTGAATTTCACCTTGACAATAGATCAAGAACGAGGTTTAGCATTGTGGCCCACCTACTTTGCAATACTCCAGCATGACATCTGCTTTGTGTCCTCAGGGTAGCTTTACTTTGATGCTTTTCCCTGTTTAGAAACATTTGGAGGGAGGATTTTGGTAATCTCCAGCGAGCAGAGATTTTAAACCTTTCTCAAGGGAAGACGAAGATTCTATGGAATTTTTGAACAAATAGTTATTTACGAAATAAGTGACATTGTCTTTAGAACTGTTCCTCCCACTGGGCCTCAGAGGAAAGCAGCATTTGCTATGCTGGAACTTACTGGTCAGTGTTATAGCCTGCTGCTGCTGGTGCCTCAGGCTTGAGTGTGGCAAACTCTGGAAGGGTTGTGACCGAATGTCTAGTCTGACCACTGCAGACATGGCCCTAGTTATTTTCATACCTCAGAAGCACTCAGTATGAGGACTATGTCCTTTCCTTTTATGGGCTTTCTGACACCAGAAATGCTGGAGTAAAGTTTTAAGCTTGGCTGGGTTTCTGGTTGCTCAAAATATAGTGCAGGAGTTGCTGTAACATGGGGTTGAAATGACTGGTTTGCTGCGTTGGCTGGACAAACTACGGGGGAAGAGAAACAATAGTATGAGTTCCCTGTGGTGTATATATTGCCTGGCCCAGGGTCATGGGCCAGTGTGGTTGCATCATTGGCTCGTTTGGTAGCTGTGCCACTGCTGAAAAGATCTGTGTCCAGTTCCTGAGTGTCTGATCTTTTGTTAGCACGTTCTGCATGATCTGCTCCTCCAGTGTCTCATGTCAGCAAGTTTTGCATGTCATCAGCGAAAGTTTTTCTGCTTGTGCACTTATAAACCTACCTGATGTCCTCTTTTTCCTCGCCTTATTTGAGGGGACAGTGCAGTCTCTCTTACTCTCTGCCCTGTCTCTTTTGGCAGACTCGGGGACCAGTTCTACAAAGAAGCAATCGAGCACTGTCGCAGCTACAACTCTCGGCTCTGTGCTGAGCGCAGTGTCCGCCTTCCCTTCCTGGATTCACAAACGGGGGTAGCTCAGAACAACTGCTACATCTGGATGGAGAAGAGACACAGGGGACCAGGTCGGTAGCATTGTGTGTGTATGCATGTGTGTGTATGGAGGGCCAGCCACCGAGCCCTCATGGGGTTTAATTAATAGGAGCTCAAACCTGCTGCAGGCCACACGGAAGAGAAGCTGCCTAAACCTCTGTGCCTGCAGGGGATTTCCTTTGGTAACTGCAGAGAGCTCATCCTGATTATTCTCTCTTTACCCAAAGAAGTGCCTGGCTTGGTAGTTTCTATGGCTGCATTGTCACTCTTTTCATGCTATTGATCCCAGTCTGTAGCAGAAGACACAATGCTTTGCTCTAGGTCAGACTGGAATTATCTTCAGGGTGGAGAGGTGGAGGTGGGAGTTTCTCAGGTGAATGCTGAAAATAAGGAATTATATAGGGAAGGATATAAGGCTGAGGTAAAATAGAGGAGAGTTCAGTGATTGGAATGAATGTTGTTTTGATGGTTACAAACATATCTACAACTCCTGGTTTATGTATGTCCTTGAAGAGCTTTGGCTAATGCCTGTTCCAAAGCTGAGTGAAGCCCAAGGGAAAAGACCACTGTTATTTTTTAGACTTTGGTTAGTCTTTCCTATGTTAAATTCTTCTGAAATCATTGTTTGAAAGGCAAAGGACAGTCACCAGTTCAAAGGCTGTAGGTGTTAGTCAGAAGTCCTCCTGAGCCCCAGGGGGAAGTTTTGTAGAGTATGGCTCAGTGTCTGACACAGCAGTAGCTCAAGGAATAGATTTTTTGACAACACCAAACTGGAGTTCTATTTTTGTTTGGTTTTTTTTTCGGTGCAGACCAGAAAATGCAGGCAGGGAGGGTGGTAGGGTGCATGGGCATTGGAACAATAACTTGCATGTATGCACATGTACACATGCCAGTTCCTATAGACCATAC
The DNA here is from genome assembly GCF_037157495.1 of Lathamus discolor. Taxonomy (NCBI): domain Eukaryota; kingdom Metazoa; phylum Chordata; class Aves; order Psittaciformes; family Psittacidae; genus Lathamus; species Lathamus discolor. The sequence continues at coordinate 18,375,801 of NC_088889.1, read as the reverse complement.
TGAAACCCCCCCCCAAACTCCAGATCTGGAATTACAGGAAGGTGCAACCTACTTTTACTTCTTCCACTGGACAGTTTGCAGGAAGTGGAATGGCTGGTATACATAGGATATTTCCCACCCCTCCTGGGGCTAAGAAAAAATTGCTGCTTCTCAAGAGTGCTAAGTTGAAACTTTCCCTCTCTCTTTCCTAGGATATACTGAGGGAAGAATTCTTGCACTGCTTCAATTGCTGAAATATCCAAAGCAGGTTTAGAATTGCTTTGCAGTATTATCAGAAAGTTCTTTCTATAGTAAAAAGCAGCCAATTCTGGTGCAGGAGACAACAGGTGCTTTACCAGTGTTAAAAATACCTGAATCATGTCTCAGCTGCCAAATCTACTGGGGTAATCTGGGACTGCTGAATGTGGTTTACAAGCGGGGAGTTGTCTAAGGTTCTGGGCTAACCCTTCATTTGTAGGTTGCTTCATGACCACAGCTGGGTTTTTATTTCAGCTGAAAATTCTCCATTCCTAAGAGATTATGCTTCGCAAAACTAGCTTTCCTTTTTTTTTTTTTTTTTTTTTTTATTTGCTAATCCATTTACCCAAGGAATTTCTGTTCTTTTAGCATCTCGTTGAGTAAGGGGCTGCTATTTTTACCCTTTTGAGCACAGTCATAAGTAGGTATAGAATCATAGAATCATAGAATCATAGAATGGTTAGGGTTGGAAAGGACCTCAAGATCATCTAGTTCCAACCCCCCTGCCATGGACAGGGACACCTCTCACTAAACCATCCAACACAAGGCTTCATCCAACCTGGCCTTGAACACTGCCAGGGATGGAGCACTCACAACCTCCCTGGGCAACCATTCCAGTGCCTCACCACCCTAACAGGAAAGAATTTCTTCCTTATATCCAATCTAAACTTCCCCTGTTTAAGTTTTAACCCATTACCCCTTGTCCTGTCACTACAGTCCCTGATGAAGAGTCCCTCCCCAGCATCCCTATAGGCCCCCTTCAGGTACTGGAAGGCTGCTATGAGGTCTCCACGCAACCTTCTCTTCTCCAGGCTGAACAGCCCCAACTTCCTCAGCCTATCTTCACACGGGAGGTGCTCCAGTCCCCTGATCATCCTCGTGGCCCTCCTCTGGACTTGTTCCAGCAGTTCCATGTCCTTTTTATGTTGAGGACACCAGAACTGCACACAATACTCCAGGTGAGGTCTCACAAGAGCAGAGCAGAGGGGCAGGATCACCTCCTTCGACCTGCTGGTCACGCTCCTTTTGATGCAGCCCAGGATACGGTTGCTTTCTGGGCTGCGAGCGCACACTGAAGCCGGCTCATGTTCATTTTCTCATCGACCAGCACCCCCAAGTCCTTCTCCGCAGGGCTGCTCTGAATCTCGTCTTTGCCCAGTCTGTAGCCGTGCCTGGGATTGCCCCAACCCAGGTGTAGGACCTTGCACTTGGCATGGTTGAACTTCATAAAGTTGGCATCAGCCCACCTCACAAGCGTGTTGAGGTCCCTCTGGATGGCATCCCTTCCCTCCAGCGTATCAACCAGACCACACAGCTTGGTGTCATCGGCAAACTTGCTGAGGGTGCACTCAATCCCACTGTCCATGTCAGCGACGAAGATGTTAAACAAGACCGGTCCCAACTGTATCCACAAAGTAATGTTTTGGCAAGAGCGTCTGCTAAAAGATAGACATAGATAGACTTGTATGGGTCTCACTGGTGTCTCCACACTTACAGAAGAAATCATAACAGCATTATGGCATCACATCAGGAACCAAGAGGTCTTAACACTTTGCCTTTCTCAGCCACAAGCTGTCTGGACTACCTTGAGAAAATTCACCGTGCAAATCTTTCATTCCTCACTTCTGATAGTGATCTATCAGAGTTTACTCCACAAAAGGGGATCATTGGCATTTCTCCTGCAGGTCTGCAGTGGAGACAATGACGGAACATTCTTCACAGACAGTCAGTGTGAAACATGCCTCCCCCATCTACACTGGCTACCAAATCTGTGCCTTTGTTATTTAGAATTAGAATAATCAGTGCGAAATGAAGCAGCCCTCCTCCTCCATGTACACTTTCCTCTTTCTTGATTTTTATTAGCCCATTTAGTGCTCCCTTGGGTGTCTTTGCATCATCTATTTCTTGCAATATTATGGTGGGTCAAAGCATTCCTCTACAGCTTTAGCATGCCTGTTTTCAGGCTGTACAAAGGCATTTATGCCCATACTGAAGGGCTCTGGAAAGTCTCTGGCAACCACCCTGTCTGTATCTGTCTTGTGTATTGTGTTCAGTGCCATTTACTATCCCTAACCTGAAAAACTGTACAAAGACAAATGGCAAAACTCCAGGACCTCTTTTTCACTGTTGAAAAACAGAGAGAAGAGTCAGGATCTCAGCATATTAACCTGGGTTCTTGCTGTCCTCTTTGTTAAAGGAGTCAGACAACTGCATCTCATGATAAAGAGTTCAGGGTTAATTTCACACAATACTGCACATAACTCCCTCCTTTTCCCCTCCTCCACCAGCCTTTCACACCAGCTTTGAGTTATGACTCTCCTACACTAATGAGATAAACAACATAGCTCACTGCGGGTTCTGCTATTCCGTCTACAAGCAAATGGCTGGAACCTTCTTTGGTTGCACTATAAGGCACCAGAGGGAGAGACCAGTACAGACAACAGTAAGACCTGTATATGCATTATTTCCATATGTGCTATAAGATCGACTGTGGATGGGCTAGATTCGAAGCATTCAGAACTGACCTTTTCCTTTTTGATACTCCTTTGTGTAAACAATCACAGATCCACACTTCATGTGAGCCAGCACAGTGATAGGTGGAGGTCAAGGTGGAAAACTGAAGGTAGCATTTCATGGGTTTGGATCAAGCAAAGGTCAGATATATGTGTTTGAGTTCACTGGGTGGCTGTGTATTAATGAGCAAGGGTATTGTGAATAGAAACAGAGATCTTGCCTCAAGGACTGCAGAAATGGTTGTTGGATCATCCATCTCTTAGTGATCTCTCTGCCTCCTGGCGTAGGTTGCAGGTCCTCTAGGGAAGAGGCTGTCCCACCTCTGCTTTTTCAAGGCTACTTGCTTTGTTTCTTGTTGCGCTTTCAGTATTTGTGGTTGACTTTCACTGCCCTGGCTGAATCCAAACTGCTCTTTCATGTATGAGCACTCAGTAATTGAACATGAACAGATACTCCCCCAAAACTGCATAGATCCTTTTTCCTCCCTGTCTGGGACTAATGCTCAATGCTGTGGTGCTTATTTCATTCAGATGACTTCTCTGTGGAGGCTTATGCAATGGAGAGCTGGTTCTCTGTCTTATTCTTTGGTCTAGCAACTGCCATTTCAATGTTGTGAGCAAGTTCTTGCAGAGGACCTGCTGTGAAAGGGTGAGGCTTTTTGCCTCCACCTCTTTAATGACTCACATCAGAGCCAGGAACAATCCACCTCATCATAATAGCAATTGTTTGCAGTGGTTAATGTTTGCAAAGCGCCATGAAGAAGTGTGTCTAAACACTGCAGAAGTGCTAGTTATTCACAATTTTTATTTCCCAAACCAGTCCTAAGTGCCCTGCTCTGAAATCTGTCTATCTTTCTTAGGGTGGGCATAATGCCCAGCAAGCTGTGCAGCAATGAAAGAAGGGTGTGAAACCCCACCATTTGGTAGCATCGTGTGCCCTGGAATAGCCAGGATCTCTGCAAATGCTCCATCATTTTGCCATACCCAGGCAGTGTCCTGTAGATGTCCTGTTTATGCACCACAGCCTTAGAAGCAGGTGGGAAGTGGTGGGGTCCGAACTGGTATTCCCAACAGTTGAAATATTTCAAACCAGGAGCTTAGGCTTCACTTGCAGAATTTGATTGGCCCATTCCCTTGAGGTGAATAATTTTGTTGTGTCTTTTCCCCAAGTAAAGATATTGTTGTTTTTATTATCCTCATTTGGTTTGGTGGGTCAGTTTTGTTCTCAATCTGGTCCACTCTCCTGCCTGCTTCAGAAGAATGGGAGAACACTTCAGCCAGCATGCTGCCCTTGAGCTGTTCTACTTCACTGGCATCCAGCTGTTCATTGTTGGTGCAGTTTAGATAGGTAACACCATTCCTGTCCTCTCTTACGCGATCTTACCTGTTTTCTAAGGGCAATGCGTCTGAAATTGCAGTCACACTCTGTAGCCCCTTCAAGACAAACAGCAACAGCAGAAGGGCAGAAGAGCCAAAGCAGAATTGGTGGATGGAAAGGGTAGGCGGAGCAGGGAGAGAATTAAATTCTTCCAACTTTTTTGTGTCTTGCTGGGTATTTCTGTGTGTCATGAGTATCTGGGGCAGTTGAGGATACTTTGAAGCACTTGGCAGTGTGCTTCTGTGTCCCTAGTAGCATTCACGAAGCCCTGCTGTGTTCTGAATACAAGAGAGCAAAGCATAGCTTGAATGTTGGCTAAGGGGTGTCTGTCAGGAGAGCTAGGGCAGCTCAGAAGCCAGTGATGCCAAATGTGATTCAATGGAGCATGCAGTAATATAAACATTACTGCTGTACCTCCTCCCACATCCAGGATGTTGGCATGAGGAGGTAATAACTAGAATGAGGAATCTGTCTTCAAACAGAAATCCAGAATTCAAGCAAAAATACAGAGTCCAAATAGCCAGACCTCATGGATATTGATTTGCTCCCACTTGGAAGACGAAAATTTCCTGAGCTGCTCTGTGCACCAGGGCCTTATGATTTGCATGTCAGAACTTCATCTCTTCTCTCCCAAGGGGCTTTCTCTGCCCGTGGAGGAAGCATCGCCCCTGTGACCCAGGAGAGTCTGAAATTCTATTTACCCTCAAGAAATCACAAATTATTTATGTGCAGCTCTGGTTTCAGTGAGCTGAGTGAAGTGTCTAAGTGAGACCTAGATTCTCTGTAGGCCTGATCCCAAGAGGTGCTGAGGAGCCTCAGGAGCACTGGATGCCTTGAGTGCGTAGTTCTGCCTCATGATGTGCAGAATTGAACCCTCCAACAAAGGAGATGCTGGAAGGGCAAAAACAAAAATGCTGGAGACAGTGCTTGTGGTTTGCAAACTGAGATGTGATTATATTTATTTTTTGCCTTTTATCTTCAGGCCTGGCCCCAGGTCAGCTGTACACGTACCCGGCACGTTGCTGGCGCAAAAAGAGGCGTTTGCATCCCCCTGAGGATTCCAGGCTGAAGCTGCTGGAAATTAAACCTGGTAAGTATTTGTTTGCCTCTCGCCTTCTCTCTCTCCTGTGCTGCAGAGCAGCTGGCATACGTGCAAACCTGGCATTTAGACCTTGGACTGTATCTTTTTGCCCCTCTCCAACCATTTCTCTGTACATCTGTTGCGTCTTACTTGATTTGCTGTAACAATATCCACTAAACTCTCTGCATGCAACTCATTCCTTACAGAGATGTGTGCAACTTGTATTGAATGCACTGGGAGCTGAATTTACCTTCCACGGGGGTGAATCCTGGCCTTTATTAACAAATTCATAAGGATGTAAAGGATCAATGCATTACTAATTATTTCCTCAGTGAGTTATTAATACAAAATCTCAGTCTGGCATCTGCTGCCTCATCTCTGTGAAAAAGACTGCTGTGTGTGTGGAACACTCTGGTAAGAGTTTTCATAATGGGGCTGGGGACCAGGGGTGTGACCAGATTATAAACAGAAAATAAAAATTTCTGAGCATATGCCACATTTGTATATGTGTGTATGGCTGTATATGTACCTTAGTCCATTCTTCTTTCATTCTTATTGTCCTTGGTACTCTTCTACAATTAAACTATGTGAAGTGATGAGTCTGAATGCTGAATGAGTGACTGTAAAACAGATGTGGAGGAGGTACAGCTGTGTCAGAGCATACTGTTGTGCATTCTTCCCTGCAGTTAGTAATAAAGGCTTGCTGTCATTGGGGTCAGCTATTACAAGAAAAAGAGAACACACATATTCACAGCTGTATGTGGTTTTTAAGATGAGACACTGACAGTATGGGAAGTACGGGATAAAAAATACCCCAAAATACAAATTAAGAATATTTAAAAAACCTGTTTGACAGAAGAAGGTGTCTGGAAATGGAGCAATGCTCAGCAATACTCATGGCTTTGCTTCTATGCAGTAGTTGGTGAGGAGAAAGGAAGGCAAGTTCTAAACCTAGATAGAGGCAAGTACTAAACCCAGTAAAATCAGAGGCAAAATTCATCTTGATTTTGGCAGAAACAGTTTTTGAAGGCTTTCTACCTTCAGTATAGAAGATGTCAGCAGGCAAATGGACAAGAGGAAGAAATGGCTGTAACTGCTCAGCAGAGCCCCTCAGAAAGAACTGGTGAAGTCAGTCAGGTACACTGATGGCCATGGGACTGGACTCTAGGAAGAGGATGATATTGTACCACAGAAATGTCTACCTCGGACTTTGTGATAATGCAAATGCTGCTGTGTCTTGGTAATTTAGTAAAGTGGTAGTGTAGAGTTTGACTCTTCTTTGTTTGCATTATGCTTCTTTGCTGTATTCACTGAATGCCAAATTAATGCATCCTACATGCCACGGGGCACGAAAGGCAATTACCACAAAGTTATCAGATAAAGAGACCTCAGCATGTCTGTGTCTGTGTTGTTTTCCCTGCTATAAACATCTCTTCTGCATCTCAGGAGTGCTACTTCTGTTGCATTGCCGGTGGCAGCCGAATAAGGCAAGTTCTATTGCTCTGCCATTTAAATCTATTTTCCAACCAATTTCTATCTAGTGATTAACTTTCCTTATCAGTTACACCACAAAATAATTTCATTCCATCTGTGCATATCCAGAATAGACTCACTAGCCAAAATGTGATTTTTCCGTTCTCTGATTTGAAAGTGTAAAACCTATGGAAAACATTGGATCTCCATTTAAAGGTATCTTTTGACAATTTGAGAATAAGATAGATAGTTTAATTTGTTTTCAACATGGACAACAGAAATACTGTTTGTTTCGGACAGGGGACATTGTGGGAAAACCTGATGGTGAGCTTAGGAAGCTACCTTGTGCTAACCTCTTTATTCCTCAGTCACATGTTAGATGACTGTGAGGCAAAGATTTTGCAATTTAAAATCCCCTAAAAAGCACAGAGATGAGAACTGTAGGACATTTAAAATAAATTTGGAAGAAGTCTAATCGAAACGTTCCATAGTTTCACTCCTCCTATGGCTTGGATATCGTAGTCATGGCCTAAAGCCGTTCTCAGCAACCAGAGAGGGTTTGTGCTCGTTCTTATGTAGGAGGCTGTTGAATTGGTTACATACTATATAACATACGCAGGCAGTGCAATTCTACATCAAACTAGGGATAACCTCACTTCTATTATCTTTTACATTTATTAATTGTTTAGTACTTCTCATAAGACTACTGCTGTAACAAACACAGAATGGGATCTTAGTTCCAAAAGTTGCCAATCCAGCAGCCAGTGGGATCAGCAGTGGGGGGGGTGAACACTTGCTTGGACTGCATCTGGGCTTTTGAAGGAGGCTTATTGTATGTCAAGACTTCTGCATACTTCAGGAGATACGTAGACCTAGGTTTTTTGTTTTGATAAGTCATGGCTAGTCATCAGCTGGTCGGAAACTAGAAGCAAACCATTATCTTGTTAGCAGTTCAAGGGTATAATAAATCTCTTTGTAATTATATAGCATTTATATTTACAGCTTTTGTAGTCTTGGTACCTTACAGGTTTAGGTAGTACATGAGACAGCTTAGTGAGTGAGAGTTTCATATTTGGTAATACCAAAACCTGATGAAGAAAATAATCAGGCTCAAATGGTCTCTTGATTTTTTCTAAAATGCAAGTGCACGATAACGTTTTTCTTGGGGTCAGTTGCTACATGCTTCTTAACGGAACATGGTGTTTTTATTGTCCTGGTCAGTTGCTTTTATTTGGTTTCAAGTGGAAGTGTTTGGTTTTAAGAATAGTTACAGCCGCAGTTGTAAAGATCAGAACACTAGAAAAGGTGTTACTGGTGCAGCCTTTACATGTCTGTTTTCCTCTGCCACTGTACTCAGAGTTACATGTGTGGATTGCCCTAGTAGAGTTATTTGCTCAAATGTCTAGCAGTGTTCATGTTAATGCTATTTCTAAGCATGATCCATTCCACCCAGTAGCCTATCCAATAGATAGGCAGTAGAAATAAAGTATTGCCAAAACTTACTTATGATAACTGCTTCAGTGACAATACAGACAATATTATTACCAGACCTTTAGGAATTACACAAAGTATTCCTGACATTTACTTTCACATGGACTGGTCTTCATCTTTCAGTGGTATATTCATATCATCAGAACCAAGGGTTATGGCTCTAATGCAGCCAGGTTTTCATTGTTGTAATGGGTATGATCTGTTACATTAGTCATTATAGTGTGGCAGTCAAGACTCCTATGAGCAGTGGTATATATTTGAAACAAATCCCCAGGCGTGGCAATATTGACATGCCGCTAATATTGTGATTTTCTAGGTAGAGTGCTAAAGTTATTTGATGTTAATACTCTCGTAATACTCATGATACTAGATTTCTGTTCAACCAGGTATTAGCAAACCTGATTCTCTGCAGAAGAGGCACGTCAGCATGGAGAGAAGAATTTCCAGCTCTCCTCCCACCACCTTGAACTGCAAGTGCTGTGAAGGCAATAGAGTTCTGGCCTTCGTTAATATCAGAATGGCAAGAAAGATGAGGTTTAGAAATGGAAGAGATCACCAATTACCCTCAAGGACCCTTGAAATCTTAATTGGTCTTTGTGTTATATGCTTAGTGGTTTTGTGGTGCTGGGTGCTATCACAGTTCCGTGTTGGGTTACATACCAATATTGTGGAAGTGGTATTACCTACAGTAAACCCTGCTGACAGTCAGGTATTACCCAAGCTTTGCAGCTATGCAGATGAGAACAGATAGGGTGTATATGGCCAAAAACTCTGGTGGAATTTAAATTGGTAGTATCCTACTTCAGTTTTACACGATGGCTAAATATAGATGTGTACATGCATGCACAACAGAGCTTTTATTTCACATGCTATATAAGTGTAAAGAAAGTGACTGGGAAGCTTTTGTTTCAATTCACTGCTGTCCTTTGGTTCTGGACTGAAAGCCAACAGTGAGGTCTCACAGCGGGCAGTCTTCCCACCCGCTTGGAGGGTATGGAGTAGAGTTGGTGTGTGTTGCTACCATGGTGAGAATGAGCTGGTGTCCTGTGCTAGTGTGTCTGTCCTGTTACTTATCTCTGGGCAGCCTAGTGTTCAGTTGGACTACAGAGATGGCTTTTTTCATTACCAGCTGTTGAAGAGGTGAAAGTAAACAAAAGTATTTTTCATTTGCTATTATGAACCATGGTTTGAGGCGAGTACTGATAACAGATTTTTAGATGCCATTTAAGCAATACCTGATCTCTTTTTAATCTGACATGTGGGATATACCTATGTGAGTGTGCTTGTGAATGAATGAATGAATGGAATCCTTACAGATAAGCTCTTATCTCTGTCAGCCATCTCAATTTACCCTGTAAAGCCTGTGTCTGACTGTACAAGACACTGTTTCTCCTGGGAAGTGATGAGTGCCCCCAACTCTTATGGGAGATGCTCGGCATGTCTGTGGATGCCCATGCTCTTTAAGATGGAGCACTTCACCAGGACAAAGTTAAGATGAAATAAAAAAACAAAGGACAGAATTTGCATTACTGTCACTTATGTGACAGTTTTAGAGACTCAAGCAGCATGTTAGATCATCATCCTGGAAGTTGTCATAAAGGCTTCTTATAGTCTTTGCTATAGTCACATACTAAAGTAGATTTTAGTCCACTTATGCAAAATATAGTAAAGGAAGTACTTCGATTCCAAAATGGAGAAATGAGCAACAAAGCCGATAAACTACTTCTTTGAAGATTTAACTTTAGGTTTGTGGCAGAGCTGGAAATCAAACCCAAGAACACAGAAAAAACTCAGCTCTCCTGAGTTCCCTATTCTTTTTTCTTTCCCTGTTTGCTATGTCCACTGTCAACAGTATTAGAGCCTAAAAAATAATTCAAAACACTAATGAGAATTTCCTTGTGTAATTTTTCTCAGATGGGCCAATTAATATTGACTAGTTTCACTTTTCATTTCAGCAGTTTACACACATGTTGGTTCTTGTTCAGTCCTACAAGGCAGCAGTGTTGTTTTGCTATGAACACTGTAAGGAGTGGTGCATCTTAACAAAAAGTTTTGCTTGTATTTAATATATGGGGAAACTTCTCTGTGATTAAAGGTTAGGTTCCTGTTACATTATAAAGCTTGCCTGTAGCTCCTCTTTAAATCTATTAAGACTGTGTTAGGATAAAAATCTGGCAGAATAATAGTGCTGCCAAATAGAACACATCTGTAAAATTCAAATGAGTTGGATATGCTGTTCCTGAAGGGGCTATAATATCAATGTATTGATTGTTCAGACTTTTGACAGGTGTCTGCACATGTGAATTTACCAAAGATACTTTTGTGTAGAGGTTATTTTAGGTTTTTTTAATCGTTCAGGCCTTTTATAAACACTTGCTGCCCTGAAACCTAATTTTGGGGCGGAGATAATATGATGACAGAGAGAAGCAACTTTTACCCTTTGATGACTTGGTCTAGATTCCTCATGTAAGATGGATTTTAACAGCCTGTTATCACCTTCTGTGGCTTTTGCTGTCTGCCCTCCAAAATCTTGAAATGATTACTATTATTATTAGCATTAGTATTAGTATAATAAGGGAAGTTGTGAGTGCTCCATCCCTGGCGGTGTTCAAGGCCAGGTTGACCAGAGCCTTGGGTGGCATGCTTTAGTGTGAGGTGTCCGTGCCCATGGCAGGGGGGTTGGAACTAGGTGATCTTGAGGTCCTTTCCAACCCGAACCGTTCTATGATTCTGAGATTCCGTGATTATTAGTTTTAAATCTGCTTTTTCTCCACGTACTCCTGCACTCTGAAGTGCTCTGGCTTTTAAAATAACTTTGCTCATTCTTTAACAACGTATTCGTGCCTATTTCAAAATACCGCTGGTTTTGGATTTTGTTCTCCCTGTGCCCTCGTTTTCCCACTCCCGGCTCCCGCGGTGGGACCGACGATGGGCAGCGGGGGAGCTGCGGGCCAGCAGAGGGCGCAGCGGACGGCGAGCGCGCGGCAGGGGCGGGGCCCGTCTCCGGGTCACCTCCGCGGGGTCAGTCAGGAATTCCCTCGGGAATGGGGCGGTGAAACCAGGGATGGGATGGGATGGGATGGGACGGGGCGAGCGTGCTCCCGGAGCCAGCTCGTTAACACACCTGCTTCCTCTTTTAGAGCTATTATGTGTCAGAGACTGGCCTTGATTTTGGTGGGTGATGCCAGAGCAGCAATGCTGCGGTGCGTTTAGGTCAAGTGTTCAGTGAGACATCAAATACGTCAGTGTGGACATGATGAGCTTCATGATTGAAGAATCTGAGTGACCCACATCAAAGAATCTTACCGAGCAATTCCACATGTATTCTGTACTTTGTGGTTGAGCTAGAGCAGATCTTATTTTCACCCATTCCCAAGAAGCTTTACATTTGGCACCTCATGTAGAAGAAAACAAACAAACAAAAAGCTTAGTTTTTTGTGACAGGGAGAGTGGATAATTTTCACTTCTCATTTGGTGATTTGATCATCGTTTGATGTGTTCCAGTGCACATCTGCTGTCCGTACTGAATCCTGACATTGGTCTATCATGGACCTGTGTGTGTCACATTTTTGTAGCACTTTGGAATAACATGAAGCTTTATATTGTGAATCCAAGACTGGGAGCCACAATGCTGGGTGGTGGTTTTGGTTTGGTTTGTGGGTTGTTTTTTTTTTCTTTTGGGATTTTTTTAGATCTAGATAAGAAATTTCAATGTGTGAGAAAAAGGAAACACTCATAATGGCTGCAGGAATTCCTAAGCACCCCAGCTGTCTTTGTCCTATAGTTTTGTTAGTAAATTTGTAACCTCTCATGCAGATGGGGGGAAAATTAATTTTTACAAACTCTAGCTTTTATTTAAACCAAAAATAATACTGATTTCTCCTAGGCCTTCTCTTCTGGGCTTCTTATCCAGCAAAGTACCTAAATATTGGCCTAGAATTAGGTAGCTGTTTATTCATCAGCTAAGCCTGCAGCTTACAGATGAGTCCATCAATGCTACTGAATTAAAACAGTAGGCTCCAATTCCCCACTAATCTTGCCTTTGCAGCAGGACATGGCACCACAGGCAGGAGCTGCTGCTCTATGGCCCTTATACATCTAGCTATGTCTCAGGTTAGAAAAAGTGACTTTCTGTCACTGAGAGAGAACTCGTAAGTGTGCGACCTCCTCGCAAAACAGCTTCTTTTTACACACATTTAACCAGACTCCATGCCATCTCATCCACCACCTTTGAATTCTTCCTACAGTGGGGACCTTCGCTGGCCCAAATATTTGGCCTTATAAAATCTGCTTTCCTTTTCTTACGTGGCACTAAGAATACAAGAGAGCCTGTCTCTGCATGTATTCACTGACACTGAATCATGATGTCGAAGTCCTGCAGTGAAATATCTTTGTCCTATTGCCAGTCTGCAGTAGAGGTGCCAACCTCTGCCTTTAATGTCCTGCCCCACTATCACATGCTTGCATCACCTGCACCCCATGCAGGAATACACAGCACCAGGGACACTGGGATATCTCTTCTCTCAGATTCTTGGAGTATAACATGGAGGTGCTAAATCATTGACCTCATTGGTCTATCTCAGAGAAGCGCCTAACAGATAGTTAATTAATCTTTTTAGAGAGTTTGGGAGGGGTACGGGAGAACTTTAAATAAAAAGGAATGTATGAATAAAGCATGCCACTTGCCAAGCCTTTTGAGTGCCAGTGTTAAATGTTTTAACCATCAACATGAAGCCTTGCAAAACTGGTATGAAAGTGTACCAGCTCTGGTGCAAAACCTGGGCTTATGTGTACAGGGATGGTGATGAAAAGAGCAATTTGTTACACGCCCTTAAATACAAATACAGAGACTCACTGTAGACAAATTGTTGAGTCAGTTTTTTGCGAGGCTGGCTGTGCAGGGTAAATGTTAGAAAGATATCTCAAGCTTTGCACAGTGTAACTCTTCTTGCTTCAGTTTGGCCACTGATAAGCTGGCCTTCTGCATGTCACAGCTGCCAGGCCTGTGATTACTTCTTCAAATCACGCACTGCTCTTCCTGGGCATTGTTACGTGGTAAGCTGCAAATTCTCAGACTAATTCAGCTCAGTGAGTGTGAGTGAATACGTGTTTTTCCCCAAACGGGATTTCATGATTTTGCAGGTATATATACATAAAAGACACTCGTTTCTAGAAAAGCAAATACTATTCTATAAATAGTCCAGTCAAGAAAACAAAAACATTGTTGCTGCTGCTTAGCTCTCCAGTCATGCTGCTAGAATTTACAGGCTTAACTTTGTGTGAATAGTTTCTCTTTCATTTGTGGGATCTGGAACAGGTCACTACAAGTATTTTATATGCACAGTTTTACCAAGAGAACTGTGTTAGCCAGCTAAGATTGCCCCTATGAATCACCTGGGATTACTCCTGGTTCTGTTGTGGCTGAGCCAGTTTGCCACACTGCCAGAAAGCTGTGTGAAGAAGCCATTGGGCTTTGGAACCTCTCTGGGTTTTTATCAAAAGCCCATTGAATCCAGACCCCTCTGGCTCTGGTCATCAGGCTAAGGCAGAAGTAGCAACTGAACAAGACAAGGCAATTTTGGAAACTTAAATCTCTGAGTTCTCTGGGTCTCATCTCTGAGAGGGGGAATGTAGGCTGCATGTGCAGCAACCCGCAGACACAAGGCTGTTGTTATTTCAGAAACAGCACAGCCACTTAGCAGTGACTTTCCCACCTGTGTGTAGACTCAGCTGTATTAAGTATATTTGTGAAAGCAGAGTTATGATGACTTTGGGGCTAGGCTGTTTTAGTCACTACAGTAGGCCATTAAAGCTGAAGGAATGGGTTGTGCTGATGAACTCCTCAGAGCCTCTGCAGTGTGACTGCAGGTCATCTCAAGGCTCAGTGTGAGGAAAGCTTGGACGGCTCAGGCAGCTGAGATGGCATTGGCTTGAAATACCTAGGCTGCTTGAGAGGGACCTTACTTGTAGTGCTGCCGCCCTTTCTGTGTTATCCAGCCCATTGTTTTACTTGTTTGCTTTTCTTGGCTACCGTGTGTTTGACCTACATCTGGCTGCTAGCATGCATCTTTGGAAAGAGGTTTTACAGCATGTGCCTCTTGAGCTGCCAAGGCCTGATCGTGGATGCTGTGTCTCTAGGAGACATATTATTCCTCCTGTAGAGGGAAAATGCTGTGGGATTTATCCCCTTACTATGAAGTTAACATTGATGTTTGTTAGTAACTATCAGGATTATTTATTTCTGAAATAAACAAATTTAACCTTAAAAAGAGGGGAGCGCAGTTAGGCCGAGTGCAGTTAGGCTGAGGATGATATTTTCTTCTTAGATAAAAGGTGGCTTTGGAAGAGTGTTTCAGCACTCCTTTGGTAGGGCCTTGGAGTGGGTTGCCCAAGCAGATCCCCAGAGGTTTCTCAGAAGGAAGGGGTGTGGGAATCCCTGGGGATGCGCCAGGGTATAGCACCTGGGAAGGTGCTGGAACCCAGCAGATTTGCTTCCCTCAGGCTCAAATCATCAGCTCTCCAGCACAGGGGAGGGGTGGCTGGAAAGCCGTCTGCCCTGTAGGAGTCTTGCAGCTAGAGGTGAACCTGAACAGCTTTGCTGGCAAACCTCCTTGCCACTGTTCTTAGTACAGCTCATACCAATGCCTGGAAAAGAACAAGTGGCACCTGAAAAAGGATTTTTGTGAAGCACAGAATAGTTTAGATGCACGTACTGGACACAAGATCCTAGGACATGGGTATCTTCTATCTAATTCACTGCCTCTATTTTATATGTCCTTGTGAGTAATTACGGGAGCTCTCTGGTAATCACATGAAAAAAGGTTTATAGGATCAAGTCCTCTGGGTTTAGTCTTGTAAGATGCCAAGCTGTCTAACCCCAGACAAGGGAAGCACCTGAGCTTGGGCTTTAAGAACATGAGTGATCTTTTAGGAATTAATGGGACTTGCCACATGCTTAAAATTAAATCCACATGTAAAGTACCAGGTTGGACTAGACTTGCAGGTTTGGTACTTGGCATCCTGCAAGGCAGAGCCCAGTAAAGGCACTGGGCTACTAGATCAGCCGTAAAGTAGCACTTGTGCACTATTCTATTTTATAGAAAAAATGTTAACAAAAAATAGCAAAGATATAATGAAATATCATTACATTCAAAATATTATTTAAAAAAATCTTTGTTTCAGTTTTATTGTTTTCCTAACACATAGAAAATGAAATTGTGTTACAGTACAAAATATAAAATTTGTAGCAGGTGGTATTTTTTCTGGTGTGTAATATAAAGGAATGAGCAGTAAATGTTAATATGAAGTCCAGTCTGAAATCTTACAAGACAAGCTTTAGAGATCTGTTTTAGAGTACAACAGTGAGTGTGATGGTTCACCATCCCACATCCCACCACCTCCCTTGGTGTAAGCCTTCAGTCTGTCATTCCATTCTCTGGAGTAAACATTTTACAACCTCATAATCATCTTGTACCTGAGAGATACTAAGTATGTTTTTACTAAGTTACAATTAATTTCAATATTCCCTACATTTTCCATTTGATTGCCCAATAGTTTATTACAGGTATTTCACGCTTCAGGACTCTGACACCATTGGTGTTTGCCATGGCATCCATTTCCAATAAGGAACTCCATGGGGGAAGGAGGGTTGATGCAATGTACTTTTGGAGAGGAATTAAGAATGGTGTAGATGGATATGGCTTTTCTGTGCAATGTCTTTCGGACCAGAGATCTCACTTAGGATGCACTTTGAGCATAGTTCCCCCTAAACAAACAAGGTATTTTAGGGTCAGGACCTTAGCTGTTGTAGGTTAGTACAGTTCTGTTAAAGACTACAGGGAGCAGCGATTTTCATCAGCTAATGCTATGTTTCTTGATGTAGGAGAAAGGATGAAAACTTTACTCCTCTTGATGGAAATGATGCATGTGATTGCCCTCGGGAAGTATGGGGTTGATGTCTTAGGAGCACATATGGTCATGATTAATATCCTGTGCATGTCCTACAGAGCTGTAGTGAAAATCCCTTTGTTGTTGGCCTAAAATAAACAGCATTGCATGATGAGAATAAAGCTGGCTCAGACAGAATGCTAAAACTACGTTTAAACACTTCAAATAAGTGACTCACTTCTTTGTGTTTTTGAGAGATAGTGAATACTTCTATCTTCTCATGATTTCCTTGGTGCAATGTCTGTGAATGACACGGTTACAGATCTGTGCTACTCTGACAAAGTGAGGTTCATAGCTGTAGGAATTTCTGGAGTGATGCTGTATTTCTAAATGATGCTATGGATACATCTGCCATGTAATGCTCATTGCCTGTGTGAGGCAGCAGTACGGCAGAACTGGAAACACAGAAGTTGTATCTGTGAGCAATGCTATACACCAGGACAGTATCAGCAAACAAAGACACTATTAGCTAAATACAAAGGAGTCAGGATTAAGTGCTTTGTGCCTCTGAAGCTGCTATACCAGGATTTGCACTATAAATATACTTGCAGTATATTCTTCCAGGGAGCTTTTTGTTACTATCTGGATGGTCAAAATAAAAAGATTAACCTCACTCTGCTAAAGATGGTGCCCCAAGTATATCTGAACTCTCAGCAAGTTGTACAGATGGAACCAGAGTGCATCCAACTTTTTTGTTTTGCCTTTCAATCCTGAATCTTAATTAGTTCCCTACCGCTTTAGTACATGCACAACATTTTAATAGTCATAAGGACTTACTCCAATCCACGTTGCCATTTTCACAATTCACTCCTTCATACCAGTAGCAATGCTCCCCCCCCCGCCCTACATTAAGGAATAGTGTAAAGAAAACTAAATAGCCAAGCGTGTAGCTGTAGATTGATGAGGTTGTCACACCATTCTCTTCACAGTTTTCTTCCAACCTGCACTGTGTGCTAATAGACGGATGATTGCTGGGGGAGGGAGAGAGTTAGCAAATCCCACAGCCAGATGTTTAGGGATGGACAGAGCGACCTTCTCAAGGAAGCCAGAGGACTATAACTGTGTCCTTCTGCGGGAGAAGGACACTCAGGTGCCTCCGGCTGCCCGTATTTATGTCTCTTTTCAAGAGGAGCACAAATGGGCTCAGCATGGCTGCAAGGATGGATGTTTCTCAGTGCATCGCGGGAAATGACCAGTCATCCGTCTCTTCTCTGTGGAGTCTGCCTGCAGCCATCAATCTTGTAGCCCAGCACGGCAGCTCCTTTGGCTTAGTTTGGCTCAACATTAGATGAACAAAGGGAAATGAAAGCTGAGCAGGGGGAAAGGAGAGAAGAGCAACTGTCCTCTATTTCACTTTGTTTTCCCCTTGCATGGCTATCTCTCCCTCTTACCCATTATCATCTATTTTCACTGTGTTTTGTAAGGTGTGGAAAGGGCCCAGAATGTATATTTTCAAGATCAGTTTACAGCTTTCCTCTGATAGCAGAGAGGAGAAAGGAGAGAGATACTGCAAAGGCATAATTCAAGGTCCAGAGCTTTCATTTTTCAGACTTTTCTGTGGCAGTTTTCAGAACAAGCCTGCCATGGTTTAGTTGCAGTAGGCAAGGAGAAGGAATATAGTAGCTTTCCTCCATCTTGCTGTTTTTCTCTCTTGTTCATCCTGATTCCTTCCTCAATGCCACTTTAGTGTTTTCAGGTGTGTACATCATCTCTCCATTCCTCTTCTATTCAGGAAGCCATCAACAGAACCACATGATGGGGTTTCCTGGAGAAAGATACGTACTGATGCCCAGAGCCATGATGGCAGCTCCTGTCAGCAATCGCAAGCTCACTTGAGCCAAACCTGCTTGATGCAGCAGTGCTGGGGCTGCACAGGCTTTGCACAAGGTGCTCAAACTCATCCAGCACCTGTGGTTCCCACTGTGAAAGTGGATGGTCAGTATCTTCATTGCAGTTGATATGCAGCCATCAGAATAAAAACTATTTGGATATGTCTGTTCGTACACTTAGCATGCAATTAACTGGTTCTAGCACTGAATTCAGATTGGCCAGCTATTGCCTGAAATACTCTGACTTTATGTACTTTGAGCCAGGCTGGAAGGAAGAGAGGAATGTAAGTTTGCTACCTGCTGGACTCCCACAGCTGGGGTCTGCTATTTTTCATAATGAACAGCAGTGTGGCTGCTTGTTCTGTTTTCCCCTGAAATTCTTGCTTCTGGACATTATAACAGAACATGT